>NC_142205.1:28596730-28906057 GCF_049639895.1 Pseudopodoces humilis
CCATAATTTCAGAAGACTTTGGACCAGTTACTCATCTTCTGCAGGGGAAAACAATACCTGATGGCCCATTTCTGTATCAATAATAAGGATAATTTTATTAAAAGTTTGTTCTGTGTGGTGCTGCCGACTGTAGATTTTTTTCCAGTGAAAAGGCAGAAAAATTTTGTACTTTCTTCTATCCTAATACGTGTTGTACAACATTCTAATTTGTAGTAGTCCCTTGTTTCTTCAAGGATTCCTGTAGGTGGGTCAGCGGTTCCTGCAGGTTGTTCTCCAGAGAGTACCATAAAGGGTGACAACCCTATAAAATCTTCCAAATTTTGAAGATTTTACTGATTCGGGCATTTGCCAATTACTTGTTTTTTAAATGCTTTTCCATTTAAACCATGCAGGCCCAATTTTACAGACAAAAAAATAGCTGAAATTGTGAACACTAAGCAGATCTTTGAGTATGTTTAAGGACAGGGTAAATATCCAAAACTGAAACACACACACAGACTAGAGGAACAGCATGTAGGAGCAGCTTGTAAAAGTTGAAGGAGTGTCAGAATAGTCTTTGCAATGATGTTACAAGTATTTGGACCTTGATTACCTGAGATTTGGCACTTGGCTAGTGTAGTAAACACATCCTTGTGACTGTCTGCTTACACTAAGGGAGCACCTTCAGCCTACGGCATCACTGAAGGACTTGCTACAAGTCCCACAGGCTCCAGGTGAGAATAACCTGTAAATCTTTCTACTAAAGCCATTTACAGAATTCAGCAGAATTTTATGGACGGGAGTACTAGAAATAGGATGTGTCAGATCTGAGTTTTGTAAATCTGAGATCCAGCCTGTAGGCACCTCATGCTTTTAACGTACATACTTCCTGTTTCTTGTCTGACTAAACACTGTAATAATTACCTCTGTTACTGCAATCTTAGCATGAAATATATCAGAAAACATATTAAGCTAATTCAAAATTAGTTTATCTTTTTCTAAGGCTGGATTATTTTCACAGGGGTGAAGAGGGAAAATAGATGCTTAGCTATAAATTCATAATCAGTCATGATTTGAATTCCATGTACATCCATGGGGACAAGCTTTAAACAGCAAAGATGTGCTAGCCATGAACCTCACAGTTACACACTCCAAAATTATTGTGTAATTGTCTCCTCCTAGTGCTGTATAAAGCTGGACATTCTAGTTCATGGAATCTGGACGCTTTGAACAGTTTCATTTATATGGTTTCCCACCCTTTTAACTGGCAAAACATTTGTCTAACAATGACACCTTCTTCCAAGGCTTGCTATTCAAGGGTTTCCAGATTTCCATCATACTTTTCAAAGGAAAAAATAAACCATTATTGCTCTCTACACTTTGTAACATTAGAGAGACACAACAGTAACAGGACTGACATAAATAGCTGAATAATAAGCTAGGGAGGGGTTTCCTTCTCATATGTCTCTGAAGGTTATGTTAACTAAATTCCATTACGAATGTAAAATTCCACCTTCAATTACACCTGTGTAACCTACCAGAGAGAGCAGCAAGTACAAAGAGATTTTAGCCTTGTAGATGCCTTTTTTACCAGTAAACATAGGACAGCCTGAAAGGATATATGGTTCGGAAATCTCAGGGTGGGGATGCAGGTTCAGGGCTGCAGCTGGAAAGATTTCAGTTTTTTACCTAGAACCTGAGCAAATATGATACAGAGTCACTAATCATAAAAAAATCCTATCATGTTGCTGTTGCACTGACAGAAGACAAGACTGTTCTACAACTCAGGAAATAGAAATAGCTCTATTGTAACGTGAGCATTTTACTCCATCTTAAGTTATATAATTCATGTGTCATGAACCTGGCTCACATCTCAAAAGGTACATTTGCTGAACTATAACATCATCACTTCAAAATTGGCCTGTTAGATGAGAGCAGAATAAAACTTGCCGTTTCTAAGAAATAGCAAGCAGTAGCCTGAATATATTTTGTAGCACCCCGCTGAAATATGTCTGAAGAGTATATTTTAGAAACTCATGTAGAAAATAAAAGACTGTTGTGCCATTAAATAAGAAACCATACTGTAAATCTGTGATACTGTTTTCATTATCAAGGAAAAATTCCTTGAAGATGTTTGAGGACTGGAAACAGACACTTACCTGCTGAATCAGGCCTAAAAAGAAAAATTACTCCTGCAGTATATGGATAATCATTTGCTATCACACATTGCTAGAATATTTCACTTAAAAAGTTATCTAGAGAAAATATTTGCAAAGTTATTAACATTTTTATGGAACTCCCATGACAGCACTGCAGGGAAGTTTTGATGCTGTTGCTGTGTCTTTCCATAGAGCTGTGCACTGTGGACTCCAATGATTTTATAATACTTTAAGCACTCACTTAAAATATAGAAAACACATTTTATCAACTTCCATTTTTGGTTGCAAGATCTCACAGCAGAGACCTTTTAAATATAATATCCAAGTGTTCAAAATATAATAAAAAAGGATTTCCATACATTATTACTTTTAGGAGAACCTGAGTCTTAAAGGTGTAAATTCGGAAGCGTTGAGTAAAAAGAACTCTTCTACTTCCTGGAAATCAATTTTATTTTACAAAAACTTTTGTACATATTGATACCAATTTCATGTAGAAACAGCCAATTACAGCCAATAACAGTATCAAAGAACAGAACAATATGTGGAATATAAAAAAAAACCAAAAAAACTTTAATAAATATAGAATTGAAATTTGAAAAACAAGCTCAAACACACACATAGGATTAATAGAAAGAGAAATGTATTTTGTATTCACAAGTGAATTGCACACCACAGCCAAGGAAAAGTGCACAGAAAGAGCAGCCCATTCAGAAGCACCTGAGAAGCCACCTGAGCACACTGACAGAGAGTACCACGTCTGCTCTTCCCTACATGGGACTGAAGCACCTGTACTGCAGGTCACCTCTGATGTGTCCCAGCCCCACAACCCCAGCCCCACATAAGGCAGCTGTAGCAGCAGTTAAGGTATGCAAAGGAGCTGTGTGAGCCTCCACCCACACTCCCTCTTTTCATGGTTTTGGAGCTGCTTTGAATCTCATGCCATGGCTTTTCTTTTTCACTTGGTGCATTCTAGGCACGTGTGTGCCTAACTTTCCACATTGCTAATTCCTGCTTCTCATTACCTTGGCTGATTTGACTTCCTGGCTTGACCTCAAGCCTGTCTTGTTACTACAGGTTTTTCCAACAGTCTCTGAACTGTGGGTAGCCCCAATTACTGCTATGGGACTTGCTCTGCCCAGCCAAAGGTTTAATTCTGTAGTACAACTTGATGCGGAAATAGAAGCTCTTCTGAGTGTCAAGCTGTAAGTAATGTGTCAACAAGTAAGGTCTTTAGTGTACATAAGATATGATACAAGATGGCAAATGGGAAACACTAACATCTAAGTGGGATTTCCTTACCTCTTTTCTCCCTTTACAACATAATTACACAACATAATAGTTTGGTAAAGTATTCTTCCTGTAATTAGTCAAAGGTGATACCACGAAGGTCAATTCACAACATGTTTATTTTGTAGGCATACTTATATAGAACTATATAACTACATAAGCCTCCAAGGGCTATACTTAGGCATAAGAGCTAAAGGATTTATCTGTTTGTCATAATATACCTAAATTTTTAAGGGCACTTCACTTTGTGGGTATAATGCTGATATAAACTTTTATATAGAACCCTTAAACACTGATACTAGTTCTATAATATATATCTCAAAGGAGACTTTCTGTCAGTATTAGAATATTCTGAATGATTGACATAATTATGTCCTGTAGATTTTTCCTGAAATGGCTGGAAATACTCCAAGCATTGGAGGCAAATTGGTCATCTATTGATAGGCTTTTAACTGTGGATTTGTGGTTTATAATAAAGACTGCAGCAATAAGTACTCAGTAAAGCTTAGAAGCTAGATTCTCTTTAGCTGGTTATCAACATATTCCTGAAACTCCTCTTTTTCTAAGTGAAAAAGACACTCAGATCTAGGATGCATCTTGTGTCTGCTGGAGCTGTCATCTAACAGTAAGTTTATTAAAGTCTAAATAAGATCATATAATCAGCTCGTTACTACCAGTAAATGGGCATGAAGGGAAGCAGAAATCTGAACAAGTGTACAGGCTCTGCACACAGTCTTGTGTTATATTTCAGCTGAATTTTGCTTCTTAACTATAGGGATCAGTCATCATTAAAACTGCAGAGAGCCAGCTGAGCAAGCCATTGCAGTATTAGCCTGAACTCACCCAGCTGAAACCACAGCATTCAGTTGCTGACATTTCTTTTCATTCATCTGTGCCTCTGTTACTATTCAATAGGCCACCCACTGTTTCCTTGCATATTGCTGTATATGCACACTGGAGATTATGCACCATCATGCTCTATTTCTCCAAATTTTTCCTTAAATAAAGGATTCCTAAGGCTTTCTAGATGCATGGCTTTCAAGCAGTGTAAAGTTTGGATTAATGGTGCCTATAAACTCTTCTCTGATAGGTGTTTTTCAGTTTAGCATGTGCACAGTGGCTAAAATGTCAGATTCACCACCTGATGCTTTTATTAAGTAGTACTGGTGGATGCATAAGTGTTGGGTTTTTTTGCAAAATTCTACAGAAGTTATACCATAAAGTCATGCAGCTCTTCTGGAGATTTTTCTCCCGATTAAAACATGATTAGCTTATAAAGAGTAACAGAATATTACCAATGGTCTGAAAACGTATAAATTTGAGGTATTTCCCCCCCCTTGTCCCCTTTCCCCTAATCTGTTTCAGCCATTCTATATAGCTCAAAAAGTGTGTAGTAGAAAGAAATTCATTAATGATTTCTCTGGGATGCTTCATAAAATATTTAAGACATTTCCATTATTCTAGAAAATTTCCTCCTCCTAATATCCAAGTTAGTAAGATTTAACAGGTAAGCTAGTAGTAGCTAATGCTCTTTCTTTCATTTTCATAAATCACGTAATATTTATCTATGCTTTGAATTCTAAGTGCCAAATTAATAGGATTCTTAACATTTTAATATTATTTAGACAGACGAACTGAAGATTTCTGTCCATTATGTGGAACATAACAGCTAAGTCACTGAAAGTTCAAGCTTACAAATTATTTTTTTCATCATACCAATAAACATGTCTTAACACTCTCAGAGCTTAGTATTTTCTATAGAACTTTAACTTTTTTTCTTCCCTTTCCTGAGACTTTCTAATCTCTGGTACAGGGTGGTTTTTTTTTTTGGTGATCTTCTTATAAGTAAGAACTCAACACCGTGTTCTTTTGTTGATTTTTCACTTACTGTTCTAGACAGAGAGAGTTATTGATAATGCTAGGAAATAACTGAGAAATAATAGCTATTCCCAAAGAAAAGCACAAAAGAGGAAGGGGAATAGGTGAAGGGTTTGTTAGAATCAGAGGCTTGGAAAGAAAAATAACAATCTGGTAAGACTAAAGTTATGTAAGGCAGTCTTTAGGAGCGGGAGGAGATGGATGGAAAAGAGAGCTCAGGTTCAGGGAAAATGTTACAGGATTGTGTATTTTGAAAATGTGAAAACTAACAAGGAGTTTGGAGTATTACATAATACATCAAGAGCAAAATCAGGGACTAGAGCCTAAGTGCAGATGAAGGAAGCATGAAAGAAGCCCAGCCTTCAGAAGACAAGAGGCTTTCAGGAAATTTTAGGATGAAAGACTTGTTTACACCTGCTCTGTGAGCCTGCCACCCTTCCAGACATTAAACTGCTGAGATGTATTTCTAGCTAAAAGTGCTGCAACCTGATGAGCAGACACAAGGAGAAAACTGAACCAAAGGCATGATCCTACCTCAAGTTTGAATAAACCTGCTGTTTGATGAAATTCCAAAGAAATAATTAATTGAGCTGATCAATATAATCAGTGACAATATGCTTGATGTGTTTTGTCTAGTAAAATGTAGTATAGACGACTTGTGCAAACACAAGCTTTATACCTTGTCTCTTAAGGATCAGAGGTATTTCCATGTCAATTATGTTCAGTGAAATGTTGGAAGGAACATAGCTTTCAGCAGGAAGACTTGAACTCAGATCACTTGAGGGTTTAACCTATTGAATAAATTTTCTTTGATTTTTCATTAAAATTAAGGTACATATATAAAACTATTTGTCAATTATTTTTACTCTTATTCATATTTTCAGCATAAAATTTTGAAAAAAATTAATTTTTAATAGTATAAAATCCTGGGGTGACTTTATGATACTGGTATCCCCAATCCCCTGGTTTATGTTGTATATTAAGTTCTGCACCTTTAAGACTGGCTCTGAGAGAGAAGTGGGGGGAAGAAGAAGTGCGCAGTTTGTGTTGAAGGAAAACATATTGTGCTAAGACTTCCTGCACATTTCACAGAAACTTCTAACAGTTATAATAATCTACAAAATGGGACTTTTCAAACTGTCATTGTTTTGCAGCACAAAGTTGTTCAATTTCTTATTTGAAATAAAAAGAGGAACTAGAGCTGAATCTTAATCAATCTATTTATTGTGTTAATTACACAACTAATTCCTGTCACTCTTCCTACATTTTCCCTCCTAACAATCCCTACTAAAGAGGAAGATGCAATATTTAAAATCCTCTTAAAAGCTGATTTCAAGACTTGAACATTTTTCTCTTTGCAGTGTGTGTTTAATAAGAGAGTAAATGAAGACATTGTACAGGTCTGAAGTAAGTTGCTGGATATTGAAGAATAATAGACTTTTTCTGTAAATATGGATATTAAAATTAATTCAAAATAAAAATCTCATGTTCTGAAACAGGCTTTATCAACTCTGTCAAATAAAGAATTTTAAAAATATTTTGCTTGTTTATTCTATACCTTAATCTAACAAACTAAATGAATTTCTGATTATTAATTTCTCAGTTTAGGAGACCTCAAGGAAAATTGATAATATCTCTGTTAACCCAGCCTGGTATGAATTGCTTTTTTGTATTTATATGTTTATTTTTGTTCATATTTGTTTTTCAGCTCCAAATATGAAGTGATATGAACTCCAAATAAGTTCAAGTTTTTTGTTTTTTTTTTTCAGTTAAATATTTATTCCAGTTTCTTTCCTATAGATATGTAGGACTTCTAACACTTCACTACCAACAACTAATTAAGATCAAATGTTAGTGATTGGGACCCCGAAAGAATTTTTCTACAGGTCTACAAATCAGATATTTTGATGTGGTGCGGAATGTAGTCTTAACAGGCCTGGTGGGAGTAGTCAATCTACAGCCATGCTGAAATTACTACTATGAAGAACAAGAACTCCAAAGATGTGGAGAAGTTATGTGTTGAAAGTCTATCCCCATAATACCACTTGAACATCCAAATTTCCATGAGTTCTTCTAAAAGTTTAGCATTTGGTGTCCATTGTACCCTGCTAGTGTAACTCAGAGTGATGCAGTATAACTCAGAGTGATGTGCTGGATATACATTTATGGAAATTCCACTGATGTGAATGACTTTACAAAGGATAGAATGTCAGTCTATGTTCACAATTCCATTCTCACTAGAAATAGTTAGCTTTGGATTTAAGGAAGATGTTTAAAAAATCAGCACTTGAAGGGAAAGTCCATGTTCTAATTCTTTGTGACTAGCAAGGGTGGTACATAGAGATATATTAATTGTGCTGTGCTAAGAACCAGGTAAGAGTTAGTAGTATTTAATGGAGAAAAGGAAATAAAATTTTGAGGGCTTTTTTGTAATGTAAATCACCAAAGGAGGGAGAAAAAGTGTTCTACAATTCTTTCCTTCAAGGACTTCCCTCTACTGGTAGGAGCCATATAGGACTATTGTGCTGTAAAATCCATGAACATCAATTCCCTTCCTGAAAGTCCCTTTGCTGTGCAGGAACAATGATCAGACTGTCTTGCAGTGCCAAGCACCAACTCCCTCACCAGACTCCTTTACAGAGGCTCATTTCCTTGCTGTTCCCAGAATATGGCTCTCTTTCACCACTTCCCGTCTCAGCTGGAGTCACTCAATAGACTGAAGAAGCTATTGTTGCTGCCTGCTTTGGAAAATGGCAGACAAAAGATGGAATTAGCACCCACCACAGTTCTGAAGAACTGCAATACAACAGTTTGTGTGGTGTGAAGCAGGGTATCCCAGTATCTGTATTTCTGCTCTTCTGTTCTCAGAGCATTTCTCTTTTCTTTGAGAAAGAACTGTGCCAAGATATCACTCATCAACCCAAGTGGATCTATATGGCTAGAACCTTCTCCAGCTGATTTAGAAAATAGTGTTGTGTGTGATAAAATGATGGTTACCTCACCTGCAAAATCTGGGGTAGCTTGTACTCTACTGCCACTAAACTCATAGCTACAGGACACTTCAAACTCCCTTTGATCATAGACCTTGGCCAAGCTGTGACACCAACAGCTGCTGGCAACCATATCCTCCAACTCTACCAAATATCCTGGTGAACCCAGCTTTAGCTCAGAACCTGGAGATTACTCACTATCTTTATTTATATGGGAAAAATAAAAAAAAAAAGTTAAGACTTGGTTCAGAGAGGAGCAAAGTATGACCTGAAATGACCTGAATACAGATAAAGACAGAAAGCTTATCTCACATCACATCATTGAATATTAGATGAGTTTGTTAACTTTTATTGTTTTTAATTTGGGAGGACTGTAAAAGAATTAAGTAAATACTAAATGTTATACTAAAGTGAGTCCCAAGAAGAAGATTTGTATAAAATGTTTATTAACGACCTTGTAAAACCTTCAGGTGTAAAACCAAAGCCTTCAGGCTTTGGCAGTAGTATAAGGAAGGACTGGAGGAGGGGATGTTTCAAAAGAAGAGTAAGGGGGTGGATAAAAAGGAGGAGGGTGAACTCCAACCAAGAAACTCCAAAGTCTCACTTGCCATTTCAAAGTGTTTTTTTCCTGCCAGTATATTTTCACTAAGCATCAAATAGATTTCTATATATAGATCTTCCTTCACTGATTTGTGTGGTACTTAACCAGGAACCTTGAGTAACTGTTTTATATCTTGTTGCAAAATTTTAGTGCTAGACACATGTTTAGTGGTGATATAGCCTATTGATTGCAGGGAATACATCACATTTCTGCTATTTTATTTCTATCCCATAAAACTAGAACTTCAGTAACTTTTTTGAAGAAAGGATATCCTTAATATAGAACAATGAATCCTAGGCGGAGAAATTTTACTTGGATGAAATAAGTTGTTTAGGATGCTCTTTAATAATATTTTGTTTCTTTCATATCCCATACTTTCAGCAAATGCTGACAGGTATTTTCAGGTCTCCAGTGATTATCTTGAAACTTTCCCAAGAGTCTGGCAGCTAGCCATCTACTATAGATCTCTGTTGCTCTCTGAATGTGCCATTTTCAGCTGTCTACTGGGGAAGTTTCATTTCCATATGCTCCAAATTTTAGGATTCCAAATATACTTTTCCTTCTGAAATGAAAAATCATTTAATCTCAAAAGTTTCACACATAAGCATGATTATTCTAAAGAAAAAATATCCTAACAAGTCTGAAAAAACTCTCTCCCTATTTTTCTAAGAAATTTTAAACCATTGCCCTTTATTTAATTGTGAATGCCCTCTGTAACATGTTGATTTCAAACTGAAATTATTTCAGTTAATTACCTATGCTTCTTTCCTGAAATTAAAGTTCCTACTTATTCTCCTTCAGCTTGAGATACTGGGAAATGGTAGTGGAGTTGCAAGAATCCATATTACTGAAAACTACCACAGTGTTTGTTAGCACATGGACATAGCCAATTTCATTCCTATATCTTACAAATGCAAAAGAATTTCATTTTAGATTCCAGCTTTCTGGGCAAGAAGCACAGAAGAAAGGAGAAGTTTCACTCTTGACATCAAAGAGATAAAGCCCATATAGATGAAAATCCTAACATTTCCAGGGGCTGAATACAGGTCCTTTGTGAGTGCATTAATTAAATGTTCCTGGCAAAGTTGCAAATTAATTTCTAAGACCATATATTCAAGCTGGCATCTCTCTAGAGCATAATGTACATGGACATATTTTCCCTTTTACTTTGTACTTTGGCTTGGTATTGAGAGCAGAGCACCACAAATAGGGCAGCTGATTAACACCAGAAAGTTTATTGCTGTGTTTTGTAGATGTGTGACTGCATGTTTTAACAACTAGAACTTTAAAAAAGCCAGTGTTAGCCTGCTACCCCATTGACAGAACTGCCACACATCTGGGCCCTCCCATGCAGTTTTCCCTATGCAGGATTGCTTTGGATGAGCTTGAAGTGTGTGCTTGGGATTTACAGATGTGCTTTATCTCAATGTCCTCAGGCAGCTTCTGTGAATTCATGAAACCCTGCACACATTCACCATTGTGTGTCTGAGGGCACGTACACCACACAGGGGATGTTCCTGAGAGCACTGACACTGCCTGTGACATTGCAGAAGAGTAGCTGACCCAGTTTAGCAGACACAGCAAAGGTCAGAAGAGTGGAAAGAAACCCAGATGTGCAGTGAGACCAGTCTGAAGCTCTGGCCTGACTGCACTACAGATAAACTTTGGCAATAGGTACTGGCGAAGCTGAGAAGGGGTTAAACCATTTTTGGCATATAAAAGCTGCTACAGAGGAGAGAGAATGAACTGTTCTCCATGTCTGTGGTAAACAGGATGAAAAGGAATGGCCTTAAGTGGCAGCAGAAGGTCTTCAGTCAGGCACCGGTTATGTTTTCTTATGTATCAGTTCTGCAAAGTGCTGAAAAGTGTATCTTGGGAGACTGGAATCTTTATTACTGGCAATACATGATGACGAGTTAAACAGGCACCTGTCAGGAAATAGATCCTGCTTTACAAAGAACACTAGGTTAGATGATCTCCCCAGGTTCCTTCTAGTTTTATTTTCTTATGATTGTATGCACAATAAGTCTGACATATCCCAAAGGTTTCCAATTACAGTGCATGAACAGACCATCTGTGCAAAACAATCTCAATATGCCTGATGCTTCCTGGAAGCATTTTACTTACTGAAACAGAAACATAACAGTTACATCCATTTATACAAATGTCTGTCCAGAGTCAATGAGCAAAATATCTGATAGAAACACTAATCAAAAAAATGTTTTCTTTGTTTATTTGGAATCTCCTGTTGATTTTAAATAAAAGGCCCGATTCTCCCAAGAACAGTGTATGTTGAAAACACCTAACATGCTGCAAGTGTTAAGGTGTAGCCATTTTCTTGAAAACTACCGTAAGATCCCATCCCATGCACTCATAAAGGAAAAGATTCACCTTAGTTAAACCTGTACAACACATGGACATAGTAAGTTTCATTCCTATATCTTACCAAAAAATTAAATATCTCACTATAAAGCAGTACATTAATGAGTTTTTAGGCTCAGGTCCATAACAATATTAGTTATTTACTGAAACAGTAAATTCCTGTTTAGGAAACGTATCACACCAATTTCTTTAAACATTTCCTCATAGAAGGAAAGAACAAATATAAAACTGAATTGCAATACTAATAGATGGTATTTTCCGAGCCATCTTTAATTGCTGTTTTAAAATAATAGGCAGTCATTTGCAAACAGCTGAATTGAATGTTGGACATGGAATCAGAGCCTTTGAGTGTTTTGAAATTCCTCAGCTTCAAAAGCATGAGGTTGAAGTGAAAATTCCTCCTGGATAAACCACTTATAATGGAAGGCTATATGGGAAAATACAGTGTTATTATGGACCCTTAAGAGCCAGTGAATCAAATATTAAATCACTCACAACCACTTTTGAAACTTTCTCAAAGTGATAATCATGCCTCTGCTTATATTATTTCTGCAGAATTGCATTACTCTTATAGACATTCATGCTATAATAACTTTGGGGTTCATATAGAATACACAAAGAAAACTTATCAATATGTATTAAATAATAATCTTTAAAGCCTGTTTGCAAAAAAATTAATATAGAGTTAACAAAGCCACCTGTCTTGTCAAAGAGTGGAATTTGGTGCAACAATCTCTTAAGAAGCTCAATCTTCTTAACATGAAGAACTGAAAAAAGTGTATGAAGACATCTCTCACTGCCTTTTCCCCTTGTTTGCTGCTATTGCTGCTGTTCTTTCCTGATAGTAGTTGGTGGTACTGATAGCTGTGGACTAAGTTCAGAGACACAAATAAAATGCAGTCTGGTGTTCATGCTGCAGTTTGGCAGTCTTGGAACTTCTCTCTTTGTAAATGAGAAGACATGTGATAATGTAAGTCAAGAGTTAGGGATTAGAATAGAGTTTGAGCTTAAAAGAATGAGTCAAAAAAAAAAAAACCAGAATGATACACAGAGAAAGAATAGGCAGGGGAAAGTTTGCCTAAGCCATCTGACATTGTTTTTGTTTTATACTTACAGCTGATCTTATTAAAGTTCCACATTGTAAATTGGGCTCTTCCGAATCAACATACACAGAAAGAAAGCTAGAAAAATTCCAAAATAGTATCTGAGTTTCATTAAAAATCTAATGGATATCAGGTTCATCCATCAGCCCTTGGGAGATGAAATAGAGTTCTATTCACAGAAATATGCTGAGAACCAAGTTTTCTAAACTAAATATTTAGTATAAGCTTTTGATGCATAGGTATGTTCCAAAATTTTATTAAATAAGCTACAACTGGTTTGTTTTTTTTTTTTAATTCACCACAATTTTAAAATGTGCTGCTTTTAAATAATTAACATTTTAAGTACCATAATGATGAATTTTAAATGTCTGTTTCCTCTGCACAGTAGAACAGAGGTCAAAAAGTTGAGACATAGATGGGGAAGTCTGGGTGTGAAGGCAGTGAAGGAAGGGTAGAAGAATAAAACTGGCATGGGTTAATAGCATCTTTTTGAGAAGGTCATGAATATTACCATATATCTACATTCAGCTTCTAAGATCAGAAAAGAAAGATTCCCTAAAACAAAGAACAAAGGAGATGTGAAGAAGAAAGTGAGGGATAGATGGATCCAAACAATAGATTGAAGCCAGTAAGAGATCCTGGCAAGAAAACAGAGAACAGTTTGGAGCCATTAGACACCGAGATCAAGAGACAGAAGCGGGTGAGTACAAGGGTCCTGCTCATCTAGCCGAAGTGCCTAATGACTCACTCACTTAAGGCTGGAGACAGAAGATTGCAGCCACTGACAGCTCCCATGGGTTGCAAAACCAGCATATTTACCAGCATATTTGAGCCAACCACACCCCAGCTGGAAAAGAGCTCCAGAAAGGTGGCGAGGACTTGTAATAAGCTAATACTTTTTTTCCTTCTGCTTCCTGAAAGAAACTTTTATCTGGCATTTAAAGCACTCCTGGGAAAGTGGCTCTGGTCCCTGCAGTGGATGAAAGCTGAGACTTAATCTTTCTCTTCCCAGGGACTGTTAGGAAAGGGAGTAGAAGCCTCTCCAGTGACACAGGCATTGGGGAAATGGAGGTGAAAAACACCACTCTGGTCAAATCAGTGGAGGGGAGGAGGAAGGGTAAGGAATCTTTTTTAGGGGATTGAGGTGATGGATAGAGTGTTGCCCCAGGGAAATCGAAGAACAATTCTTATGTCTGGTATTTCTTGTTAACTCAGTGGATTCCTACTCAGCTTGCTGGGGAACTATATCCCATCCCAGGGCACTGACTTGCCTCAGGCTCCATATTGAAATTTAAGCTCTCTAAAACAGGTGCTGGGGTTAATAAGAATCAGTTGCATCTGTTTCACTGAGAAATGATCCTTTTCCTTTTTATTTTTCTTGATCCCCAGATAAAATTCAGAGATATTGCCTAAGATAAATTTGGGGTGTTTTTGTTGCTGTTGTTTTGGTTTGTTTTTGGGTTTGTTGTCGTTTTTGTTTTGTATTGTTTTTGTTTTTTAACCTGTTTTGTCTTTGCTTTAATTGGTGAAGTGACATGTCACTTACTTTATGATAAGAACAGCTGAACGCTATTACTTATATCAAGTTTCTATACCTTCCTATTTGGAGCAAGGATGGCACAAAAATATGCCAACTGTCCCTTTAGACCAAAAGTATCTGGCCAAAAGACACAAAGGATGGTGCTCAGGACAGAATCTGATTTTAGGCAGGATAGATTTGCAATCTCAGTGGCCAGTTCTTAGATCCTATGAATCTATCTAGTTTCACTAAATGAGACTTTTATCCTATCACAAAATGTGTCTGACATTGTCTTCAGTCATAGTTCTGTGACTTCATAGAAAGAACATTTTACTTGAATGTTCTGTGGTAGGATAGCTCCTTAATATAACCTCTTTTAGATAACTCAGTTTGGATAAAAGAGGAGAGAAATTTATGTCTGTTGAATGCTATTGAGCTCTGTACCCCATGTTGACTCTATTTACAGAGTCCACTGATACCTCTAATGTAGTGTAAATACTGAGACTTTGTTTGATAAGCTCTGTGGTGATGAATTACTGTTTAACCACTGGTCTTAGTGGGTCCTACATATATGTATTTCTTGATATATTGAAAGTCTTAGATTGTGAAATAAAAATTTTGGTTTTTTGTTGGTTTTTAGGGTTTTTTTGTTGTTTTTTTTTTGCTGCTGCTGCTACTGTTGCTTTTGTAGTGGCAAGTCAAAATGGAAAATTAGGTAGTTGCAGTCAGTAAACTTACAATAGCCAGATGACAAATCTGTGTCACCCCTATGTATGATTGGAGTATTTGGTCTGTTCAGCAACTGCCTATTTTAGGATGACATTAGTTACTGCGAATTGGTAATCAAGCTAGACAAATCTGGATGAATAAAAAGAAAGATTAAGGATGTAGTGAACAATATGTATGTCTCTGCCAGTCATAACAGCTGTTAAAAATGTCTGTTAGATGCTTTCATCATCTTTGCTTTCATCCTGTTATTCTGTGGCAGCTAAAAAGTAATGAACAGTCTTATAAATTTTCTTTTAAAATTTATTTCATAGGGTGAGTTTCTTGAGACAAGAGGTGAACCAAAGGACATGTAATTAGTATGTTGAATAAAAAAGAAAATGGAGATTTAAATTATATAGTCAGTCCCTCACTCATGAAGAAAACATTAAAATAATCTGGAAGACAATTCACTGTAAATGAAGTATATTTGAAGGAGAAGGCAAAGCACTACAGATGGCATGGACATGATCCCTTACTGAAAATATGACAAAGTTTCTCATTGGCTTTAAAGAGCTTCAGTCTCTTGTGATATGAATTTGAAAGCTGAAAGTGGGAATATGAAAGAGACTTGTGCCATGTGAGAGAAGTGCACACCTTGTTCCACCAGGGATTATTTTTGCTGTATTTCTGCCAATGTTAAGGTTTTGCATTTTCTCAGCTGAGAGCTGGAGAGAAACTCCCTCTCTTTGAATATAACAGTGAAGGGAGAGAGGTTTCTAGATTCCTACCTACAGGTCTGTTTGTCACCAGCTTGAATGCCAAGATTAGATGTAAGATATAGCACCAGAATTTTTCTTGCAAGATATCATCCAGCAGATTTCAGAAAATAATGTTTATTACAACTTGTCTGATCAGATGGAAAATGGTCCATTGGGTAAGGCAGGGAAGATAGTTAAAGCAGGAAACTTTTTATCTTTAGTGAAATTTTTTTCACCTGTGAGAGCGTAGGGAAACACAACAAAGAAGATGAAAAAATGGTTCAAACACTAATAAATCTTCAAGGGAGTTAGTAGAAATCCTAAAAACTTGGAAGTGTGACTAGAGAAGGTATTGCTTACCTCACAGCCTAAAGAAATATTATTATTTGGTCTGAGCTTGGTCTATACTGGCAAACAAAAGTTTAATATTTAAGAAATTTGAGAGGTATATATGTAACTTTATATGTGACCATAAAACATGCAGAGAAGAGCTGATAAATGAAACTATGGCAGCAAATAAAATAGGATTAGACATCAAAAAGACATGTAGGTGTATAGAACTGCAGGTAAGTAATGTAAATAGTGAAATGTCAGATGGGACAACAAAAGAGCAAGCAGTACTTGAATGGTTTGTCCTCTGTTCAGGGCTTCAGATATCAAATAATGCCACCAGAATTATTGAAAGCAGTTATTAATGTGGCAATCATGACATAGCACAGCTACTGACTGACATAAATCATTCTGGAAAGCCAGATATAAAAGTAAAGATTATGAATACCACTGCAAGTAGTTCTGTATCAGATGCAAAGAATAAAAAGAATAAAAACACCACAACAATAATGAACAAATTACATGTCTGATTTGGCAGTAAGGATTTTTAGTAGGTCAGCATGTTCTGAGAGGGAGAACTGTTTGACCTAAATTATGATGCTTGTAGATAACAAGGGTTTTTAACAGATGACAACAAAATTCATCTAAAATTAGGAGGTTTAAGTATTGAAGGAGTGGTGGTCTGAATGAATGAGGCTACCAACTGGAGTATAAAGAGCCATGAAAACTGGTACAAGTCAGTCTAAGAAGAGCTATACTGAATTGTCATATCTCAGGACTAGACTGCAGAGGCCCCTTGTAATTTCTGATTATTGCAGTAACCACGTCTAATTTTTCCAATATTTTTTTCTTACACAGTTCTACCCTACGCCATGATATTTCAGAGTTTTAGTTGTCAAGATGAATTATGCAATGGAGTTCTCCTTTGTCCTCTTAATTTTGACAGACTTCAATCTTTTAACTTAGACATATTTTTTCTTGCAAAATTACATGGATTATTCAAATACTCAAATCAAAAATCAACAGAAACTGGAAACAGAAAAATTAACCTGAATTGGATGTATAGCTTAAATGTATTACAATACAAGTTACAAGCGTTATTTTTTTTTCCCCCCATAAATTTCAGGATATATTACTTCAAATTATTGCAGAAACATTTAAAGCCACTCAAGCCATCAGTACAGTAAAAAAAAAAAGCAAAAATCCTAACAAAAAGAAGAACAGAAGCTACATAATATGAAGACTAAATTCTTTGCTCTAGCAATCAGTTTTGTTTCAAAACATCCTTAGTTCCTGCTGTGTATCTTTAGCAAAAAAATGTTAGTGCCTTGGTCTTTGCCTGGCCTTTGCTGTAATTAGTGCTAAAGTTCTGTTCAAAGCACCTCTGAACAAGTTGGCATCCTTCATTGTGGCTTCCGTCTTCAGCAAAGCTAAGCTTCCCTTCAAAGTATGAAACATCAAACGAGCCTCAGCATTTTCAGAAACAAACCTTAGTTTGATGCTCCCCGTGTCTTTCTGCCCGCAACCTAAGCACTCTTATAGTTAAGCAAAAACTAATTCCTTCCTCTGGGAGCTCCTGCCAAGGACTGGGAATATTGCATGGTTTTGATTTTTTTTATGCTGCAGAAGCCATAAAATTTCAAAGACCCTCCAGCTAGTTTTATTAAGTAAAATGACATCACTCAGCAGTCCTGAAATTCTAGTTCAGTGCACATAGGGAAGAAAAAAGAGCTAAAGAAATCCAATAAAATCTCTCCCAAAGTATTTTAGTTATTTAAGTATCAAATCACAGGTACTGTATAAAAGTAAAGCTTTTCTGCCTCTAAGCTATCTGCATAGAAAACATTTGGGTTTTGCTTCTAACTATCTTCGTTAGACTTGTTAGGAAATTTCAGCAGCAGGGATGGAGAATGTAATTAATTTGCTGAGAAATATCTGTGCACACACATGCGTTTTTTTAACCATATGCTAACATGTAGCTATACGTCACTACAAACTGCCAGATGAAACATTTGTTAGACAATCCCAAAGCCAGTAAGCTTTCTTTTGCCTTGCATAAGATCCTTCATCAGTCAGATGAGATCAGTGCAATTCATTAAAGATAGCACATATTTTTCTTGAATTTTTGACCAAGTGATATTGTATGGCAGTACACTGAATGTATCTTGCACTGAAACTTATACTTTACTTGTTGACTGTTTGAAATATTTTACTCTGTAAGTCCCCTATATTGTTCAACATAGTTTCCTCCAAATTTGGATTTTTCTCCACACATTTATTTTATGTTCTTAATTTAGTTTTAGCACTTTTCAAAGAACTTGCTACTTACCAATGACAGCTATTTATCACCTGGCCTTTTTAAGATTATGCCAGGTTTTAAACACATTTCTGTATAAAAGTAACTCAGGGTTACTAAGCTTCCTTCAAGATAAGTAGCCTATAACATTGGTGGTAGAAATCATAGCAGTGTCCTTAGGAAAACCTACAGGAAACTGCCATAATGAGAACTCTTGCTCTCCAACCATTACAGTACCTGTTTTCCTTGACTTAATTATGCTCCTAGATGGGCAACAGTCTGACTTGCACAGATTTGCATGCATTTTAAAATAGTCTCTTTGGATTTAAAGGTAAGATCCATAATGTTATAAGCAAAGTAAGTCATATAAGAAGCCACATACAAAATCAGTGTATGATATTTTTGGACTGGTTTACAATAGTGCTGTAGATTAAAACACTGATCATTCTAACCTAATATATTCTGCCTGACAACAATCAGTGTAAATTTGAGAAAAGTGCAAGAATAATGTGGTAACCTATTTTTAGATTTTTTTTTTTTCAGTTCCCCTCAGTGAGTCCCTGCACATGTCCGGAAGCATTAAAATATCAATGGATTATTTGAATTTTCTCTAAAGTAACTGTAGAAGATTTTATGGTGAGTTCTGAAGTTGCCTGTAAAATCCTTATGTTTATTTAAACAATGTAGATTCTACCATAGATTAATTACACTTTCAGGTAAATAAATCATGTCCTTTGCTAACTTTTAATTGTCTTGCAACTGGAGCATGGCTGATTTTGGATGAAAAAGTGAGGCTATTTTAATTTTAGTTAATTTTAAAATCGGATGACGTTAATGAAATTGTGTTTATCCTTATTTCATTTCCTTATATGTGTATCTTTAAGTGGTAGGAAGTTTTTCTCTTGAGCCATAACACTTGATTCTCATTTTGTCATTCACATCTTGTGATATGAAATAATTCTTTTAGTTTTGGATGAATGGCTCTAGTAGCAATGCTGATTTCAAAAGCTCCTGTCACCCTCCAAACCCGCACTGTGCCTGCTCTTGTTATTTCTCTTGCAACTTGGTAGGTTGTCAGCTTTTTCAAACCAAATGACTGCATGGCCAGGTTCAACCTGGACCAAAATATTCTCTTTAAACACTGGTGCCTCTTCCTCCCTCTCTCCTTTTTTTTTTTTGTCTCTGTACTCTTATATTTTAAGCTGCCCTCAGACCACAGGGGAATCCAGCAAATAGCTGAATAGAGGACAGTGAGCTGTGACAGCTTGCCAAGGCAGGAACTTCTTAAGCCATACTTCTTCCACAAACCCTTCATCTTCAAATTGAGGCTTCTGTCTGTTAGAGAAGCTATTTACAAGATTGGATTTTTTCAGAGAGTCAGGAAAAGAGTTTCATTGCTTATATATAATGATCTGACAGGCATTGTGATATGTCCCTGTTCAGGGAAAAGCTCAGCAGCTCTTATTTCTCTTTTGCTGATACAGGTGCAGCTCTTACAGGTTGAACTTTAGTTAGCTGTAAATATTGTTTTAACTTGTTTGAGAAGGTGTAAACTGATAGTTTTGCCTTGTGTAACTCAACAGTTTCCCAGTTCACATCACATGCAGATCATATTTTTATTTATTAAAGCCTTTCAGTAGTGTACAATTTTCAGTCTAAATTAGTCAGGGAAGTTGGTTGTATGTAGTCATTTCCTAATTTTATGTAGAGCAGTCAAGAACCCAGATTGTATTAAGTGATGCAGTAGATATTTGTCTGACATGAAGGTCTAATTTACGTATCTTTATCTGCTCAGACATTCATGAGCTTTGTGTTTTACTCCACATTCTTAGAGCTGCTCTTAAGGTTTTGCAGATGAAGCAGCAGAGACCCACTACTAGAAAAGCTTTCCATCTTAAAGCTTTCCATCTTACAAAGACTGAACAACAGCTGAAGCTTTCTGTTCTAAAGAGAACAAATAAAACAACTTTACCATCAGCTTAGTTCCTCTAGACATGCTCTTTGTTCAGGTGTTGGCTTTCTTTTCCCTGAGATCTCAGGCAGTTTTTAGGCCATTATTTAAACCCAGGATACACTATTTCTGCTTCAATTCCAGTGCAGCTTGTCCTGATATGTTGCTGAATTCTGTTTTTTCCTCAAAGTTGTAAGCACTTAAATACAACCTATAGGAGCTGTAGATCATACTCAGAAATCATCTTGGGTTTATAACTGCATAGAGCAAGGGTCCTTCATCAAACTGTGGCTTCAAATATGCTGAGTTTATGGCAGCCCTGCCTATGTAAAATATATTATATTAAGGGTGATCTTTCTTTTTTTAACTAAGAACACTTCCCATTTTTCTAGCAATTTAATTTTGGTTTATGGCCTTTTTAGGCTGAAGCTGTATTACAAGAGGTGAGAGTCAGTCATTAGGGAAATGAACTTGATCTGAAATCTGGAAATCAGATTTCTTCGATTTTGCTGTTCAAACTTGACACCTGAACTTTCAATATTAGTATGGGACAAGGAGGGAATGTGAAGCACTGACACATGGGTTTTTCTGCTATTGAATTTGCAGACACCTGATGATGTCTATGGAATATAACCAGTTTAGCCATACAGTGCAGTTACAGTAAGGCCAATGTCAAACCAGCTGCACAGGTACTGCACACATGATTTGACTTGCTCAGGGTGGGAGCATGGGATATAAATTCTCTGTACACTTGCAGTTAATGCCTAGGTGGTCTGACTTCAACAGGAGGTATGAGTCTGACTGCACACATGCTAAACAGAACCTGCTCACAAACCTCTACTCAGAAAGGTCTCAGCCAGAAATAAGGAATTTTTACCTTGACAATTAGCTGGCATGTATATCAAAAAGACTGATATGGACTATAGAACCAACATGCAATTAGTGTCATTTTCCCCTGTAAACTGTTACTGGATTAGTTGTACATGAAATGGCTATTATTCTTGAAAATATTTTTTTTTTGGGGGGGGAATTATTCAATTAATTAACAAATAGGAAACATTTAAAACATGGTTGGGGCTTAAATTTCAGCACTATAAGTCATCTTGTTGAGAATTGGTAAAGGCAAAGATTTTTAGGAAGAATTCGGTCATTATTTAATTAATTGATTAATCTATTGCATTTTAAGGAATTGTTAAACTGTGAACAAAATTTCTGTATTAATATCATGGTTATTTGGTGAATCAGAAATTTTACTGCTGGTTATATTAAGGTGCATATTTAAGGGCTGAAAATAATATTGATGCAGATCATAAAAATAGAGCTTAATTGCCCTCTAAAAACAGGTGTTGCAAATTATTTATAAGCATTATAATTTAAAAAAAATGTAGATGTGGTCACAGTGACAATGAGGAACATCTACTTTCTACAAGACAAATTTTTTTTGGAAGAAGAATGAAGGACTAGGGAAGAGGCAGAGGGATGACTGATTAGAGATTTTCTGTAAATAAACAACAAAGAATACTAAGTGTTTAAAATCCATTCTCTTCCATTAAACGTCGAATGTTGGCATACAATTTAGTAACCTCATTGGCACCTCATATAGTATTACCAAGGAAAGATAAATAAAACCCCTTGTTTTCAGGAAAACATAGTAATGTAACATTTGGTACCTTTTTTTTCTCCTGCACTTCTCTCTTAATTCCGAAAGTACTTTTTAAAATAACACTCATTTCACTTGCAATCACAGCACATGATTACTTTTTACCTGGTTTGTTGGGAGCATTTAAGACTAGTCAAAAATTCTCCATGTGAACAACCATCTGCTTAGATGCTCTCTACAGGGCTGTTTCCAGTTGTGTAGAAAAGGAAAAATCCAAGTTTGGCATTTTCTCATTACCCATGAGAAATTTGCACAGTCTTTAAAACTCTCTTAGAAATGTCAGCCAGATCACTGACACAGGTTTTGCAAACAGTTCAAGGTATGCCTATGCTCTAGCTTCCAGCAGGCTAACAGATGCTATGTACTACAGCAGGAGAAAAAGGCTTACAAAAAGCAGTCGACGTGCTGCAGTGACCTGGACAGAGCTGGCTTTGGTGTCCAGGAACATGATGCATCACATCACCTCTCCTGTCCCAAGTGACCACCAGAACACACAGATACACACAGGCTAAAAGAATTCAGTGGGCAGGTTTCAGGAGCAGCTCATAGACTAAGTGATTGATATCTACAGAAATCAAAGGATGCAAAGGGGATTGATGGCTCATGAAAACTTATGGTATAGAGTGGAGCCTGTGAATGATCTAAATGGTGTGGAATAAGGAGTAGAGATTACACTGGTTTTGGTTGATATAATTTTCTCCATAGTTGCTGGTATATTGCAGTGTTTTGGATTTGTGATCAAAACAGTTTTGGTAACACAGGGACATTTTATTGATTGCTGAATGGGGATGAACAGTGTCAAGGCCTTTTCTGCTTCCCATGTTGCTCTGCCAGGCAGCAGGCTGGGAGTGCCCAAGAAGCTGAACCCAGATGAAAGGGATATCCTGTACCCCAAGATACCATGTTCATCAAAAACAGGGGAAGATGGAGGAAGGAGAGATGTAACTTGGAGTTATAGTATCTGTACTGTCAAGTGACTGTTACATGTGATAAAGTGGTGCTTTTCTTGAAATGAATAAATATCTGCCTACTGAAGTGAATTAATTCCATATTTTACGTTTCTCAGCACACAGCTTTTGCTTTACTCATTAGACTGTCTCTATCTCAACCCACAGCTTTTCTCACTTCTACTCTTCTGATTCTCTCTCCCATCTCACTGGGATGGGGAAGCTGAGCAAGCAGCTGTGTGGTACTGAGTTGCCTATGGGGGCTAACCCAAAAAAACAGTTAGAGAAACAGTCACAACAGCAACACTGAGTAGGAACAACATTGTGAATGGCTTAACAAATAATTACTTCATTTTTAAGAATATAGTAATCCATTTTAAGTAGTAAAGAAGTTGTATTATGTATCGAGCAAAAATTATGTATTTGACATAACTGGATACCTGTGTTAGTAGGGTTGTTCAGATGAAATAGTCACAGTTTGTATTTCTGCAAATGTTGAAGAAACCTTTCCTTGGTAGCATCATGTTGTCATAGGGCTGAGTTAGAAAATCAAAACCTGGAGTGTAGAGAAACCTCTGATCATCTTATCAAGAAATGCAAAAACCAAGGATAAAAATGGAAAAAAGAAAAAAAAACCAAAAAGAGATAGGGCTTAACTCTAGAAGGAATCGCTCATCACTGGAAAACTTTTGAAACTTGCCATAAAAGTCAGGTGAAGCAGATAAAACCTACTTGACACTGAAACTTTGTCACCTCCAGGGAGGCTCCAATGTTGTTTCAATAATATAAAGGATTTATTGAGCAACAGCATGTAACAGAAGAAGGTGCTTAGCAGACTGGCAACCTATCCCTGAAAAGTTTTCCCCATTTGGCTTCATTTGAATTATCAAAGATGTTACTGAATGAGCATCCATGTCCTGACCTCAAAGGTGGAGATATTTGTGTTCTTCTGTGTTCTGCCACTCTGGTCTGTGCAAAGTCCTGAATAAAGACACTTTAAACAAGGTGGCAGCTGAACACATTTTCTTCCCTGTAGTCATATTAAAAGATATATCAAAGCTTGCCTGCACTTGGAGTTAGCATACAGCATTCAGGGCTGTGTTTTACAGCATAAGCTACTTAACACTAATTCCACACGTTGGCACCCATAATGACCATTAGTTATTTACAAGCTTGTGTGGATTTAGAGTTTCCCTGCTCTGGGTGTATAAGCCAGCAGGTGAAGGCAGACAGCTCTGCCCATGCTGTCTGAAAGCAGAAGAGCAAGGTAACAGAGACAGTCCAGTTGAAAGGCTCATCTCTGGATGCAGTGGTCACAAATAGGTTTGTTTTAGTTTTTCTTCTCAATGCAGCAGATTAGCAAACTACAGTGCCTCTAGACATGAGCTGATACCCTGTGCCCTTAGTACTCTAGGCGTCCCTTGCTCAGATCACTTCTCTAATTCATGTCATGATATTTGTCTGCCTTCAGTAGACATTCCGGGAATGCAGCCTAGGAAGAAATTATAATGATTTTGCTAGAGGAAGTATACACTTACAACCTAACTAATTGAAATTAACTTCATATTAATCTTAAAAGGATTACCTTGTCATATTTGGAGATGTAAGCTAAACTATTTTTTTTTATTTTCTCTTTAGTAGGGCTTGTTTTAGAAAATTAGTGAAGTATTTGTATGATCAGTAAGCCATTAAAGGCACTGCTTTCCGTATCACTTATCCTTGTAAGATAGATAAAAATTTTTCATTTTATCACTAACCAATTATAGTATCTACCATAGTAAACGTAAGAGAAAGGAGCTGTACAAAATCTTGTTTAATTACATACACAGTATTACATTTTTGTTACAATAGAATTACGTCAAAATGTTTATTATTTCTATTGTGCCTACATAAAAGGAAAATTCAATATAGTACTAAAGCTTGGGCAGTTGGAGGACAGTATTAAACATCTGTAAGGCAAAAGCTGCATCTTTTAGATGTCTTTCAAGGTTATTTTTGTCTTATTCAGTTGCACTTGACATCTGCCTTTTGTACTGTGTATCCAAAGAGATCAATCCATTGGTTTTAGAGGACAAAACAAGTGATTTACATGTAAAATGCCAACAATTGTGTATATGCCATTCTGTAATACACCAACAATTGAACCATCACAGTGTGTGTGCTCTGTTTCACAAGCAATGTTGTAAAGTCCTGCGCCAGAAGTATCTTTATAAATGTAGAAATTGCGACTATACACCTTTACAGTGAAGGCTTGACAATCCAGAATCAGTCTTCTTAGGGCCCTAGCATGCTCACTGGTAATTACAATGATCATTGCGATCATTCTTTAAGAGCTACAATTCCTTTTGCCACTGGCAAGTACCTTCAAAGATGCTGCTAAGCCAGGAAGGATGGCTTCCTTGCAAAAAAGATGTATATTATCTCACAAGAGGCCATACTGTACCCAGAAATTATGCAAATGTATGCAGAGAGAAAGGGGAATCAACTTTTTCTCTTCATCCAGAGCCTGTGAGGCTTGAATAAGGACACTGTCTAATTGTAGCCTTTGGACTTGGTGGATCACAGGGAATTCTCCTTTTCTACATTTTAAGAATTGTGAAACTGCCCCAAAAGTGAAGTAAGAAGAAAGCTTTTTGTAAGCCATCTATATCAACTTGAAATATGTAGAGGAGAGAATTGATGCACTTTAGAGCTCAATTACCCAAGCAGCATTCAAGTGCCTTGGCTTTATGGTTAAAAACAATTAAGAAGGTACCTTGTATGCAAATTATCAAAACAGACTTGATTTACTTATTTGCCCTTGAGGCATTGCTGAGAAAAACCCCAAGTTAATAGTAATTACCTCTAGAAAAAAACCAAGCAATGTCTCAACTTATTTCCAAGGGCAAATTCCTTCCATCAGTTTCTAAACTGTGAAGTCTTTAAGCTTAGTCATTAACATAATTTTGATGTTGACTATGAGCCCTTTAATTCTGGTCATGAAGTGTCTCATCAAAATCTACTTATGAAGTCTTGCACTTCTTTCTGATATTGAAATGTTCTGGACCTTACCATACAGACATAAGAATGCCCATTTATTATGTGTACTTTTAAATAACTCCTCTAAAAATTGTCAGCTTGTGCTTTAAACTCACATTCATTAAATACTTCAGTAAAATGTTTTAAAATTCATTCAAATAAACTCAGTTCCTACTAAGGCATTGTGTAACATACATTCTTACTAAGGAATACTATGCTCTTGCCTTTGTGTTTTGTCTTGGAGATACTGACACTGCAATATTTTAAATTTCCTTTTTCTGTAGCAGACAACTAGATGGCTACCAGCTCTATTTTTCATTCAGGATTACTGTGATGTAGCAACCAATAAATGCCAAAAAAGATTCCTGTTAATTTCACAGGGTTTAAAATCTATTCTAACCATCAACAAGATATTTTTGTGTGCCTGAAAACTCGAACTTGAAATCAGACAAATCCATTAATGAAAAATCTTTTTCTAGGTATTAGGACTTAAGACCACCTGAGGTTTTAGGTTTGGCCATAGAGAAAAATATAACCATATAAATTTTGACTTTGCTAATTTGTTACACTAATTCTTTTCTCTGCAAAGTATAGTGCATTCTATTCATAGAATTAAACTTTATTCCTTAAGAAAATATGTAAATAAGCTTAAGATTGTTTTGCATTAATTACAATTGAAATCAAACCCACCTCAATTTTCTTAGAGTTGGCAAATATTATGTAGTCTATATGTATTATAGGATAGTATAAGGTAAGATACCCAGTTAAGGTTTTATTGTCTACAACAACAAAAAAAAAAAAAAAAAAAAAACACAAAAAGTTTTGCTAAGGATTTTGATTTTTTTATGGTTTATATGGCTAAATCACACAAGTTGTTTGGACTAATTCTTACATTTTAACACATAAATGAAAATTAAAGACAAAAGAACAGCACAGAGTTTATTTATCTAAGCAAGAAGAAGGACTGAAATTAATATGCAGCCTTTAAACTAAGGTTTTGGATAGTTTATCTGTTTGGTCACTTGATGAAGAATACAAGTGAATTGCTCTTGTTGGGACAGAAGCAGAACTGTATTTTCCAGTGTTGAGCTCTTGCGACTCAGATTTTGTCCTCACCACATCAAGACTCCAACTTAATATGTATACCATTGTTTGAGGTGATTATCCTACATGAATTAAGTAACTTTGTTTGCAATAATGCTCTACTCAGACATCTGATTGTAGAGTTCAACTCTCAAAGATGTAGATGCATATTATTAGCATCTCCTAATGAAACTAATTATTAGCGTCTACCCTGAAACACACTAGTGAATGCAAATGTGGTTCTGCTTTGTAGTTGTGATACTTAATATTCATACAGGTATTTCTTACCTGTGCTTAAGGTCAGAAGGGGGAATTATGCTATCTACTGTGACCTTATGTATGATATCTGCCACTGAATTTCAGCCAGTTGATGCCTGTTTATTTTTAAAAGACATTTGTTCCTGTGCCAGAAAGCAACAGTTAGATTCTTTCTCTTTCCATCAGTTTGAGTCAGTGCAGACATCCTTCTTTTAAAAAATTCATGTCCTCTTTCTACCTTGACTGTGTCTGAATTCTAGTTATTATGGTTTATTAAAGCTTTTCTTTGCTAAAATAGAAAGATCTTTAATGCCAGGTATCTGCTCCTCAAGGAAATACTTATGCATTGTGTCAAGCCATCCTTCAATCTTGTTTTTGACATGCTAAACAGATTAAGTTTTAAGTCTCTTCCTCCAAGGCATTTTCTCCGAACTCAGTGATTTTTGATTCTTTTCTCTGTCTTCTCCAATTTGCTAATCATGAAAAGCAGTAGAATATGCAGTATTCCAACAATGCAGTCAGCCACATCACCCTGAGAGATTAAGTCCCCACTTCTTTGCTTACAGCCAAGGATCAGGTTACACTAAGGTTACTGTGAACTGTTTTTCTCTTGTAAATAATTTTCAGGATTCCCCTGTCCATGACCCAGGACTGAAATTATTTTTTATAGATATATAAAAGTTCTTGAATATCTTATGCCTGCTATGTGATCTAAGTGATTCACCTAGACTGGTGATGATAACAGAGAGTAACAAAACAGTCTCCAAGTCTTGTCAGCAGTATGCCTAAGGAGTCCTTCCCATGCTAGAACAGTAACAAAAATGCCCAATAGTAGCATTTAGCTGCCCTCAGCAGAGCACCACCAGAAAGACTCTGATTTGGTGAATCTTTGTTATTCTTATACACAAGATGCAGCTGTTCTTGATCTACTTCTTTAAAGCTACTTAAATTATTAAACGTGTTTGTTGGGAAAAAACCTGTCAAAAGACCAAATTTATTACATTCACAGTTACTTTTATTCACCTAAAACAATTTTATCAAAAGATGAATATAATCAATGTAGATACATAATATCCCAAATTAAATTAAAAACCACAAACATTTTGATGAACTTTGGAACTTCTGTCATTGTCACTTGCCTCCATTTCACTAGGACATTGATGATTTTATGGCTGTCATCCCAGTTTTTTTAATGTGCATCTTTGGGATTAAAATTGACTATTTTTCTTTCTTTATACCTTCTTACCAACAGTTTCTGAACACAGAAAAACACACAGTGTTGCTTTTTTCTCTTGTATTATGCTTTGTATTTCAATATTTAACAGAGAATTTCAATAATCAGGAAAAAATAAAAGAAAAAACTTATCAATAAAATCAATGTGCAAATGTAGCATGTATCACCAGGCCTGTATCACCACCACAAGTTTTAGTCAAATGTGTTGAAGAAACTAAATAGATTTAGAAAGCAACTGGTTGTACTTTCATATTTTTTGCATTTTAAATGTGAAACATTCAAATAAAAACATATCAAGAGATCACTGGGATTGCAAATTGAAACAAGCATTGAAATTGGGAAATACCAACAGGAAAGCCTCATGCAAAGCATTGTTTGCAGAATCCTGACACAGAGAATTAGATTACATAGCAAGAAATTGTATAAAAAGTCTGTATTAAAGACTTCTTTCACTATCAGCATTGCAGTCTCACCCAAATTCTGTTCAATTATCACACAGGCAATGAAGAACCAAACACACACTATGATGCAAGAGTAGATTAAGATGTGTGTCTATGTGGATGGTAATAGGTACACAGCTTAAATATGTTGCCTTTGCCAGTGTGGTATTTTTGAGTAATGAGGTACCTCTGACTTTCTCAAAGTGGTCCCAGGAAAAACTGTCAGTGTCATCAATGAACTAAAGTGCCTGCACTGCTCTGTGTACCTGGAACTGTACCAGGTACTTGATCTGGTGAACTCAGGCTGTGCCACTTCTGGTGGACAATCCTAGAAGTATTTGAACCTCAAGAAGAATCAGTGGGAGTCATTTTAAATCCCATAGTATTGGAAATCCCCTGGAATCACCTGGATAAATAAAACGGCCACAGAGGAATTGATGAAGAGCTGATCTCATAACAATAAGAATGTGTTACCACTCATGGAAGAAGTGCTAACATAAAATAGATCAAGATACTTCTACCATGAATCAACAAGAAGTAGGAGTGGATGAACTGCCCATGGCATTTCTGCCTAAGACCTTGATTTGGCAGAAGAAATTAGTTCTGCACCACATCTGTGAATGACTGGCATGATAGGGTGGTGGCAATGAAGCAGTGGAAGCCTGTCTTGGCCAAACTTTACCAAGAAGAAGGTGCATTACCAAGGTGCAATGCAACACAAAAAGCAGAAAGCAGACTACCCTAAGCACTAGGTCAAGCTCTCAACCACAGCTTTGCACACATGCTGCCAACCAAAGTGTTATTGCATGGTCACTGATAGTAATGTTACACTTGGTTGGCATAGTAGCATTTGCAGTTCAAAGTATCACAGACAGCTGGAATAACAATTCTACCTCACTTTAAGTTTTACTAACCAAGTGACCAAAGCATCCATGCAGCTGTGGTGGTTTAACTGGGACACTAACCTGCAGGGGTACGTGACACCAGTCATCAGCTGATGCGCAACATGAATCACAGGGAAAAAAACCAGAAACTGGGAAAATAAAAATAGCTCCATTATTAGCAACATAACTAAGAGATGAAGAAAATATTTGCAGAGGGCATAGAAATTTGGCATTTTTCTGATCCCTTATAACTTCCTAAAGTTATAGGAAAAAAAAAGCCAACTAAGTGGGCTTTGCTCTCTGAAAACAAGAAATTAACAACCAGAGAGAAAATCTAAACATAGCAATTAGGATTTGAAAACTAAACTTAAGTAAATGGGGAGAAAATCTTCCAGAGCAAAAGTTTTACACTATCTGAGAGTCTGAGCTCAGGGTCAATAGACCAGAAAGGAAATAGTGCTATATTTGTTGCAAGTAGCTTAGTATCATGTGCAGATTACAATCTAACACAAATGATTTACATCCATTGTCATGTATGATAAAACAAACCAAACTGAAAACCAAACCAATCAAACCAAAGAAACAAAAAAAGCACTCAACTTCAATCAACTGCAAGAAAAAAAAAATAAATAAGCATAGTAAAAGCACTTCCTAAATCCATTATGTGTAGCTAGTCTACTGAGATCATGTGTATGTGGGGAATTTGTATCCAGCATTGTTAATATCTAAAAGTGCTGTGTTTCTTGAAGACTCTAGCAAGCATTGTCCAAGTTCCTACTAGAGAGAAGCAGTCATACACGCTCCCTTTCTCTTGCATATAAATTTGGACTTGTTAAAGGTCAGAATTTTTACTTCAAACTAATTTGAGAGTAATTTAAGAGAGTATTACTCTGTCTAGAGAAAAGGAAAAATACAGCATTCAAATCTGGTAAAGTCTTTAGGATAAGTATTTTTTATCTTGCTCCACAAACCAGCAAGCATGAGAATGACATTTTTAAAGGCTATTTCTGAATCTGGCCATCCAACTGCTTGTATTGCAGTAAGTTACTGAGACTTAGTAAGTAGTATGTCAAAGTTACTTGTCAAAAGTCGCAAGATTATGGGAGCCCTTGCTCTTTCCCAAGAAGGAGTCTAAACTACCCAATTAAACCTGAAGGTTTAGGCAGAAATTACAGTCTTTCCAACACAAGTAAGTGCTTATTGTATTTTAAATATTGAAAGAAAAATTGTGAGTCTGTTACAAATATTGTGTAGGTGTAAGAATTTTCCAGAAAATACAATCAGTGGCATTATTGACTCTATCTTTCAAGAGTGTCATGGAGGAGGGCAAAAAGGTGGGAGGAAGATGAATTTGAACACTCAGAACATAACATGCAAAGTACTCACAGCTTTATTTAAGTCAAGACTATTTAGTAGCACATAGGAGATCTCAAACTCTGAAAATAGACCTTGAAATCTTCACTAACCATATGTTTCAGGAATTAAAAAGCCAAATGTTCAGCTTTCTCTTAAATAACTGCTGTTTTCTGGTACTGCTGATACTATATTCTATGACTATTGTGGTAGAGGGTTGTAACTGTAGCAGATACATCATAGTTAAATAGAAACAAGTGATTTTGGTACTGGAGGCTTAATTGCCATCAGGCTGAAATCGTTTTCCCAGAATCTTAGGAGACCCTCAGTAAAGCCTACAATATCAGGATGTTTACATCCCACAGAACTGCCATAAGGACAGCTGCAGCAACTTTATATTTTCCACAGGAAATTCAATGTCATTATTTTTGACTTAAAGATTATATTTTATATGTTAAAGGTAGTGCTGCAGTTCAAAAGTTAAAGGTATTATTTTGTGTTTTAGTACTAATAAGCACAGAATTCTGGGTAAAATATGCAGTCATGCTTGTCTTGAAGGTTGTAGCAGCAGTGGGAAGAAAGGTTGGCAAACAGATCCATCTCCTCCTGAACCTGCACCATTCAAGTGTGACACCATCACAAAACTCTTCAGTTTAAGGCAGGCATAATAATGGTAGGGTTTTAATAATGAATGGTTTGAGACTGACTTACCCAAAAGTGAAATAATGTGCAATATGCATGTCACAAATATTATGTCAGCATAATTGAATTGGAAAATTTAATTGATCTAGCATCTCAAGTAAATTTGTGTGGATAATTTTAATTTACACCTGTCCAATTTCAATGTAACAACAGCCTACTAAATAGGGATGGCAAACAATTTGCCTTTTGCATTGGTTTATTTAAAGGTCTTTGAAGGACTAGGCTCACAAATTTACTTCAATATCCTTTCATGCTGCTGCTAATTCATCTGTACCAGGTATGATTCATTGAAATATTTGTGAAGAGCAAATGCTTCAATGTGGATTTAGTCCAGACAATCAGAGATGTACACATGCACTTTACTCAATGGGATACAGCGTGGTGCTCTACTTGCTTTGTCTGCAGTCTAAAGACAAGATTGGGATCAAGACCTTGAAATTTAAGTACTTAAAGTGTTTAAAAATTTATGTGCCTTTCATTATACATATCAACTCTTCATGCAGCTAAGAACAAAATAGTTGTTTTAGACAAAAATGAATATGTATAATGTTTCATATGTATCCACAATGGTAGGGACAGGCTGAAACAAATTAGGATATTCGTAATTTTTTATTATGCTTTAGCTATGTTTCCAGCTTCAAAAGGAGAAGGCTTCCTAATTAATTTGCTAGTGTATGGAGGTACATCTTGCAAAAACTTTCTAAGGGACTGCAGTTTTGTTGTTGGCTAGGAAAGGACCTGAAGTTCACTAAAATTATTTTTCAGATCCCGTATGTGTTATAACTCTACTGTTCCTTCCAGAGCAGAAACCATGTAATTATTGACATGATTAAAATTTTAAAAAGCAGATCAAACCAATAACTTAATAGAAAACCAGAACAGTTAAGAGTATGAGAGTTAGGTTGTTATATCTGATATTCTCCAAACCAATGAATTCCAAACTTCTTTTCAGGAAGGTATCTGCTATTCTATGGAACAGAGGTAATGAGAAGCAAATGCTTGCTCTCATTGAAGCAGAACACAGAGTGGAAGCATTCAACTTCCAAGAAAAACCTTGATAATGATTTTGGGTGAGACCCCATCTGAACCGAATTCAGCTTTCTCAGTTTTTTCAACTTTGCCATGCAGATAGATAGAACAGTTCATACAGTTCAGCATATTGAGCTTGGGGTTTTTTAAGTGACATATAATTATACTATAAACATATTTAAATAGGACTGAATATTGTGAAATAACCAATGAAGTTCTGCTACTCTGTGGACAAAATAAACTTTGGGTGTCATTTTCCGCATTTCAAGACAATTTTTAGTTGCACAAATACAATTTCCAGTACTCTCTAGGACATCACTGCATAAACATTTTATTTATATGGTCTATTATTTGTACAAGCCTTCTACCTTCTTTTACTTAGTGCCTCTCAACAGTACACCCTTCTTTTCACTGGTGTGTCCTTTAGGTTTGTACTCATATATGTGTGTTTGTGTGTATGTTGGAAACTGAAGCAGTATCAGCCAAGCAGCCAAGGTCTCTGCCCTACTGTCCTTACATTTTCTAAGGCAAATCCATTTTAACTTTATACAATGGGAATCCAATGATCTCTGGACAGAAACATGCTTCAAACTGAGCTGCTGAATAATATGGGTGAAGCTTAGAAATTAATTTAAAGTACCTTGCTTTTAAAAGCACCCTTGACTTGCAGCTGGTTGGAGATAGGTCTAGTGTGAAGTGTATGTTCAGGCCTGTGCTTAGAAATATAGTGGCATATATTCACTGCAGGAACAGTTTAGTAATTTTACTCTGAATATTTTTCTTCATAGTTATTCTTGTTCTCATCTTTTTTGTTACATTTCTTGTTCATGACAATAAACTAGTAAGCTCTTCTGGAAGGTAATCCCCTGTTAGCTTTGCAGCTTCTATGCTAATCTCTTGTTAGCTTTGCTGCTGGTATTCCTGAAGCTGATTTGCATTTCCTAATCCAGAGCTGAATCTCTTTGCTCTGGGTACTTACATTTATATGGATATGTATTAAATAATTAGCTGAAAGATTGTCTCCATAGAACCTAACACAGATTGAAGACATTTTGTGTAAGCTGATGTTTAAATTGATTTCAAACCAAGTATGACTTTTTTTTTTGATTTATCTTTTCATCTGGGAACAGACAAACCATGGTGAGGCAGTTGTGCCCCTGCAGCCCATGGAAATCCATGGTGGAGCACAGATCCACCTGCAGCCCCTGGAGGACCCCTTAGGCAGGTGGATGCCCAAAGAAGCAAGATCTTGGAAGGACCTGTGGACCCATGGGAGAGGAGCCTGTAGTTGAGCAGGTTCCCTGGCAGGAATTTGTGACCACATGGGAGGGCCCCACACTGGAGTAGTTTGTGAATAACTGCAGCCTGTGGGAAGGATTCAGGTTGGAGAAATTGGTGGAAGATGGTCTCCTATGGGAGAGTCCCTGTGCTGAAGCAGGGGAACAGAGTGAGAGGTCCTCCCCCTGGGGAGGAAGGGGTGGCAGAAACATGGGATGATCTGACTTCAGCCCCCATTCCTTGTTCCTATGTGACACTGGATGGAGGAGGCAGTGAATTCAGGAGGGAAGTTGAGCCCAGGAAGAAGGGAGGGATGGCAAGGAAGTATTTTTAAGAGTTAGTTTTATTTCTCATTACTGTACTATGATTGGATTGATAATAAATGGAACTAATTTCCTTAAGTCTAGTCTGTTTTGCCTGTGACAGGAACTGGTGAATGATCTCTTCCTGCTCTTATTTTGATCCATGAGCCATTTGCTATATTTGTGGAGGTCAATGACAGGGGCATCCAACCAAAAGTTTAAAAAATGTTTTATATTTTCAGCCTGGGTATGTTCTTACACTACAATGCTAATTTGACTCTCATAAATGTCTTTTTAAAAAAAAAAATTATCTGAAGAGGTTAACAGACACTAGCACACCTCTTGATACTTGAGGTAGTAACAGAACAGTAACATAGAAAGAAAATTGTTTATTGGACTAACTATAAATTACACTTCTTATATTTCTATGTGTACAGGAAAATATAGTACTGACAGATAATATAATTTGTGATGATTAAACTAATTAGACTGCTAGGATTAATTTTTCAAGATATTCTATCCTTTTCATGCTTATAAAACCTAAATTGTGATTAAGCCATCATATTAATACAGAGCTAAAGAACAACAGAATTTCATATTTTTGAATACCCCCTAATTGGGACAGATGATTCAACATAAGATTCCCATTAAAGCACTTAATAAAGAGTGAAAATTCTTTTAATTTGCTGTGATAATGGTAAAACAAGCATGACATGATAGGTAACTTAAGCATATATCCACATAAATATTTAAATCTTTAAATGTAATATATATCCTAAGAAATTTCTTGGTTATGCTTAGATCGCTGTTTTAGTTTCCCTGAATATATGGATTATTCTATTCTGTATGTATCTGTTTATTCCAGATAACACGCAATGCATTCATCATAATATTATGAAATTCATTTATGAACAAACCAAAAGAAAAGTTTACAAACAAACAAAAAAAATTTTGTTGGGGTAAATGTAAAATAATTGAATATTCAGTTCCAAATATTAGTATTTTTTTATAATATTTCTTGGAATCTATTTAAAGATGAAATAGGATGATAGAAATATTTACATCAGTAGAATTGTATACACAAATAAGAAGTTTACTAAAACAAAATGTAATGAAAAATACCAAAGTGAAGTTGGTATGAACTTTTCTAGTCAATCTGGCTTCATATTACCTATATTTCATCCCAGTGGTATTAAGCATACTATTAAATTAATTTGCAAAAGCAGTGTGCTTTGTTGCAACTACTACAGCTGTATTCCCAAGGAAGATATTGGTATCTTGCTCAGAACAAAATATTAGGAAAAAAATTGTTAGTCTGGTTTCAGTTTAGGATGGTATTTTTCAGTATTGCCAGCCTGGGCAAATGTTCCCTTTGAGGGTTTTTTCTTGTTTTGTCTTGTTTTGTTTATGTTTTGTTTGTTTGTTTGTTTGGGTTTTTTCCTTTCTTTTCTCCCCCACTCCAAAAAAAAACCAAAAACGGGTTGAAATAATAGGTCACTCCATAAACTGATAAGCTGGGATGCCTGACAGGTAGCTAGGCAGTTTTATTTTATTTATTGAGAATAAACAAGGTTCAGAACAGGAATCAGCAATTGCTACCTTACAGCTAACCATATGCAGGAGCAGGGATTTTTTTCAATGGCATGCATCAAGATCTGTGCAATGCCAAAACCCTAGAGCACAGTATCTTGAAAAGCACATCTGTGAGAAGTAATAGTCCTATTAACAACAGCAATTGATTAATGGCAACTTGCCTCTCTGGGAGACAGCTTCTCTCAGCAACTCTTAAGTTTTGTATTGCATGCTTCATCTTCAACAGTAGAAAGAGAATATATAACTCAGTACACCACCCTTCAGACCTGACTTGGATGTGATGTGGCTCATTGGGTAGAGAGAGATCAATGGGGCTTGAATGAAAAAGGGCTCTCTGAAGGTTGACTGAAAAGCCAGAAGAGGATATCTTTAAATTTTATTGTAAGTTTAAATCAATTTTTCTACATTAAAATTTGCAATTTCTGACTTGTGACTGTTAAATGACCATATAAAACTAGTAGAACATTTTCCTTAAGAAACTGTGTTTGTCCAGAGGTTTGTAATATATTCTCTTGAAGAAGCCCTTACTACCACTTTTGACACTTTGTCTGTATCATCACCTATACACCACATCTATCTCCTTAACAGCAGGATTATATTAGCTTGAATCACTTTGCAAGCCTATTTTCTCTACAAATTTCAGATGCAGGAATTAGAACAGGAGTCTGAATTTCTTGCAGAAAGTTCTGACATGTTACTTATTTTGATCTCAGGTCACGATGAAGTTCAGCTTTTTTTTTCATATCCTTGCAGTTTTAATGAAAAGCATAAAAATATTTTTGCATTGCTAGTTTTAAGGAAACACAAGCATTCCCAGAGTTAATATGGTTCATCATAGTTCAGTAAAATGATCAAACTCTATCATTTCATGTCAGTGAAATGTTCATATTAAAAAAACAAAAAAGACAAAAAAGTATGCATACAAGATAGGAATAACTAATTTTCAAAGCATTACTAAAATGCTTTTAAACAGTTCATGTTTTTTATTTTTTTTTTCTTCTAGGGGAGTGTTAGGAAAATGTTCCCCCTTCACACAGCTATCTTCAGTCTTTAAAATTTTTTAAATGTTTCTGGATTGCAAGGCCTGATCTGAGTTTGTGATCTGTTGACTTGTCATGCTCATGTTAGCTGCTTCTTATTTCATTCTCCCTAGCCAAGCTTTACAACACTCCTTGTCTTCAGAGCCACATACCATGCTTACTACTGCACCTTCTTTCCATTTGCTGTTGTTTTAGGTATCCTCACTCCATTGCTTGCCCCTGCACTCATCCCCTGCTACCTGAGCCTCACACTGCTTTTGTTTTCGCTCTGACAACCCCTCTAGGCAATTCCCCCAGCTCTTCTCTGGTTCTTCTATCATGTCTTAGGAGGGCTCTTGTGATACTAAGAAAGGCAGTCTTCCACCTCACAGGATGCTTTTAAACACTTTTAACACACCTCACCAGAAAATTTAAGTTCTCAAGACATACGTATGTCACATTTTTTCTTTATTAAGCCTTTAGAAGACTTTTACTCAAACTGCACTTCCCTTGTCGTCTCTTTGCATTGCATTTGCATTTTAGCACCCAAAAATGTTCTATCTTCTAAGGTAAGAATCCCCATTCCCCTCATTACTCTGGTAACAGCTAACTCTCAAGAACAACAACACAGCAAATGTAAAACAGACTTCATGTAATCCTTCACATTAATCTCTCTAGCACTGCATTTCTTTCCAGGCTTATACTCCTTCCTCTGTGAATTCTCTGTCTTCCTTTCACTAAAGGCCTTCCTTACCAGGTCCATGTTCATCCACACCATGGTGGTGCAGCTGTGGCTGCACAGAGAATGTGTGAGGTTTGTTCCATCAGCAGACTCCAAATAGCCTCAGAGCTATTATACACGTGGGAAAACACTTTGCAGTTGCAGGTTCCCTGGGTGGCTTTTTGTATGCAAGTACATCGTAGTTACTGCATCAATTGTGTGAAGTCTTTTTTACCCAGTGAGCTAGATGAAAACAGCTAGGCAGTTCTGGCCTACATGCAACCCTGAACAGAAAAGAAATAAAACAAAACTGTCCATGCTGCTGTTTCCTGCTTAAGGTATGGACTTCAGATGATTGAAAATTTGGATTATTGATTAAAAATAGAAGTCAGAAATTTGACAGAGTTGAGCTGTGTCAAATGAGTTTTGTAGATTTGCAGTCTTTTCTACATTCTACATTCTAAGGAATGAAGAGCTCTCAGTCATTTCCATGTTCTCAATAGTTTTAATGCTCTTTTCATACAGTGAAAGGTCCGCAGTTTATTAAGCTAAGGAGGATAGCAAGAGTTTTTCAAACAAGGTTCCAGTGAAATCACCTTCTTGATTTAGCAAGAGTGGCCTGAGATTTTCTGCTGAAATGTTATTTTTTAGCACACTAATTAACATATGCCTCTCTTGTTCCAGTGCAAAGTTTCCATTGAATTTTCATCTCCTACCTAAATAAAGACAAGGAAGAAAAGTGTTTTTAAAAACACACAGTTCTGAACAATACACACATCCTGTCTCTTTAGAGCAGAGGTCTTAGAAATCTCTGTAATCCAATGTCATGGCTGCATACCATTCTGTGGTTGCGATTCTTGCCCAACAATAGTCAGAATCTGATGGATGTGGACAACAAATGGTCTGAATTCTCTTAAGTGTTTGGTAGTTTATTTGATTACGTTCTACTATTCCTAGGGATAGATGTAACTTCTGAAAGACATGTTGCAAATATAACTGAAGAGCAAAAAATTGCATATTTAATGTTTTAACTGCATGATGCTTGGATGTCAGCTGTGCCGTCAGAGTAGCATCTGATATTATGATACCATCTAAAAATTCTGTGCTCAAGAAAAGGAGATACTTTTGTTATAAATGCATATCATATTATTGGCTTTTCGCAAGTATTATAATGAATATTATATGTATAAGATTAGAAAATTTAGCTGTAATAATATAGTCTTCTTTATTTCTGTTATTAATGAAACTTAGAAATAGTGGTATAATACATTTATGTTAAGCTACGACATAGCATTAAAACAAAAACTACTTTTGTTTGTATAACCCAAAGACTAAAAAAGATAGCTGGAGACCGATTTTTTTTTTCTCCTGTAAGCTATCTTATCCAGATGAAGACAGCAGTGACCAGAACTCTGGGGGTGGAATTTATTGCATTTCTGGTATTGGGGAATGTAAATCTCGATGGGGCCAAGAGTATTGAACGATTGGGAAGGGGGCAAGAGAAAACTAAACAGAAGAACACCAAAGATCCTAAGAAGAATGTATGAATGTGTATGAGAATTTATGGATATGTAGTAGGGTTCTGTTTTTATTCTGTTTTAATCCTTTGTTAGTAAGGTGTGCTCTCTTGGCTGAATGCAGAGACACCCGGCCGTATCTGTATACTTTACTTTATTTTTTTCTCCTAATTGTCTTTTTTATTAAACTTTTAAATTCTATAAAAACTATGTGAACCTCGTTTTTCACACTTTCAAATACGTTTTTGGGGCCTCAGCTTTCTTTTTCATTGTGGTGTTTTTTTATGAAATGCATAAAACTTTCTAGTGATACAGCAAGATCTCCAAAGAAATGAATAGTTCTGCTTTCTGAGCCTTCAGCACAGCTGTGTGTAAGTAACCAGTGTAGCATAAAGTGTGTACTTGGAATTCTAGGGAAAAAAAGAGAAGTATGTGCTCATTAATTTAACATTACCTATCCTGTGCACTGCAGTGTGCACTTTCAAGAAATACACAATCACTGATTTGAGGACTGTATCATGAATCAGAATATCAATTTAGAGCTGCACAGTTAATGCTCTGGAAATTAAATTCGAATTAATTGTATCAGCATATTGCATTAATATTATTTTCTGCAAAGATGGCTTTTAGTGTACATAATGAAATCTGAAAAGTGTGTGCGCATAAACGTGTAAGAAAGAAGTCTTTATAGTTTAGGTTGGTTTTTGGTAGGGTTTTTTGGCGTTTTGTCTTGTTTTACCGTGTCGATTCAGGATGGCACTGTGTGCTGCGTGCAGTTGGGAGCAGCACAGGAGCTGTGAGCCCGGGCCGGGCAGAACCCCCCGGGCCGGGCAGAACCCCCCGGGCCGGGCAGAACCCCCCGGGCCGGGCAGAACCCCCCGGGCCGGGCAGAACCCCCCGGGCCGGGCAGAACCCCCCGGGCCGGTTGCCAGCGCTGTCCGCAACACCCTCGCAGAGCCGAGCGCCGCCCGGCCCCGTAGAACTACATTTCCCAGGCGGCTCCGCGCCGCGGGGCGCTGCGATTGGCCGGGCGCGGGCCGGCTCAGCGTGGCGGTGCGGCAGGTGCCGCCGGCGGGGGCGGAACATGGCGCTGGCTGCCGGGGCAGCGCGGCGGCTGCTGCACCTGCCGGCCGGGGGCTACCTCCCCCTGCTGCTGCTGCTCCTGCTCCTCCTCTGCGGACAGCTCGGGGGAGGACAGAAAAAGAAGGAGGTAGAGATGTTCGCTTCTTTCGCCATCGCGGCCGGCCGGGGGTGCCCTGTGGCGCTGTATCCCTCTCCGGAGTCTCCGTGCCCCCGGCGCCCTGCCCGGCGCCCCCCGCCCGGCCTCCCCCGCTCTCCGCCGGCCCCTCTCTCTCCCCAGCCCAGAGCGGGGCGCCGGTGGGGCGGGGGGGGCCGGGCAGCCGCTGCCCCTGCCCTGCTCGGCGGTGATGGCCGAGACGGCGACGTTTCCAGGGCAGCGAGCAGTGCCCGAATCGCGGTCCTCAGCGTGCTGTCCCTGCCCAGGCCCGTGCCGTGCGCTGTCGTGGGCCTTGAAATCACAGGTTCCGAGCAAACGGGCAGGGGCCGCCGTCCTGCGGCAGGCAGGGCTGCGCTGCCGGCTGCGCTGGGCCAAGGGGGCCTGGCAGACAAACGGGGCGAGCGGCCCGCGGGAGATGGAAGTTGAAGCTGGTGTTTGCGCTGCCAAGTGAACGAAATGCCCAGTTAACAACTAGCATCAAAGCCATAGCAGGTGTGGGTGCAGGTGTAGGTGATGGCACTCTCTTCGAGGTGTCCTCTGGGTAACAGAGACGTGGAGGAGGGAGCAGTTTTCATTCAGATTCGTATCAACAGCTTATCTTCACCAACTTTTGTATTTAAATATGGAAATGTGCAAAAATGTGTAGTGTGCATACTTGCCTTTTCCAGATTTCAATGCTACTAGAGCTGGCTACTCTTCCTAGGTTGCCCTAGATTTCAGGTCAGGCTTTTGCATATCAAATGCTAGGCACCCAGTAGTGTCTCTTTACAGGTTCACTATAACTTCGTTTGTGGGAGGAGTGAGCTTTTAACCAAACTGTAGAGTTTTGTCATTCTTTTTATTTTTCTCTTTTTACATCTGTTAGTGTTGTGGGGAGGACTTGTGTTTTTTAGTGGTGGAGGAGAAGGAACAATTTTTATAGTTGATTCCTTCTCTGAACTAGCAGCTCAGATGAAGAGAAGTGTGGTCAAAATTTTTGCTTGTTTTGTTTTTCTTTAAAGAACTATGTAGGTTATTAAGGCTTGTAGGCCAAAGATGTAAAACAACAGCGATGTGGAAGGAAATGCTTAAATCTACTTCAAGGGAAGTTTAGATGTGATATAATGAAAGTGATCCTAACTGAGAGTGGTTGGGCACACAACAAGGTACCCAGAGAAGTGATCATTTGCCCCAAGCCTGTAGGTGTTCAGAAGATGTAGGGACAATGTTTTTGTGCATATGGTTTGACTTTTAGATTTCTTTAGATTTTTAGAATCTTTAGATTTTCTTGTGAGAAGCTGGGAGTTTAACTCAATGTCCCTTCCAAATCATCATGTCCCTTCCAACTCACAATATTCTATGATTTTACCAGGCCAAAGTTAGTATGTAAAATTCTTATTTAAATATCTAAATAATGGTCTGTAGTCTTAACAAGATAAGTAATCTGATCATTGAAATAAATCTCTTGGGTGTCATTGTGAAAAATGACCACCTTCACTCTAGGTATGCATTGTCTTTTCTACTCGTTCTGGAATGAGTAAGCAGTAAATGTGTTGCCCTTCTCCTGCTATAATTAACTCATTTTCAAAACTTTAGCTTATTAGGTTTTCTTAATAAAATGTGTTTAATGTTTGACACTTGGTTTTCTCTTGCTGTGATGTGCTGGCACTGCAACTTTTGTTGACACTTTCATGTGGAGTGCCAGCTGTGCTACCGAGATAGCTGAAATAATCTTTCTTTTAAGTGAAATCCTTTTCCTAACAAGTAAATAATGGCAAATTAAAATGGACATTTACAACTACTTTTTAGAAAGTTTCCCAGTCCTACTGTAGAGTTGGTACATAAAAGGATAGAAATGCTTGTCTGTTTGTCCACCTGTACCTCAAGCAGGTATTTCTCCTCTGTAAAGCTCGTTTTCCTTTTTAACTGATTTAAACTAACACATCCCAGTCTTCTGGATTTTTTTGCTGCCATTTTTTGTTCCTGTTTATTATTTTAATTTTAATACTATGGACTACTCATCTGGACAAACCCTTGGCTTTATGTAGACTTAGTGGGTCTATGACTGCATCTTTTCAGAAACTAATGCAGTATTGTGCTTGCTTCACTTGAAATGCAAGCTTCAAATAAAGTGTAACTTGTTTTTTTTCAGGATTTTATACATGGTATGTGTCTGGGCGGTGTATGTTAGAGCTAAAGCTTGACTCTTCTTGCCATATAATATTCATGTTAAAAATGCTGAGTAGTTCACCTAGTATATATAATGAGGAAAACACATACATATACAGAGGAAACATTTTTCATCTGTATGTGAAAAATGAAACTTGCACTTACAGTAAGTAGTTTGGAATTAATATTTTAAAACTGTTCTGAGGAAAATTATGTGAATTGGAAGAGTGCAGGATCTTGTGCTATGGGACATTGCTGTTAATAGCACTGTCTAGAAACACAGTGGTAACAGGTAAAGGTGATGGAAGTTGAATGTGTAAAGTGAACCAAAGATTTTCTATATAAAGGCTGGTAAGATTGACACAGTGTTTTTTTGGAAGTTGGAAAAATAGTTGAACACACAGTGTGTTTCAGAGTGAACACTGCAAGAGAAAAGCTAATGTAGTAGGGTTGAAATGTGTATCTCATTAGGTAAAACCAAATCACATCTCAGTTTCATTTTCTTCTCTGTGCTTTGTGTGTGTCCTTGTTGATGTGATTCTCCAGAAAGACAGGTAAAGAACTAGAGAGAAGAAACTGCTTTCCAAATAAAATTTAAAAAAACCCTCCGTGATTACTTGAAAAGTGCTTCAAAATTAGAAGAACTTGAGATGTTGGAGTTAAATCTTAAGGAAGGAAAATATTTTTGGTGAAGACAATGATTTTATTTTTTTATTAATTTATCTTTTTAAGTGTTGACTACATAGAAAAGTATTCATAAAATCTGAATGATTGGAGGTATCTGGATCAGTTATATGAGCCTGGAAGAGGTGGAGATGACTTTGCAGGAAGGAGAGGATGGAGTTAAGATACTAGATGTTTCTGAAGGACTTGATGCTAGCAGAGAAAATAACCAGGGAAACTGGAAAACGTTGTTATAAATTTCTGTGTTGATTTTAAAATACTAAATTAAAGCTGTATTTAGAGAATATACAAGTTCTTAAATTGCTAAAATACATAGTCCTATACAGTAAAATATTCTTAAGGGTAACTAATGAAACTGTCTTCTGTGGCAAATTACTAAGAAGTGCTAAGGTTGGTTTTAAATTTAATGCAAGAATATAAAGAGGTATTTGAAAATAGATTTGAATTAGTAAACTGTTAGTCATCTGGTTTCATGGAAGCTGTTTTTAGGACTTCATGAACTTACAAACACACAAACATTCTTATTGCTTGTTTTAATCTTGCTGTGCCATTTCCATATGGTGGACATTCATGACAGCCTTCACAAATGAGGAGATAAAAAGAAAACATTGGAATGACTAATTTGAAAATGAGATAAAGAACACTGCAACATTCCCTCATAGCTCACACTTATAAGCTAACTAGATTTGAAAATCCTGCTTTTATGATTTTAATTCTGGTGCTGAAGGGAAGTAAAAAAAAGTTCTTGGTTGTGAAGTAGCAACAAGACACTGGAGAAGGACTATTCTCTTGGAAACTGTATGCATAATAAGAGAAAATAATAACTGACTCTTTCCACAGCATTTGAAATAATATAATTGTATCAACATACGTGCATTTTCTGTTCTCAGTCCTTTCAGTGCTTTTTTATATATCTTATACAATTTGAGGTGGGTTAAACTAATAAAAAATTAAAGGAATCAGAGTAATTCACCTTGAAATATACTGCTTGGCTTTGTATTACAGACTTTTTTGTGACTGAAACACATAGAAAGAGAACATTGGGTTTGCAATATTAAAAACATTTCTCATAGAGGATAATGGTTTTTTTTGAGCTTTCAGGTGGGTGGTTGAGAAGCTTAGTTAAATCAATGATATGCAATTGGAGTAACTTTCTGTAGATAGTTTGTCATTATTGCTAAATCTGACACAGGGAAGGAATCTGTTTAGACCAACATACAAGCTTTCTTCAGGTGGAAGTATTTTGTTGAACTTCAGTCTACTAAAATAGATAGACTGAAGATATATAAAAATATTGTAGTAGTTTTACTCTTCTGTAAGGCAAGGTTGTGTGATGTACTAGTTTGCCCTGATTATTTTTTAAGTATTTCAAGACTATTTATCTATAATAGTTCTTTACCTTTTTCTCCCTGTCTCATTTCCCCAGCTGAGTGTAGAAGTTATGGCAGTTGTGGGAAATTGTGGGAGGTAGAGTTGAAAGGACTATCTAATTGATGGTTTATCCCAAAGTTCAGCTATACTTTTATTTTTCCTGACATATATGCATGTGATGTGCCTGCAGAAGTCTTTAGTGGTGGTGACTCTACAACTTTTTCTTTCTCCCTAAAGATTGAACCTAATTTTCTGTGCGTTCAAGGTCTACAATTTTGAGCCTGTTATTTCTTGTCCTCATCATGACCATAAAGAAAAGAGTATTGTTTGTTTGTTAAATAAATAGAAACAACTGTGTAATATTTTTTAAGGCTTAAAGTATTAAATATGATAATTTTTTTAAGAGAATCTTCAGTCCTGAACATACTTTTCTGTTTTATTTGAAATTAACTGGGATAGATTGGCAATATCCTCTTGTTTCTGCACCATGTGTTTTTGTTTTCCTTTAGGTTTTCATACTGAGCCTATTGTGTTTATTCACAGTTATTGATTATTATGATGTTGCAGACAGAATGGCATCTTCCACTTTAAAATGTCTTTCCCATCTAATTTCTGGTAGTGGTTCACCATAAAGGTAACAATTTTCACCCATTCAGAGCTAGAGCCAGCAAAATCTGCTGTCCTTGATCTTGCTCCAAGACTGAAAGAATATTACTTAGTTTCTTACTTTATCTCTTGATGCTCTTTTCAATGATCTGTAACATTCTTTTCTTCTGATGAATGTTCTGCATGTGTATTTAATTGAAAGAAATATTAGAAACATGGTAGAGCAAGCAGAGAAAAAGAGGAAAAAAAATTGTGATGAATGGAGAGCGTTTTCATATATTCAATTTAACTTATAGTTTAAGAAATAAATTCTTCCTTTTTCAGGATTTCTGATACTATTTAAAAAAAAGTGATAATTAAGTTTCTTCTCTTGGTCTGCTGAAATTCTGTTTAACATTAAACTTGACTATAAAGCCATCTTAGTCTTGTAATTGTCAAAATTTTGGGTTTGGTCTCCAGACTGTGGAACACTGCATGTTTTTGCTTTTGACACAGGAGGCATGAAAGTGTTTGGCAGTTATATCAATTACAGACTCCTCTTTAAAAACTCTTTTAAAAATTGTGATGTGGCAAAGGTTGAATCTGTGGAGGGAAATGCAGGCCTGACTTTAGATTTGCCTTCAGGCCATTTTAAAGATGTATTTTAAGTGGAGATTTTATATGGATTTGTATAATTGGACATTTTAACTATTGTTACAGTAGAGAGAGGATTTTTCAAACAGTGCTTAAAGCTTTAAAATAAGTGTTCTTGGTTTGAAGTGAAATAACAGTTGTAAGCCATGCCTGAAAATATAAAATTAATTAAATGCAATTCTGAATGTTTTTCTCTACTCTGTCCTAAAATAATGGGGATAGCATAGAGGAAAAAAAAACTTTTCAAGAATTTCTTATTTTCTGCTGTTTTTTTTTTAAAAAAACCCATTAAACATCTATATCCCTCTCTCCTTTATTTCTAATTAACTAAAGTTTTGCAAAAACTGAGAAATTGACTAGCAGTTCTGGCTTCAACCAGCCTGCACAGAAAACTTCAGTGACTGCATACAGTAAGTGAAATGAAGTATGCCTGTAGTGGCCTGATAGCATTTTGTGATTGGATTCCTGAAACTTTTCTGTCCCAGATGTCTCTGTTTGGCATCCTTGCTGTCATAAGACAGATCAGTGACATAATTGATCTTTCCCCCTGTTCTGTTCTATAACCATTTATACAGCACATCCTGTGCAACCACATGGAAAATACAGATTGTATCTGCTTGAGTTCTACATGCTCTGGAAAAATCAGTCAGTAAAATTAGAATGGGAAAGCACTTGAGTTTTTGGATATTGTTTTGGGTCTTCAGATTTATTCTCTTAATTTTTACAAGTGTTTTCAAGGTCACATTTTATTGGCTAATGTAATGGTCATAACTAAAGGACCTTTACCTGGTATTTGATTTAGGCCTCGTTCTCTTGCTCTAATAAATCTGAGAGCAGCTACAATTACAAAAAAACAATGTTTTCTTTTTGTCTAATACTATGAGGTTTTATAAAGATATATAATAATATCTTATCCATTCTTTGTAAAATAGCTATTTTTTATTTGTTTTTGTTACAACTTTCAATTATGAGGGATTGTCATTAAGCAAATGGAAATATATTTTATAGTGAACCTGAAAGCTACATTTCAGACAGGAAAACTCATATTTTTATGTGTGATTATCACAAGTCCTTCATATATTCTAAGGTAGATAAAGAAATCAATACATGCATTGAGTGGATTGCTTCTGACAAAATTAAAAAAAAAGGCCTGGCAATAGTTTGGTTACAGAAGATAGTCCTGTGACAGGGAAAAGATTTGTACCCTTTCCAGTGCAGGCTTCTTTTTGAAAACACTCTTCTTCCTGAGTGCTAAAGTAGTGGGAGGAAGCATTTCTCTGGACAGACTGTTCTCTAATATGATCTGCTCATGGGATTTTACTTTCTTCTGATGATTGTGTCTGATAGTACCAATCTGGAATACCCCAAGTTCATAGCTTCTTCTTAAGCATTTGCAGTCCTTAGCCTAACTATGCCATTCCATTAATTTTTCTCATTCTTTGCTGCTGAATCTAAAGCAACTGATTTTTGAATTTCAGATGAACTGGTCATTAAGCTTAGCAGAGTTTGGCTGTGTTGCATAGAACATTTTGTATATCTAGTTCATAACATAAGTGGTAATTACAGTTATGCAGTCCCTCTGGAATGACATTTTGAGCTTACAGAGCTGCTCAAGGTTACAGGCTGCTGCTTGAAGGACAGAAACCATTTTCTACTCTGCTTTTTCATAGTTTCAACTCACTATTGCTGTCTTCTCTACTATTACAAAACTAGCATGTTCAGCACCTTTCGTTACCCAGTTACCTTAAAAGACCAATTATGACAGTCTGCTGAATCTTGGATATTGACATTTCTGTTTAGCTTTTTGAGATTTCACTGTGTATGTATTCATGTCTGTGCCATGTAAATATCTCTTCAATGCAGATTTTTGAGCTTGTCAAGTAAAAATTTAGGTAATACTGCAAAATTCCCATTTATAGTTTAAGGTTATTTCCAGGGCTTTTTTGTCAACTTGATTGTTTTGTAAAGTCTTTTGATACATAGCCTGTTTTTCATGAAAAAATAATTGACAGTTGTTCAGGTAATTAATTAGCTAATTCCCTTTATATTTTCCTATTTCAGGTCATATATACACATTCAGGCTTTTTCATGCATTTTGTTTCTCAGATTTTGTCAATGTCTGGGGTGCATTCTGAATCTAAAATTAGACCTTTAACTCAAAACTTTGCTGTCTTGCAAGAGTCAGTTTAGTATAATAAATTGTTATATTGCAGTGGTTTGTCTGCTGTATGCTGAGGAATATGGTTATTTTATCAATAAAGTAGGAGAAGTATTTTATGGTTGGTACTGCTTAAACGGTCCTTGATAATTGTAGCTGCTTTATCTTTGCTTCAGTGGTTCAAATTGTTATTTAAAATATTTTGTTCTTTTTACTTCTCTTACTTATCAAGTCCATATGACCCTCTTCTATTTTTGGTAGTAAACTGGAGTGAAATATGAATTTCATTTAATCCATAATTACTAGGTTCACAGGGGTACTGATACACTGAAAGTATGAAACTTAAACATATTTTTATTTTTAATCCAATAAAGTATTTTAGTGTGAATCTTTTCCTTTCTGTAAAAGATGTAGCTAGAGATTCAGATTCTGCATGGGAGATTAATGTAGGGAGTGAGAAAGCTGAGCAGACAGAATTTTTTGAGATATCGTTCCTTTCTCTACTTTGTTTTTTCAAGGTTATCAAGCAGGATAAAGAAAGTATTTGAATATGAGTAGAATACTGTGTCTGTTTTGACTGACACCGATAATGCTCTTCTAGATAACCAAGGAGTTGCAGGGCTAGGGCTACATATAGTGAAGGAATAAATTAGCTGTATCTACATATGTTTAGGTGTCTTTCCAAAGAGAGGAATTCAAGCTACAATTAGGCGAGGGAATTGTAGAGCAATTTAATTAACAGGACTAGAGCACCTCATCATAGGTCACAGTACCAGAACTCTATGTAGTTGGTGATCTTGAACTAGGGAATACAAAATGCAAAAGGATGTTTCTGCAATCTTAAAATTCTCCAGAATCTGGATGCTAAAGTCAAAACTAAATGCAAATGTGCTATTCATAATATATGCTGTTAAAGTATTGTATAGACTTCAGTACAGGCAAAGTTAGTGGTGATGACTGTATACTGATTCTCTAGTGAGGATTGTGTACACGGCCCTTAAAAATAATAACAATTATAAAGGGAGCTTGCTGAAGTTAACTTCTTTGATAAAGCAGGATTTTTTTTTTATGATTGGGCTGAAGGATAGGCAAAAATATGTATGGGAAAATAAAAATTAACCACGTCTGTATTAGAGGGTAGAAACTAATAGTTATCTGAATTCTGTATTATTTTTGCATCACACTTTGAAATATATTAGTCATGGTTTGTACTCTTAGTAGCTGATGGCTGAGCTCTAAAACATTTCAGTGGAAATTTTCTCCATTTCTGTTCTATGCCTGATTTCTTCTAAAGCTTCCATCTGAAATGGAAAGTGAATGGCAGGAATTTTATAGGAATTTCAAGAATGCCAGTCCCAGGAAGTTCAGTCCAGAATTGAAGGTGTAGGACTTTTATGCCTCTTATTTGTCCACGGATGGTGGATTCAGTTAGTGACAATGTGGCAGCACATTGAGTAGATGAGACAGGAATTCTTATGAAAAGGACAGGAATGGTGCATTAATGCTGAACTTATTGCATAAATATTTTTCTTCTGTTGTGACATACTTTTTCTTCTAAGCTAGATATGAATGGAAGATCTTGTCTGAACTTTTTTTCAAATCTACTTATTGACACCAGTGCACTAACTTTTTATTGGGCAATTTGTTTAGAGGAAAAGATAAAGTTGTTTGTATCTGCTGGACAGACTTAGATATTAGCATTGGTTTTTATTTCCTTTATGCTTTTTTTTGATTTGGGGTGATTCTTAAATCAGCCAGAGAATAATCTTTCTAGTGCAATTTGAAGTATTAGAAGGCAGGCATTCTGTATTACAGTGCTCCACACATTCTCTTATTGTATGTGTATCATGAAATTTTACAATGGGATATTTCTTTCATCATAACCATACATAGTCACTACAATATACTTCCAAGCTAATACATAAACATCACTTTCACTAGAATAAATTTACACGTCTCTGCCCCTTACTGGAAGTCTTTTTATGGTCTTAGAAGATCATCTGAAGGTGGCTATATTCACTGAGAGCCCCCAAAATTCTAAGTGACCTTGCCTTGAATTTCTCTTAGGGCATGTGCTGTTTTTTCTTGTTAGGTAGCTGCCACAAAACCACTTAGGTTCCTCATTGTCTGTTTATCCACTGGTTCCAGCTACATTTACAATCTACCATCTACTTCCACATTCTTTTACCTAATTTCCTAGTTACTCTTTAAGCTCTTATCTTTCAGCTTCAAGGGATCTGAAACTTTCTCCCTGTAGTATGTCAGGGACATTGCTAATCATTTTCTGCTTCAAATGCATTGTAAGATTTTTCATTTTTTTGTTTCCTGTAAGCTGAACAAATCAGTTAATGGGGGGATGTGTGCCTCTTTATGTACACACATATATGTACACACATTGGTTTGCCCCGGTCCAGATGAAATAGCATTTGCCTTGGTGTTGACATCTGTGGGTTTTTGTCCTGTAACTCTAGGTGCTATAAATGATCAAAATGCTTTAACTAGACTTCATGGAGAATGTAGCTTTCTGAGTAAAACTTTAAACTAAAATGCCCTCATATAACTGCACATTGGTTTGCGAGGCTGCTAACATAATGCAATTTATATAAAAGTAATAGTTACCTGAAGTTCTATTTTAGTACATAAAAAAGGATAGTTCTCATCTGATTTTACATCTTGTATTTTAGCCCTTTCTATGCACCGAAACTAAGCTTCCTTAAGTCATTGTGTGCTATAAACTTGTAACATTCACAATAGGAGTTAAGTTTTCAATTAAATGTGACATCTCAGCCTTTTCCACAGTAACATTATGGTTAAAACATGTCTGGGAAATTGATACAGTAGGAGCAGTTGATATTTGATTTCTGGAAAATTTTATTCTGCTTCACATAAGGTGACTTGAATACTTGTCTGTCTTTTCCTTTGGGTGCTTGGATTCTCTTAAGATGATCTTCATTGTTGTATTAATTCAAAAAGTTCCTGCTCTGAAGTGTATCGGTTGTTTTCCCTCTCTAGAGCATTGTTTGCACTCCGAACTGTCCTCTTACACCAACACAGAGATTTGGAGAATGTTGCAGAATTCGTTGGGCCACAGAGGAGTGACAAGAGGGAAGATAATTTTGTAGCTGAATGATGATCATTTGAAAGAGGAAAGTCCTGTGTTCCCACAGCTATTTATACATTTAATCCAATAACAGTTCAGTGTAAAACATTGTAATACAATCTGCTCAAGTAGGTTTACTTGTCCACCATCTGGACATGAGTACTGCATGCCAAACCAGTTGGGAGGACAGTGAAAGAAATCAAGGTTACTTTAAAGTAGTGAGGGCTTCCCAGGATAACCTCTGTACACTTGATTTTTCTGTTCTAAGCAGGTATCACCTTCTCAGTTGTAACTTTCTGTGACAGTAGAGGTGGCTGAAGGAACAAAGTATAGAGTGCAATACACCCAGTGCTCAAAGAGCCAGCCCTGGAATATTAAAAGGTAATAGAGGTCTTGGTAGGAGCATAAAGGTTCTCTATACTGTATTTTTCTTCCAGTATTCCAAGCCATTTGGATATTACAAGAATGTAACATCCAAGCAAAGGGAGATTACACAAAATCTAAGTATGTTTTGTAAGTACCTGGTGGCAGACAGGAGAAGCTTGTTCAACATTAGAATTTCCCACTCTGGTTTCTGCTTCTGTTTCTTGTAGATCCAAATTCCTCGATTTACTTGCTCTGTGTGGATTAATCTAAGTACCTCATTATTCTACAGATAGCAAGCAAAAGAGAGTATAGCACAAGATTATAATGACTTTATCTATAGGTGGTCAAATACCACATTATTTGACTTAGTTTTAATGAAATGATAAATGAGAGAAGAGGCACTAAACCTGATAAATTTTAGTGCAAATTTTTTTATACTGTAGAAAACATACTAGCAAGTGAGCTACACCAGAAAGCAATGAAGCCTAAGGTCACCCCACTCTAGAATTCTGTTACGTTAGTATTGGAGCTTTAGCCACCTGTAGGGCCATCAGTAGCAGTACTGATGAAGATGGTCCCACATGTGTAAGAACTGAGTATTTCCCTCCTTATCCCCTTCATAAAGTTAGAATAGATATGATGACACCTTAAGTATGTTAATTTTACAAGAACCTCGACTGAGTGACGTTAGGTAGGTTGTAAATTCAAGTGTATATTGTACATTCAGATGACATTTAGAATCATAGAAAATAGAACTTTAATAGTTTTTTGTCCCACCCTATTAAAGTGATATAGTTCTGGTTGTGTTAGTGTATTCATCTATCAGCATGTGTCTTAAGTGATTCAAAAATCTAGCTAAAGCTGTTCAGTTACAGCAAGTTTTCTTTTTTTGAGCAATGAGTGCATTGTGCTGTCATGCAGAACTCATGCTTGCTTGGCTGTGAGGGAGAAAATTACAAGTTCATTAGCTGATACGGCAGCTTTGTTTTCAAAAGCAATTTGATGTCTGTACTTCTCCCAAGTGAAAACGGAACTTTTCCTTACTCTAATGAACTGTTTTGATAGTAAAAATGTTCTGGAGGAAACCCATTTTTACTCAAGTCTTTACACTGAATCTTGACTCTACAAAAAATTTTAGAAGTCTGCTTTAATATGGCCTTTGAGAGGCACTTTTAGCTGGCTCCCATCATTACAACAAAGTCACTTTTTCTAAGAATGAAAATGCATAGAATTAGAAATTTGATTTCATGTGGATTTTAGACGCTGATTTCAGAAGGTAAAAATTTAGACTTCATATTATGAGAATGTTTTTATGAGAATAAAATGTAATTTTGGAAAGCACATCATATTTTTATTTTTCTAACATAGACATTAATTCCACCTCCAGTTTTCTCAATGCAAGTTAAGTTATTCCCTATAAGATACCTGAATTTTTAACATTTAACATAGAAAATAATGCTGAGTATTAGTGTTTAAACATCTGTTTCTTAACATATTTAAACCATTAGGTTTTGCATTAAAGCTTCCTGATTGCTCGTACAGTCATGATTTAATATTCCACAATGAATTTCTGCTTTAGTCTTACTAATCACATTTTTTTTTTATTTAGATAAAAATTATGTGCTGGTATCTATGAATGGTTTCTCCTTAAATTACTCAGAAATAGATCTAAAAGTGCAAAGTAATTATTTTATACTAAAAGGATTAAGTGTTTTATCTGCCACTAGAGATTGTCTACCTCCTGTTAAACCACTGAATGCACTCATTAACTTAGCACCATGCTATGTCCTTTCTCTTCTAATGAACTACTTACTGGGAAGGTAGTATTCTGCTTAAAGGAATTCCTGCTCAGGAAGCTGTGATACTTCTGTTTCTTAATGTATGGGTAAATGGCAAGCATGCCAGAATCTCAGGTGGATGGCTGGGAGAGGTAAAAGGTTTTGTTTGAAAATGTTGAGGTACTTGGCATGAGGAAGAATGCTAAACTTAGTGGTTCTATTATATTTACATGTGTTTTTGCCTCTTGAGGAACAGAATTTCGTAGGAAACTCTGACAGTAAAGTGACCAATGAATAGATGGTGAAATAAAATAGAACTATGGAGAGTGAATGTCGGAGGTGGCAAAGAATTTATGAATAATCATTAGCAATCAGTTGACAGTAAAGTAAATGTGAGGGCAGATGAAGATTTCTCTCACGATGACCATGAGTCATGATGAAAAGTTTGAAGAAAGTGTTAGGAGACAGTACTCTGAAACATATTAAAATAGGTGTAGTGGCTATAATATACAAATTATCTAATTTTTAAAAGTGAAGCTTACACTCAGTTAATTGTGATGCCTTCAAAACTTTCTCTACTGCCTACTTCTCTAACTTTTTAAAATTGCTTGCCAAATCTCTCTACTGAAATCTTTTATCATAAGATGGAAAAGGATGATTTTGCATATCCTAAAAAGAAAGAAGGAAAAATCAATAGTTTGAACTTGCACACAAATTTTAGTGATAAAATAGTTGTGTCATATGAACATTTCTGTGTTACAATTTATCATTTCTGGCAAGAAGAGAAAATGTGAATTTTCCTTAATATAAAGTAGGATTTTTATTAGTTTCCATGCTTTGCTTTGGACCCTTTACTTTTTGGTCTGATAGGAGGTTGTCCATTAAATTGACTGGATCATGTTGCTACTGCTAACCATGTAAAGTGCTGTATATATTTTTGATTGTCTTTTATAATTAATGTTGTAAAGTTGTACCTCTCTTTAGAGAATCAGATAGTGTTGTAATGCAGTTAGGAAAAATGGTATGACCCAAAGAATGTACCCCTGAAAATGTAGAATTGTAAATTTCTGTCCCTTATCCTCCCCAGTTCCCCTTATTGGTCGTGTAAATTCTCTCCACCCCTTTCCCCCCGTCTTGAAAAAAGACTGCTTATGGATACCTCTTGCTCTTTCCCTCCTGCATCTCATCCCGAAGGATCCCAAGAAATAAAACTGTAACTGCCATCTCAGCAAAGGGAAAGAGCTTGTTTTAGGTTCTTTTTTGATAAGCTAAACTATCTCCCCTGTCTCCTTGGCTGCTGCTGGGCGGACAGTGTTGACAGAGGGACATTAGAAATTATAGCAAGATAGACTGATATTTGGAGAAAAAAAAAAATCAAATAATTTCTTCATCCTGGAAGAGTTGACCTTGAAACAGAAGTGGGCTTTCATGAATTTCATGTGAAGCAATGAAACAAGGTACTACTTTCTGAAATCCTTGTAGAAGAAAGAAATGTCCTGTCTCACCTTTTCAGCTAGAGAGAGAGACATTGATAATACTGCCCCTAATGCTAAAGTCATCTGCAGACTTCAGGTATTTGAATTCAGTTGTTAGATATCTAGCTGGTTTATTGTGTACCTTTGGTTGCTTGTCCATTTTATAAACTGTAAAGGTTGATACTTCCCTTTTTTCTTCCTTTTTCCATTTCATAGCAAAGAAAGGCATGTATATTGCTCTTGCTTTTTTTTTTCCTCTATCTTTTTTTGTTGTTCTTTTTTTTTTTTTTTTGAGGTATGGCAACACAAATTCTTTTTAATTCTTGGAAGAAGTAGTGGTATTTATATGCTCTGTGCCTTTCTTGATAGCAAGTAATGTGTCAAATTTATTAAATTTAATTTTGGAAGAAAATGGCTGTAAGTGCTCATGATAGGTTTTGTCAATGTGCAAAAGTCAGTTAGACTTAAAAGTATTTATGAAATTTAGTTCTGTATGTTATGATATTTTATGAAAGCAGAACAAACTGAATGTATAATAGAAGTCCATCAGATATTCATGGTTGCACGTGGTCAAAAAAAACCAGTTTCCCTGGTGTCTTTTGAAAGTTTTACAATGCCAGCATCAGATGGTCTTGAAAAAGTGTGGATACAAGGGTGCATATTTATCTAATTTTATGCAACTCTAGCCATAATGCTCATAAAGAAAAAGCACAGTAGTAGATCTGTCTCTTACAGTCTTTCATCCTTCCTCTGACAGGGATTCTGCAGATTTTTGATAATTGCAGTAATCTTCTAATACAGCTTTTCCTTGCCGTTTCCACCTGTTGTTTTTCTTTCATTTTTCAAGGTATAACTTGTTATCCAAACCCTCTGGGTTTTCATAAAATGCAGATTCACCAGCTGCAAACTCAAGTCGTTACAGGAAAAGTTACTTTTTAAAATTCCTACTACATTCACATTCTGTTTAACCTAAAAGTCTCCTTATTTCCTTCCTATATCCCAAATGGTGGGGTTTTTTTTTGTTTGTGTGTGGATTGCTTCTCATAATTTGGTTCCTACTGTTTTTAGTTTTTGTTATTATCTTAGTCTTTTCTGTTATCTCTAGAAATAGAATATTCACATATATTATGCAATCTTAAAGCCTACTCAACTTAGAGAGCAGACTTCATCCTGAAACATTTGTGGCTGCCCTGGGGAAAGTTATGTATGTATTTTCTGCCAAAAATTGTTCTCTAGTCTGTTCAAAGTCAATTTTCAGACTTCCTACATTCACTTCATGTATTAGGTTATATGTCTCTTGCCTTCAGTGTAATACTGCATTATTTTTCTTCCAGTCTGTTTATTCATGTTGTAACTCCCAGTGATTCTACTTTTTCTTCATATGATGGTTTTCCTTCTAATGTTTTTTGTCATCATACTTCTTACTTAGTGTCACGCTTCTGTGATTATCTAGATATTTTTCCTTATAGCCTTTAGTTTCATCTTTACAAAATTTATAATATTTTTCTCAAGAGTTTTGGTATTTTTAAATTTTCCCTTCTTTTTGATATTCTACTCTTCTTGGTATGTACAGATGGATTTAAAAAGTATTCCCACTATCTGTTTTATATCTCTTGTTCTAAGATAGAGTGTCATGTTTTGCTCTCCTCTAAGGAGAGAGATGAATGAAATGCAAAAGTAGGTTGAATAAAAGTTTGACGCCTCTGAAGAGATCTGTATTGTTTAGAAATTTTTCTTTTGTTCTTTTCTATAAGACCCTCTGGATTTCTTTGGAGTGAGAAAGGAAAGCACATCTGTAATCATGATGATATCTGAAGACAAATGCGCAAAGGAATCAAGGGGTTGATTTCATTATTTGGTACTCATCTTTTCTCTTACCTTCTGATTTGTATGATTTATTCTAAAATCAGAGACCATGTGCACATTTAGTGCTGGTATTTATACAAATATTTCCTTTCAAGACCCAAATGGGCTCAGCTGACAGCATTCAAGAAAGACTAGATCCTACTATTTTCTTCTTCCTCCAAGTTGCCATCAGCCTATTTCAGCCACTGTTTGAGTTCCTGCCCACTGCTGAGTTGGCTGAATGCATTCGTTCTTAATTCAGGTATTTGCCTTGTATCAGCTTTCCTTCCAGGTCTATACCCCTTGAAAGTAAAGATAGAAATTTAAGAATTCCTTTTTTATTATTTATTTTTTGGCTCTTAACTTTTTAAACTTGCCCTTAAACCAGTCATTCATTTGTTTCCAGGTTGATAAATCATTTTTTTAGAAAGTTATCTTGCAGATAACTTATCAAGATATCAAACTGTGGAAGGAAATACTCAGTTGCTATTGCGTGTGATTTGGGTTTTCTTCATGGGAATTCTGATTGTTAGCATATGCTTAAGTGTCATGTGCTCTCCTTGTGTTTCCAAAAACTGCAAATAGAAAACAAGGATAAATCCTTCAGATACCCCAATTACTATTGCTAACCATAAGATACTAAAGGACATTCAGTTTTACAAATACTCAATTCAGATTGTTATTCTGTTGGACCTGAATTTTCTAATAATGGCATAAAGTGTAGTATTTCTCAGAGACACAGCATGATTCTTTTTCTCTGTAACATCCTTTTGTTTTTGAGATTTACTGAGTTCCTTGCTTTTTGCTTAGAGGTCTTCATTGTGACTTGTAGGTTTTGCGTTTGCATTTCTTCCCTGAAAATTCAAACTAGGTTGCATGAATTAGCTCTATAAAATCTTTGTACTTTGCTAAAGTTGGAGAAGAAAAATGGGATGATGTGGTGTGAAATGCTATCAAAACAAATATGATCTCTTTTAAATGCTTTTATTTTTCCTGCTTCATCTGTATTGCAATTCCCTGAAATACATAAGGCTAGTAATGGATTCTGATCTCATCATGGTCATTCTCTGCTGTAATCTATAAAAGGGATGATTCTCATTCATTAAGCTCTAATCATTTCCTCTCTTGTTATCCATCTATTGACAGGAGCCCTCATGGAAGTGATTTTTGTCTTGTTGCTGTGTTCTGTTGCATGAAAATGGTTCATCTGATATCCCTTCCCAGAACAGGAAACCGTATGCCATATTGTAATAATCAGAAGACATATTTTCTTTTTTAATTCATTTCTGAGCAGTGGTTTAAAACTGCTTTGTGCTTTGAATATTTTATAGCATCGAATTGTCTAGGATCTCAATATAAAATGGGTAAGAATGGCTTAACTCATTCAGTCTGAGTTCACCTAGTCCAGTATTTTTATTTTTTTTTTTCCTAACAACATCTGCAAACAGGTACCTAGAGAGGGGAGGTTTTATCTCCTCACCAGCCTGTAATCTTCCACCCCTCTGCTGTTTTCAGCTCTGGTTTCCTTGAGCCTAATGTTTTCTAGTAATGGATCTCTCCATGAGGAATGCTCAGTAATGAATAGTTTGTCAGTCCTAGGACTTGCACCTCTCTTTCTGTGCTTTACAGAATGAAATCTCCATCTATAGTTACAACTGCATCGGGAGAGGATTGACAAGTCTTACAGCTCATGCCTTGTCCTTTTATTAATCTTCATCTTTGCCAAGTATTTTGCTGTCAAAGAAAGCAAGTGCTTTTCATCTGTCCTACTTTCTAGAGTAGTGTTGTTGTCCATTTGACATACTTCTGAATTTACTGAATAGTTACTGTTCAAAAGACTTTACAACTACCTTGCTTTATATTAATTTGTTCTTTTACAAGAACCACTGCTGGCCTGAAGTAGATATTTTTTTTCTCTCTCTTAACCATGAATAGCGATTGAAGTGAAACTGCCAAATCAGTTATATCCAAACTTATTATGTAATCAGATGTATATTTTGCCATGCACAAATTGGATTGCCATGATGATTCTACCATCTCTGTTGAGGGGGTTTGTTTACATCTTAATCAGTGTAGTATGAAAACATGTTCTTTACAGTGAGTCAGCATTCTTAAGAGTAACATTGTCCTTTTCCCACTGTATACTGCATTAAGACTCTACCAAATATTGGCCTATCTACTGCACATGCTTAAGAATCCATTCTCTTCCTGCAGCACATACTTCTTTAATGATAATTGAGTTGATATCTGGACCTTTTGCTGATGATGGTCTTAGAATGTGAATGCAGTTTTAGCTTTCTGGGACTGAGAGTGATTAACATTGACCTAGGAGTAAATCTATGATCATTTGCCCTTTGAATTGGACATTACCTGTTTAACTGAGAAGATATTTAAATTTGTAGAACTGGACATGTATGCTACTATTATGATAAACACGTTGGGTTCTTTATATGCATACAAATAGCTGATATGGCATATCAGACTTAATCAGTTTTTAGATTGTACGTCCTTTGAGAAGGGATTCTTCCTTTCTTTGGATAACTGTCATTCTGCAAATCATGCAGTTTCCAAATTGGTGAAAGATCATACTTCATGTTTTTATCAACTTTTTTTCCACAAAATACGAGGAATGGATGTGTTATTTATTATCTAGTAGTTTGCATAGTTAAATGACAGAGAGAGCCAGAAGGTGCAGGAAGAAGGAAATTTTCAGTGGAAATTAAAAGGAAAAAATAATTAATAATTAAGAGGATGCCTATAGAAGTTGCAGAATCTCCTTCTCTGTAGACTTTAAAAACACTACTGGACAATTCACTCAACAGCCCATCAAAACTCCTGAATTTAACCATTATTTGAGGTGAATATTGAATGGGATGACCTCTACAACATTTAAATTTGTAAAAACAATAAGTATTAAGAATGTATGATTTTTAAAACCATTTTAATTGAAACTACATAACATCTTGATAAAAAGGATGGTGCTGTAGTGAATAATCATTTGATCTTGAAGTAAGTAATAAGAGATACTCATTTCAAATGACTGTTTTGAATGAGATGATTCTAGAACTCTTTTTTCAGTCTAATATATTGGTCATCTCCCATCAGTATTTGGAGAGAGACAAGTAGGTTTATGCCTGACATGGGTTATTTCCTGTGATTAAAAACTAATGGTGCAGTATTTCTTTATGTTGTACTCACCCACCGGATTGCTCTGTGTGCTTGGGAACAAAGTGTGAAGGTCACTTCTACAAGACCATCCTGGAATACTGTGATGAGGGGGGATGAGGAAAGAATGGCAGCCATTTGAAAATGAATACCAATTATAAGCTGATGAAGAGAGGACAATTTTTGAGCAAAGAAATGAGGAAGTAATTAGCTGATTATATTATTGCATATGCTTATCATACTGGCATGGGATAGACCATTGATAGGTAATGATAACCATTTCTTATATCACTACTGAAGAACAAAATATGCACTGCAGAGTGATAGACTAGATCCACTGTCTTGTTAGGCATTGGGCTTTGGATATTTGAAAGGTGGTTGGATATGGTTTTTTAGAATATTAGCCAAATGTTTTATCAGAGTGCTCAGCACTGAAATTTGGTGCTGACATTATAAATGCCATTTGTAGATCTCAAAGTTAGACCAGATGAATAATGCAAGTCATGCTTTTATAGCTGTTAAATTTTCCACAACCTGAGGAGATCAACAGTGTGCAGATGTCTAATCAATTAATTTATAGGGTTTTTCATCACAAGCCTCAAAGTTGGAATTAAGATTAATTTTTTTTTTTTTTTAAGAGCTCATGTAATTTCTCCAAAACTAGCACAGTTTTTCAGTTCTTTGGAACATTTAAACATTGTTTTGTCCTCTGCTCTTCCCTCCTCCTCTGTCCCCTGGATAACTTACATATGTTTATATTATTTGAAAGTAATATTTATTCTTAGGATGACATTACTTGCATGCATGCAGCTATTAATATTCAGTTCAGTGATCTGTCATATCTATCTTACGATATTTGGTTGTCAAAGATGTCTAATGAGTATTATGAAGCAACTGTACTGGGTTAAGTATTTCTAGAAATTGCTCTTATGCTATACTATCACCAGTTTCAACACCAGAGTTCATATTTATATGGTAGTAACACCACTAGAATGTCATTGGTGGCTTCCTCAATGATCTTAAGCTGCATTATATGCTACAGTTGGAGCAAGAATATGAAAAAAGGCTGTCCACTTGCTGAGGGTGGGTAGATTTCATTCTTAGTTTCATGCAATAATTAAAAATTAATAATTAAAATATTGTTATTTTAGTCAATTACCTGAGGAGGTGGTCAGCTGTGGGGTTGATATCAAGTTCTGCAGACTATAATCAGATGCTCTTTAGTACCAAGGTCCCTGCCATGAGAACTAACAGATGGAATTATTGCAAGAAAAGAAATTGGTAGGTAAACTGAAATCACTTTTTTCCATACCATTAATTTAGGGAGAAATGCTTTAGGGTTTGCAGAAATTTAATAAATATGCATAAGGTGATATTTTGTTTTCCACATCCTTTACATTTATACTGGCTTATTAAAGATTTAATTAAGTTTTCTGAAAAGGGAAAGGATGCAGTCTTGCAAAAAAATGTAGATGACAGTGTGGGTTCACAATAATTAGGGCTTCGGGGGTAAAATAAAGATTCTCTACAGTTAATGAATATTAAGGCAATATCTGCTTTGAAAACTTGCAAAAATGACAGTGTTTTACTTACCACATCTGTCTTCTGTTTGTTTTCTAACCCTGGTCCATCAATATATGTGACAGATAACATATCATTTACTTCTGCAACTATGAAAAGTAAACAAAAGTTACAGAAGATATTTTATTTTACCCTTTTTGTGGATAAGCAATTTTTTTTTTTACTAACTTCTTGATCTTCAGTATCCTGCATCTTCTTTGTAGTCCATTCATTTAAATCTCAGAACCAAGTATCTCTGGGTTAATTTTATTAGTATCTTCCTATTGAAAAAGCACATCACAAGGCACTGCAAAAACTGTTTTTTTACAATCCCTCTTTGAGTCCATTTGGCTGTTAAGGTTCTAAAATCTTGTGTTTAGTGCTTAGACAAAAAATGTGGCAAAGCAACTGTGAACCATGTTAATCCATGGTCTTCATTAGTCTCTTGTATTCTGTGTGTAGAAATATATAAATAAGCAAATGACAAGTGTTTTGTCTTCTTTGACTTGTAGCTTCCAAACTCTTGGGGACAAGAACTATCTCTAATGTGCTTCTTCAGTAACGCACAATTAAATTCTGCTCCTTGATTAGGATTGCTTAGTGCTCTGGTTGCAAAAATAACAATACCAAAAGAATAATTCCTTTGTGAAACTAGTTAAGTGTAAGTGGAACTATAATACTATACTTGAATGCTGAACAATGTAATTTGAACTGTAAATTCTGTATCAGTGTAATATCAAGGAAATATATTGTTCTGCAGTTCCAAAGATGTATTCAATTGTGATTCAGTACTGTTGTCATGGATTCTGTTATAGGGTTTTGTTTAACACCTTGAAAGTAACTTCTTGCTTCTATCAGCTTTATAGCACATATTAGAGTATGCTGTTCAGCCATATGCTGTACACATGGCAGCATATGTATATCCTCATTGCATCCTCTGTTGTTAGACCCCTCAACCATTTTGCAGGTCTGCTTTCCTCCCTCTGTCATTGTTGATCCTGTGTTCTTTTTGGAATATCTCCTGGAAGTCTTCCTAGAAGAAGAAATTCAATTTATTTTCCATCCTCTTCTCTAGGAATTTTGGTGGCCCAATCTGCCGTCAGTAAGTCAGTAGTACTTACCTCCCTTTTTCTTCATTAATTTTCATGGGAAAAGTGGATATTTTCATGACAATGAGTGGTGAAAAAGGGAAAAGGTAGAAAAGGAGCTGTACTATGGACAGTGAGGAAAGATCAGCAGATAGTGGAGCTTGCTCTAAGGGATTTCTACAGTTTATTGAGGAACTGAATTCTCTCAAGGATAATTTTCCTTTAAAACCTGCAGCCTCTCTGCAAACATTGGCTTACCTGTGGTACATAGCTTTTTGCATTAATGTTTTTAAAATATACCCTTTCTGAAACTTTTTGTATTCATTGACATTTTGAGTTTTAATTGTCTGAAAACTGGTTTATTTGCATCTTGCTACTTCTCCCTGAAAGTCTGTTTAAATACCTTTAATTACCTGGAGAGTAAATTTTTCTCATTGGTTAACTCTGTTCTAAATGAGAACTGTTAATGTGCCTCAAATAGAGTATTTGATTTTGTGTAAATATGAAGCTTTACTTTAGCGTTACAAAATTCTAGTAACTTATCCTGAAGACAGAACTGTGTATCTGCAAATTGACTTAGTCATGCTACAGATTATTTCTCCCAGCCCCTTTTACAAGCAGCTGGTAAAAAGCCATCTGGCTCACAAACCATGTCTGTTTTATATTATGAAATCTTTAAACACTTGCCCTTCTGCACTTTTATTTGTCTTTTGAACCATTCATTTACATAGCTTTTAACAAAGCAGTACTTTTTCAGAAAAACATGATCTCTTCTAACCTTGTACCTCAGAAATAACATATTTGGCCAAAGCCAGTGATCCAAACTACTAGTAAGTCACTTATGCAGTCAGATGATTTCAGTCAAGTTGGAGTGTCAATATAAAGTAACCCAATTATGTTCTTGGTTAATAATCTTCCAGTTTCAGTCATGCATATGTAACTCGATATGTATACATAGTGCAGAATATTTAGCTATTTTTAGTTTATTTTTGTATTTATTGGGTCTTATATACATTGTTTTGCAGAATAAATTCAATTCAGTTTAGCTACATTCTTGGAGTGGGAGATAAGGACTTGTGTACCAGCAAAGAAAATTGGAAAGTAATGCTTCATACTTATTTTTAAATGTGATTCAGACCTAAAACTTTGTAGCAAATCATGTCGTGTTCTTGTAAAAGGATAGGTTTCTGTCAAATGGAGATAAAGTGTATTCTCAGTCTTTGTGTCTGTAGGGATTAGGGCAGTAATTGCATCTAATTTCTGGTGATGCTTTCTCCTCCCTGTGGTCACTGATGTATTATTTCACTGAAAATGTTCAGGGAGGAGTTGAAATGTCTGTAGTGGATTTCTTGAACCTGAATGGAATTCCTATTACTTTACTCATCTCTAAGCTTGTCACAATGACAGTTTTTCTTAGCTGTTTTCTTCTAAATATAGAGGGGGCAAACTAATTGTGTAAATTGAGAATTCTAGTTAGGGACATGCACATATATATAATATATATATATTACATATATTCCTTTTCCCTGCAAATATCTATAAATATATATAATGCAGGGAACAGGAAATTTTGACAGAATGGATAGTACAGTTTTGTAGAATATGTATTTTTTTATTTTTTTTTAATGACCAGTTCTTGAACTGTGAAACCCCGACACCCTTGAACAGCATATAGTGTAAATCGTGCCAGATGAAAACTGGAATGAGCTGATAAATACTATCTACTTTTTCTCTGGCATGTTTTTAAGACTGCAAGAAGTTTCTGTGATGAAAATCTCCCAGACTGACTATATTTAAAGTGGTGCAACCAATGTCAATATTCCTGATCAGCATTTTTCCTTGTAATGAGGTGATTTACTGTTTGTTCTTGCATGTTCCATGAATATTCACCAATGTTGTTGCTAAGCATATTGACATGCTTTGCACTTACTTATCACTTATAATTGGTTTCAGGGCTGTCTAATCCTCCTCTCTATAGCAATTATTCTTTATCTATCAGAAGAGCCACCCTCTTACTCTACATCATGGAGCAGGAGGGGAGTAAGTTTATCAAATATTTTTTCTCACTTTATCTTTCACTAGTTAACTCACCTCTTAGGTTATCTCTGTAAATGATTTTGTCTTGTTAAATTGAGAAGTGAACAGATCAGAACCATTTTGTGCTTTTTGTTTCAGTTTTTCTGGGTTTTCTTTCCAATAGCACCTGTTTTAGCTTAGACTGTTGTGCTACTGTAAAAAACAGTAGTGGCAATGTATCCTGTCTTCTAACTGGGAAACTTTGTTAGTTCTTTATTATAGCTACTGTTGTAGCATTTGTAAGGGAAGTGGCTGTCTTAGAGATCCATGAGAGAAAGTGCAGTACTGAAGACCTTCACACCCAAAAAGGAAAATGTTTTGTAGGGAAGCTGTTTCTATTGACTCCCCAGGCAGTAAGCAAGCATTTCTGAGGTGCATTTTTTATTTGACAAGCTGACTTCAAAATCTAGGTTGAATGGGAGTTGAAAGGAGGGGTGCTGGAAGGTGGCATGCTTAACCTTACTATTGACCTTAAAGAATGCAGATATCAAAATCATAATATTTAAATATAGGATAATATGTTGAATCTTTTTCAGCTAGCTTCAAACCAAGACAGGAAAAGAATGTGTGTAAGTTGTATTCATATACGAATTGGTTGACTTTTAAAGATCATGTAGCCTTTGATTTCAGTAATTTTTCAGTGTTAATTCTTTGTGGAGTTATTTTAAATACTAAGATAGTGTTTTCTACCTCGGGATGTCCCTGAGATGCAAATGATGATGACTGGGAAGGTATATACTAGTATATGTAATATGTTTGCTTAGTACCTGCAGTGCTCTGTACTGCCTCTGTTATGTTTTTAAAATTATGGACTTGGGATCTAAAGAGGGCTTCAGATTATATCTCTGTGTGTTTAGGTAATCGGGGAAAATGATTTTCAGGAAAATTAGAAGTGTCTCTTTTTCAGCTGGGAAAAAAAATGGGGAAGGTGCTTCTCTGATTTATTCTAACTGTTTTCAAAGCAAAGCTCTAGGATAGGTCTGTGGAATGTCAAATTTTATAGTCATGCTTCCTTTCTCCTTTAATATTTTTATTTTTTCTATATCAACTCCTTAAAATCAACCACTGAAAACAAACTGCAAAATAATTTTTTTCTCTCTCTTTTTTCTCTGTCCTCAAGCAACCTACGCTTCAAAAGTGCGAGCATTCTTTTTGTTTGCCTTAACTTTAGATGCAGAATAATCATAGGTCTCTACTTGGTCTGTTACAGCATTGAAGCTTATTATTTCTTGAGTTGTTTAGGTCTTGAAATTATGTTCTTCTTGGGCAAAAGAATAATCTAAGGTTGTTTTTTTTTTTCTTTTTTATTTGTGTGGTAGAATTATTTTGTTGTTGTTTGTTTTCCTGTGTTTTAAATCTGCAGTGGTTTTTAACCCTGATAGGTCTTATATCAGCCAAGTCTTGATCTATAATTTTTGTTTAGTGTGAATAGTAATGATATTTTTCATAATATTTATTTCTTTTCTACCATTCATTTATCCTATGGGTACTTGCGTTAATGGGTAAATCATAAAGACTATGTGGAATTTTAAAGGAAGAAGTTTCAATGCCTTTGGTAGTAAGAGCTTTTTCCACTCTAAAGATTGATTATTTTGTCTGCAATTTTTGATTATAATTTTTTTAATTCTTAAATTTTACACAGACTAGTTTGTGCATAGTTAGATATCGTATTTCAGAAAGTACTTAACTGCTTTGTCACAAGATAGAAAGTGTTAATTACTTGTCATCACCACATCTTTCCGCTGAAGTTACTCTCTTAATTCACTTGCTGTGAAGAGGCAAGTGAGAAATTTAATTCTGTTTTTTTAGCTTCCCAGTGTACTAATCAGCAAGATAACCTTTTGTATTAGCATTAAGGTGCAATAAGAAATAGATACTTGAGAATTCTATCAGTAATACCAAAAAGACAAGTTCATGATGTCTGCCTATGGTGTTGGTTTTGGGGTTTGGGCATTTTTGATGTTGTTGTTTATTGTGTTTGTTTTCGTTTGGTTTTTTGATCTATGTTTTTTGTTTTGTTTGATTGTGGAATTTTTTTAATGTTTTAGGAGACGAAGAAGCCAGAGTACTCATACCCAGAATATCTTTCAACTAGATGCTTTATGTATTCTTTGTATGAAGTTAACTAGCTGTTCTTTGCTTGTATGGAGAACTCTGCTGGTTTGTTGATTCTGTTAAAGGTCGCTTAGCTTCCTCTAAAATTCTTTTATGTTATGTATCCTCATTATAAATGTGTGCTATATAATAACAAAGAAAGTTTAAGTACTCTTGTATTCCTTGTTGGAGCAATGTTTCAAAAAAGCAAGCATTATTCTTAAGGAAATTCTGTCAAAATTATTTCATTATGCTTGACTGAGGTCTCATTGTTTTCCTGTTCAAGCCATTATATTTATGATTACCAAATAATGCTTATGTGCCTTGGAACAATTTAATTTTTGCCTGTTCATTCTGGTATGTTTTCAGTGATAGAACCAAATCTTCTCTGATCTGTATTTACTCCACATTTTACATTTTTAATGTTTTTTTTAATAGATTTGTCCTTGACTTACTTTCTTTTAACAGTAGGTGCTATTGCCCCTTCCCAGTCTTCCTTTATCATCTAATTCACTTTAAATTCTTGATGCTTTCCCTAGCTAGCCTTTCATAAGATTTTTTTTTTTACTAAAACTTCTTTTACTTGTAGCAGTTTAGTCATCTATTCTGTACTTTCAGGGATTGGAAATACAGCCTCTATATTTTAGCTTATTGTTTGGAATAACAGAAAATTGAGGAAGAGGAAGAAAGCCTTTTTTTAGCAGTAGCCGTAGTTTGGTTTTCTGGGTAATTCTTCAATGTGCTGAAGGGCTTTGAGGGATTAGTCTCTATGTGGTGATACCACAGAGAAGAGAACTGAGTTATCAATGCCTTTGTAAAATGTCTCTCTAGTGTGCCTGTTTACAGAGATGGAAACAAAAAAATGATCCAGTTTCTATTTAATTTTCTGATTTTTCAGGGAGAAAATCCAGCAATACTCTGAACTTTTGTTGTTCTTCTTTTTTTTTTTTACCCCTTTCAAACTGTGATTTTTTGGTAGCATTCCACTAAAGTCAAATTGGCCTCAAATATCTGAGGTGAATTACTGCTTTGTGAAGTTACTATTATCATTACTTTATCAGCTTTCAACATAAAATCTTGTCATTCCAGAAATATGTAGAGAAATGGGCAGTAAGGGATAGAAAGGGAAAGATGATTGGCAGTATTTCAACAGCATTTCAGTTTGTGAATTGTTTTATTGTGAAACAGGGAACAAATACACTTTGAAGAAAGGAACAATTTTGTTGGTGTTTGTCCAAGTCACCTTTTCTCTAGATGCTACTTGCTCTAGTATGCTAAAGTAGAACTTGCTTTACATTCATGAAAAAACTGAAAATAGGATGGAACTCTTCAGTAAAGTGATGTCTTTTCAGGCACATCTTTTAAATATCATGCTTTCCACCTAATGTTCTGAAACTGAAAATGTTCTGAGGAAGGGCTGAGAGAGTTCAGAATGTTTATCCTAGAAAACCAAAGGTTCAAGGAGGAGTTATATCAATGTAAAAAAATACCTGAAGGGTAAAGTGTAAAGATGGCATCCAGAATGGTGCCCAGTGACAGGACTGGAGGCAGTGGGTACAAAATGAAGCATCTGAACATCAGTGAACACATCTGTTCTGTGAAGATGACTGAGCATTGTCAGGAGTTGCCCAGAGGTTAGGAGTGGCTGGTTGTTTTGTTTGGATTTTGTTACTTGTTTTGGGGTTTTATTTGTTTTTGTCTGGTTTTTAATTTGTTTTTGTTTGTTTGTTTGTTTTCCCTAAGGAACATACTACCTAAGCTCTTTGAATTTTTTCCAGGGCAGCATGTCCTCATTTGGGGTATATGGGGTACTAGAGCTCTGGTATGTACAAAACTAGTATATGAGCAACCTCATCCTGGATTCCCAGGTTGGCTTACTCTGTAACACTTTTTAATAGTTAAAGAGATTCAGCTGGCAAAAATATTTTGCAATAAGTTGAGAGGGAACAGCTGGTTATATAGGACTGTATGTAGAATGTTCAGCTGTACATACATTGCTTGAGAGTAGAAGAAATACCTCATTTTCAAAGACACTGTGGACTCTAGTTTTAGAATGAAGAAAGAGGAGAAATATCTTGTGTCTGCCTGTAGCATCAAACCTTTGCTTTTAGTAGAGAAGAACAGTTTCTTCAAATGGTCTAAATTAAATAAGGCTGCCTGCTGATTGCAGCAAACCCTGAAGTGAAGAGTTACTGATTTTTAAACATAAACACAATGTTAACAATGTGTTGAGAATTCAATATTCTTTGTAGCAAGGGAGAGGTACATGAAGTATATATTAGTTCCTGCGTGGCTTTCAGTAGCTAATTCATAATTTTCCACTGTAAATTGAACCAGGTTGCTGAATGCTCTGAGATGACTCTTGTAGAAAGCTGAACTTAATGAAAGAACCCCTTGAGGTCCAGAAACTCAGAATGGCAATATAAATAGCAACTAGTTTAAAAGGCTGGGTTAGCTAAGTTTAATTTTGCCTAAAAATCAGAAATTTTTGAAAATGGCAGGTCAAATAAGTTTGTATTAAACATCTTCATAATCTGTATCTTTGAGATGGGTTCCTGGATTTAGAAAGTTTTGATATGTGAAATAATAATTGTGCATGGAGTTAACTTGAAGTATCTACTTAAAAATCATAAACCTGGCATTTTGAAAGGTATGGCTGAATCCAGTTGCCAGGAATCTGAAGGTTCTGAATCTTGAAAAAAATAATAGTAATTTAGATTTCGGAGTTTGATCTTAATGAATTGGAATATATGTGCGGAATTAATTTTTAACTTTTTGTGCATAATTTTAATATTTTGCTGAAGATTTCTTTCCATCTTTAAGCAAGAACTTCTGCAATATTTTTGCTAGGTCACCCTGAGTTGTTTTCCACTGAGAATAAATGGAGCTTTTTTAGCCTTTGTGTATAACTCTTGGAATCATCCTGGCTGTCCTATATTGTGCCCTCCTGAGACTAATATCCTTCCAGTATAAAGGCGACCTAAGCAAAATGTGCTTTGAGGTGTAGATGGTGCTTTTGTTACAGAATCTTTTCTCTAATTCATAATTCAACCTTTTGATATTTATCATTGTATAATTAATTGTGTCCATGCTTATAAAGAAAAAAACAAGTAAAATAAAATAATAGGGGAAAAGCCTGTAGTTGTATAAGGCATCCTACCTAGGATTATTTCTATGAAACTTTAATGATTTAACTTGTGTTTATTTAATGCAATACAGTAGGTATTATCTTTCCAGAAATAAGATATGCTATTATTTATAGTACTAGAGTCTTACTCTGTAATTCATATTGTTGATCTTACAGGCTTTATTTAAAGCAGATGAACTTTATTTTTTAATGAATGTAAGTTACTATAAAGTTTATGACAAATTTTGAAAAGTATTAAATACAAAATGGTGAATGTCTTGTACTTTGGAATCAAGTATCAATTTTTGATTGTAATCAATGGAAATTGACAATCTTTGTAAAATTGACTGGACAAAATGCATCCAATGTCAACCATTATGCAAGTTATTTTCAGTGTTGCATTTTACACTGTGTAAAGAAATTAATATTAATACTTTCATGATGTTCAGAAAATGACAGCTTCATGTAATAGGAAATCAATTAGATTTTTCTGAAACTACTGATAGAACAACTTATCAGCTAAAATAAGATCTGAAAAAAACAAAAAAAAACCCTCAACCCCCCCCAAAAAACACAGTAGTTTTGGTACTCCATTTATCTACTCAGCCTTAAAAGGACATTTTTAGATATAATGCCACAAAATGTAGGCATTTTACATGAAGATGAAAATCAGTGTCTCATTCCAAAAAGCAAATCCTCAGTCACAGCTAAATGACTTTGAGTCAATGGAGCATAATATTAAGTCAGTCATACTGTGCCAGCTTACATCGCTTCTCAATTATGTTTGGGCAATGGATTTTTGTAAATAAATAAATAATCTGAGAAGGAAAAAAGAGTATCCAAACAGATTTCTGTATATCTTAGTGGTTAGTAATATTTGCATTAACTCATGCTCCTCTTTTCTTGCAGAGGAGAAATCAGAGAAAACATTTGCTGTACTGATAGTCATTCTCAATAGAAGAATTAGTTTATGAGTGTATGGCTGCAGAATAATGTGTTGCTCAGTGGAATATTCAGATACTTAATCCTGGAGTTCTCTGTTAGGCCTAGGGTTGTGAATCAAGAAATTACAGTTTGTAACTTTGACATGACCCATGGTTTCTATTCCTCTTGTTTAAAGACAAGTTCAAAATACGGACTATTTTTGATAAAGCTACTGGTGCGGCTTGCCTTAATTTGAAGAGAAATATATTTTGACAAAAGTGAAATATATTTCACATATATTTAATATTTTCCCCAGGTTTTAGAATAGCCTAGAAAATATTATAGAGAAGAGTGAAGATGCAGACAGATCAAAGTAATCACCTTTCTTAGCACTTTCTAGTCCAGGAGCTATTTGAAATCTTGTTTAGAAGACTTATGCAGGAAAGTAGCATTCTATTTCCCTTTTTAGTGTGTAGGAAATATTATAGGAAATTATCTAAATATGTGCCATTACTGTGTGCTGAGTTTTACGAATGATAAAAATATTTTTTTATATGTTCCAAGATACTGATACATTGGTAGCATAAATGACATTTGTATGCAGGCATCAGGTGACCAAAGGACAACAGAGGAATGAATGCCCATAAGAACACTTTGAATGTTGAATCCATCATCTTTCTGCCTCCAATTTAATGGGATCAGTAATTGCATATCTCTGAATGTTCATCGGACACATTTTCAGAGAAATTAACTCTTCTTACAACATACTGCTGAAATGTGTTTATTAGTACAATTAGTTTATCTGTGCTGTTATTTTTAGTGTAAATAAAGACTCAAACGGAGACTGTTAAAACAAATTGGAATTTAAGCTACATGCTTTAGATAGATTTATGAGATACTTTACATGCAGTATGAGTACAGCCTTGTTTTGTGGCTTGTTTTTGGTTTGCTTGGTTGGTTTTTTTTTTACAATGAGTGCTGTCCTGAAATAATTGTGTACAGAGCTAACATTTCTTGGGGATTTGATGTACCTGAGTGAACAAAGGAGAATTTTCATCAAGGGTGGTTTTTCAATCTGCCTTAGCTAGAGTTGGTAAAATACACATAAAGAAAATGATGAAAGTCAGTCCATCTTATTTTCTTTTTATTTGCAACATCATTTCAGAAATACTTAACAAAATATGTAGTTAACTCATCTCCAGTAGAAAATGTAGTATCAAATCATTAATTAGAAACTCCTTACTTTATTTCTTTCACTACAGAAACTAAACTTCGAGATACTGGAGTGAGTTTTAATTTTCTGTCAGGAAAGGGGAATAACTAATGCTTCAGCCTTATTAGTAGATTAAGTCCCTGGCTAATTTACACTTTTCCTAGTGTAGGTAGATATCTCATGTTGCTGCTTTTGACCCAATCTTTCTAGAGCTGAGGTTTTAGTCTTTCAGGTTCACATATTGACCAGTATTTGGGACTCTATTACATCAGAAAGACCCGAAGCCTCTTCTGAAACCTGAAAGATGCAATGTGTTAGAGCTGGTGTGTTTCAAATGGAAGGAGTCTAGTTTGAACACTGAATCATTGAGTAATATAATTGGGACTTAGTTCTTTGCTTTTTTCTGATAGCCACTGCTTTAAATTATCTGTGTCAGGTTATTCTAATGGAAGGCAAAGTAAATGAAAGGAAATCTGAAGAAGAAATCTTGAAAATATCAGGGACATCTACTGGACAGACGGAGCAAGCAGCACTTAGGAAAATACATGTGGTTTTTTGTTATTTGGTACCCCTGCCCACTACAGTCTTATTTGGGCCAAAAGAAATTTAGAAAATCTGGCGAAGAAAGATTAACAGTCAAGTGAGGCAACACGTGTGTTTACAAGATGATCCTTGTTGTTTATGCTTTGTCTTGTAGGCACTGTGTCTTGGGAGAGTGAATAAATAAAGCTGTGTTTTCAGTAGCTAATCTGCTAGTCAGAGTATGAAAGGGAAGGCTTGTAGATGTCAAGCTCCATTGAGTTAAGAAGCAGAGAGGAGATACAGGAGATCACTGGGAAAGAGTCCCTAATAGGGAATTGGTGCAGATGCTAGAAGTTTGGCCTACCAGCATCTTTAGTTTCATAACTTGTCACACCTTGCTTTTTGACAGGTGGCTTGGTTGTTTCATCACATCACTGGAAGCCAAGATCTATAATAAATGAAATTTACCTTTTTTCTTTTGCTTTCTTCATGACTCAGTAATAGGGACAACTACAAATGGAAAAATATTTTACTAGCCTTAGGGATAAAAGAAGAATTTCTTAGAATTGTTTTCCCAAGCAGCTTTTTATTTCAGTGGGGAGTGCTCATCTGCTTAACAGGATTGAGGAAAATATGCGAATGACTGTGACTGTCACTATTTCAGGAGCAAAGACAATTTTCATAGGTGATCGTCTTATGAAGTAATCCCATTTTCTAAAATATTAACAGCTTTCCTTGTGTAAGAAAATTTTGAGATTTTGAATTTTCTCAGTTAGATTTTTAAGGGTTATTTAGTTTTGTAAAAATGTTGATGGGCCATGTATTTTCACTTGTTACAAAATAGTGTAGGAGCAGCAAGTAATGTTATAGTTCTGTTTGTTTAGCAAACATATAAAAAATAACATTCATTTTGTTTCCAAAACAAAATAAAGATTATGATACGTGGCTACTTCTTCATCCATTGATTTAATGTTCTGTGTTTTTACACACTGTTATCTGTTGATAACAAACTGATAACTTTTGTAGTTATTTGCAACATCAAATCCAGAGATTTCTTTATACAGGAAGAATTTCCTTTCTCATACTTAGCCTTTGGATTAAATTTTTTTGTTGTTGTTTGTTTGTTGGTTTTTTTTTCCCCCCCTAGTGTTTCAACTAAGTTATCAGTATACATCTGGTAAGGGCTCAGAGGAATTCTGTAAACAAATAGGTTTAAATGGTTTTAATATGTAGGGTCTTTACTTGTACAGACTGTGGAAAGGAGTGGAAAATTAGAAATCTGGTGTGAAAATTATGTAGTATCCCTTGTTTTCTGGATTTGAGTAACAGTTGTAGTGTCTCTGTAATCACAAAGTGTGTTTTGTTAGATTTAGCCATTCTCTCCTACTTCTAGCTTTTCTCTGGCAGACGACTTTTCCCAGGGGGTAGAAAGAAGCAAGTTAATAAAATTTGTGTGTCCAGAATCCTAATGGGAATTCACTTTGGTAACAATTGTATGTATAGATTGTATAGTTGGACGGTAAAGGGTGAAAGAAAATATGTTCAGTTTCAGTACTTTCAAAGCAAGAACAATTTGGGATAGGCTGCTGTCTTTTCTAACAGTGCTTTCTAGGATATTAGTAGATTATTTTTGCAAGGGTGAAATAATGAATTTTGCCTTTTGGTTCTACATGTTTTTCTGTCAATTTTTTTTCACTTTTCAACACCTTGCTTTGCACAGGAGAAAATTTTTGACTGAGGTAGAGCTCATGCTTTGATTCAACAGTATGTTTTTCTGTTTCCTACATTTCTATCTTTAAAAAAATATTCTTACAAAAATATCCATATTAGATTCTGAATTATGAAATCCTTAAGACTGGTCTACTTGCTTCAGTGTATTTAAAACACACTTTCCCTTCCCCCCTGCCTGTTAACACACTGACCAATTTTCTGCGTCTAGTGTCTGTTAAGTGGGTGCCTTTTTGATCCAAAGCTGAATTAGACAGTTGAAATTTTAAAGTCTGCCATACTTCCTTAAGACTTAGATTTACTAAGTCAAATGCATGGCTAAATTACAAACTTATATTTTTCAGATTTATTTCTTAGATTTCATTAATAAATGAAATGAGGGAAAGGTTGCTAACTTACTCAGGAACATAACTTGTGAAAATATTTTGTAAATGGCAAAACTGATATCAGACCTTCATCTTTTTTCTAAAGACTTACTTTCTAAAGACTTTCTGACTTAAGTCAGAAAAACTGCACTGTGAATTCTAGAGCTGTCAGTCCCAAGTTCTCTTCTATCAATTACTCTGCAAAAGAAATCTTCTGAAATAAAGTGTACAAAAAAATTGGTAGGATACTGAAGTTACCTAAGAGAAGTGTTGCCTGTAGCAGAATGTTTTATGATGCAAGCTACTGTCTGCAGTCTATTAAATAAACTTTCTATTTGAAAAGAATAGATTTCTTCAGAATGCAGTGAAGCAAGTACATACATTGTACTTAATGACTACACTCCTGAAATGTTACCTTGATTTTACCTAGTGTAGTGCACATATACAGTTAGTTCAGTTACTAGCTTTCTACTTGTGCATATAGGAAAAACCAAACAAGTGATAAAAGTGGTTGAGAACATTGTAGTGAATATTGTGCAAGAGCTATGTAAAGGTGACATTACACATGGCTGCATCTAAAGGAATCAAGACTATTTTTTATTGGCAACTAGCTTCCAAATAAAATTAGAACTGGGACTTCTCCAAGTAAGATTCTTCCATATAACTATATTTTATAGAAGAAAATTATGTAGCACTAATAGAGCTGGACTTTTTCCCTCTCCTATTTTTTTTCCTGTCAAGATCATGCTTTTGCTTTCATACCCTTAGCTCTATTTTATCAGTTTCTTTTCTTTAGTAAGGCCTATTCTGAAAAGTATTTGTTTTTCTGTACTAAGTAGGATATTATGCATCATTCCTATGTTAATGTAAAAGCTACATCTTTTTATTAGTTCTCTTTGGTTTATCTTTTGGCTTAAATTATTAAAGCTTTCAGATATACTGGTTTTCATCCTTTTTAGCTCCTTGGATTATATTGTACATTTCTGGCTGGAGTGCCTGATACAAAACAAGTGAATCTTTTGAAATGAGCAAAGATTTAATCCTGGCACTACTAATTGAAGGAAATCTTACAAATGTGTAGGCTTTATTTTTATGTAATTTGCTTTATGATTCTTTTTAAAGAAAAGAACTTACATAATATCTTCTTGAAGCAAAATCACCAGAAACATATGTCTTTTAGAAGAAGAAAAATTATAGTTGTTGTGAATTCATGTTGTAAAGATTGGCTTTTCACAATTATTCTGATAAATATATATTATATGCTTTCACTATATTCTTTTCTCTCTTAGTAAGTTATAGGCTTAGATAGGAATTCTGAATAATAAAGATATGTTTCATCCGGACAAGGCAAGACAATGGGAGGATCAAGCTGTGGAAAACAGGCTGTTATCAGCAGCAGGAAAGGGAGAGCAAACTGTTATCAAAAAAAAACGGTACCAGGACGTGGGCAGGGGGGAAAGATAAGCTCAGCTGCCCTCAGAAGAAGGATGAGGGGCCCAGACCCTTATCAACAACTGACCATCTGCAGAACAAAGGAAACCAGACTCCAAAAGAATGCTGACCAGCAAGAATAATGATGACCAGCAAAAAAATTATGATGACCAGCAGAAATTGAGACTGTGCAGGAGCATGATCCAAGAAGGCGGAACCAGGGAGGGGACATGCTTGAATATGCATTAACCCCTCACAACAAGGATGGGATAAAAGGGGTATCCATGAAATACCAGGTGTGCTCTTGGCAGCATGCCAAGGCACCCGGCTGTTTTAGCTCTTTGCTTTATTTTATGTCTCTTATTGTCTTTATTAAACTTTTTAAAATTTACAGGAGTGAACTTTGTTTTTCACATAGTTTTAATTGAATCATTGATATTCTCATGATAAACAGTTCTGATCTCTCCTTCACATTCATGATTACAAATACCAACTAAATTCTGAGAACAGGAACAAAAACCTAAAGGTTTTTTTTTTATAGGGTCAGGTAAATGCAGGTATTTCAGAACTGTTCATGATCCACACTCATTAAAGCTTCTTTTGGACTCTAGCCTTCTGATGACCTGTGCCTAAGGGGACCAGCCCCTAAGGGACATTGATAATTTTGAAGGAGGGAGTTCTGACAGGCAAAATATATTTTTTCTTTATCCTTGCAGTTCATAACTTCCTTACCCTCATATCTGTACTCTCATTCATAGCATTACTGGTTTGTCAAAATGTTACTAGATGACCTAACTTTTCTACTTCATTCAATTTTTTAAAAAACTCTCAGAAAAGCCACCTTGTCTCCTTGCTCAGTTGTTCTTGCACAGTGTTTGGCTTTTATCCTTGCCTTAGCTGTCATCATGCTCCCTTTTCTGAGAGTGTCCCTATTTCAATATGTTTTTTAAGCTAGCTTGTCCTACCCCTCCACAGTGGAGCCTGATCAATTTGTAAACCCTTTCACTAATTTATGTGTGTTTTAAAAGAGGTCTCACATCTTCAAGTTTTCTGAAGTTAGTTTCCTCTTTGGTGTGCCTTCCTCACTTTCTGTTCCTGCCTACCCTCTTCTCTGTCCTTCTCACTTTCTCTCAGCACTCAGCTTCTGAGTTGCAATGTTCCAGTTTTCTCCACTCTTTTTTTTTTTAGTTTTTATTTGATATAGGCAGTTTCCACAGGCCCAGTGAGCAGGGAGCTGAAGACTTAAACCAAGATAGATGCATTAATCCTGTTATGCTGTATGCAGCAGCCCACCTAGAGCATGGTCAGTACAAGCTTCCTGAACCTAGGTAATTAGGAAGCTAAACGCTTTCTGCTGAGTGTGTGTGGAATCAGGCTTACTTTATTTAAAAAAAAACCAAAAACAAACCAACAAAAAACAACAAAACAACAGCAAAAAACAACCCAAAAACCCTGAATAGATTTTCATAGGAATAGTTAGATAAAGAGGGCTGTCTTTTAGTATGTCTCAGCTTGCTTTTAAGTCATTCATGTGATGGAATGCTTTGAAGCAAAAGACAATACACAAACAGATTTTTCTTATACAGTGGTAGTTCAGTCAAAATATTTGTGCTTTTCAGTCTTGAGATCAGCTTAAAATGTTGATCTCATAATGGAATGTACCTAGATGAGTTTATGACAGTGCAGTCCTGTCTGTAAGAAAAATATAAAAGTGCATAAATTTAAATTCAGTATGATACATTTGTAAGAAATTCTAAACATAGTAACTATTTATCTCTCTTTGTAGGTACATTTTTCTTTCATCTTTGTACTCAAGTGACTGACAATATCCTGCTGTGATTTTTACTAAATAGAATAAATACAATATAAGACTGCATTTTCTAAAACTTCAGTTTTTTTAAATGGAAGTTAAATGATTGCTGTACTGGTAACTTCTGTTTAGGCAGTGATCCTTGCTCTACTCCTTTGCCTTTGGCAGCAGCCTGTTTGATTTTATTTTATGAACTCTATCTGTTTAAGACCACATTGAGTTATTCTTTTAAGTACTTAAAATCTCGTTGACTACATGAAAGACTAAATTGTGCTATAAGCTAAACCCTTCTACATACAGCTATGTATAACTTCCATCTTGAGTCCAGAGGAGTTTGGAGGGTGCAAAGGCAGAATATAAGTAAATAGCTCTTAAATTTTAAGCTTTAACATTCCTTATGCTTGTCCTCAATTACAGAATCTTTTGGCTGAGAAAGTGGAACAGCTGATGGAGTGGAGCTCAAGGCGTTCGGTCATCCGCATGAATGGAGATAAATTCCGAAGATTTGTGAAGGCTCCACCTCGTAACTACTCTGTGATAGTGATGTTCACTGCTCTCCAGCCACAGCGGCAGTGCTCTGTTTGCAGGTAATTTTTACCTTGGTGACCTTTCTCATCTTCCTTACCTCAGTTTTCAAGTGAATGTTGGAATCAATGTGCAATATGCCGAGTAGGGTTGTTCTTTGCATGGGATAGATGCTCACTAGTCAACAGGCTTGTGTGTTTGTTACAGCATCTTTTCAACTGCATTTTATCTATATGTCCCTTTTTAGAGTTCTTCTGGGTTTTTTTTTTTTGTTAAATTACAGTTAAATAAAATGTACCCAACTGAGGAAGACATTCTCTTTAAGAAATCGGCTTTATTTTATTATTGGTTAACCATGATCTTTCCAAAGACATTTTGTGACAAAAGTGATTCATTACCATTTAATAATATGACACTTCACTGATTTCTGCAGTTAAAAGATGCCCAAGGTGCTCATGCAGATATGACTTACCCTCTGATTTCACAGCTTTGGACAGTTCTTATATGCAAGCACATTTTCCATGAGGTCACAGTTATTGTAGAATACTGTCTGTCACAGTAATCTTATGTGTTCTGGTAGTTCCATTCTGAATATGTATTAAGAGTGCCTCTGGTAGTCTTCTAAGCTCAGGATCTCTCTGTGCAAGTTCCTAGTGCAATAAGTTAATCCAAAAATGACTAATGATAGGGAAATAGGGCCAAGGCACTGTAAGGTAGTCATGCACTTAATTACCTCACTAAATCAGAAACTATGCTAATAAAACCTTCTTCAGCCAAAATATGCATTAGAAATTACTGTGTTTAGCAATAAATGGGATTATTGAGCAGGGAGGTCTAAACGTTATTTAAATAGGCAGCAAAATATTTTGTAGGACAAAGAAAAATGTAGGCTGTATGTAAGGTAATACTATTGTTTTTAAATATGTGTATTTAAACTACATGCGGAGTTGGTAAATGTAGCAGCGTGTTAGGTTTCTGATGCATTGGAATGTGACATTTACAACTGAAACTTTAACTTGGGTATTTGTAATTGTATATGGTTTTTGGTTTTTATATATTAATTTTCTGTCATTGAAATCAGTTGGTCAGCTCTGTGGGAGAGTATAAAAATTGTTTTTCCACTTCACCCTCTTTATATGAACTGTGAAGCGGAAGGATTAGGTACAGAAGTTGTCCAGCATTCTTAAGTGGTATTAATTTTTAGTTCAGCACTTTCTTTGCTGTTGTTTCTTCTTATGTTTCCAGAGTTCAGGTTCAGGAGATGATACAGGAGTTGAAAGTTCACCATATTGTTTTATATCATTCCTTATTCACCCAGTCGGTAAAGCTACAGGAGATGCACCAAGTTCAGCTTTATAAGGGTCATTGTATTTGTCATTATAATGGCCATGGCAAATTCTTTCTCTGTTCTATGTACAGGTCTTTTGTAGGGCATGTTTAAAAACATAAACATTGCTGTTATTAAGGAAGTTAATTTTGCTTGCAACTGTATGTTGTTTACTGTACTGAAAAAGAGCTTATAAACTTTGTCTTGGGGAAGACTAGACTAGATATTTTGTACAGAAACAACTGAAAATCTTTAGACATAAAATGAAGGAAAAATCAGCATACTACTTTTAGTTGGGTTTGTTCAAATAAATGTGAAGTTGCAATCCACTCGTTCATGTGAAATAAAAGAAATTTAATGACATTGATCATACTGCACATAAAACCATTATCAGGAAAATCGACAATTGATTTTCAAATCAATGGCTAATTAATGGGCAGGAGCACTGAAAGGATATCTAGAACTAAAACGCATGCATTACTTGATTGCTAGCTATTCACTAGCCACTTTGCCTAAAGGAAAAATAGATTTTTTAACTTAATCTGTAATGTTCTGTGAAGATGCTCTTGTCCAAGATTTCAGTTAACTGCTACTTGTCAAAATATTTTTGGAATAATTGCATAGAAAAAAAAAGTAATTTCAAATACAAAAAAAGCATCTAGTATAAAATTTTTTACTTTGAGTAACTTTGTCACAAGAATGAGAACATTTTTCTCCTCTAAAAATTGAGTGTGGTTGGTTTATGTACCACAAGACTATTGAAAAAAAAAAAAGAAGTTTTGTCTTTTCCCTCTGGTGTCTAGATTTGACACTTCTGTATTTTATCTTTCTGTGATATATGTGGAAAGCTGACCAAATTTGTCTCAGACAGTCTGAGGATTTTCTCTGTGCGGCAAGGAGGATGTTACAACATCAGTCACACAAATCACATGATTTGTGAATGTGTATGGAAGTCATATCAACTTAGTGTTAAAATGGTGCATACAAAGAAGTCTTTGGGACTCTAGCTATTTAGATAAAGCTTTTGTATGTAAGAAATATTATTTCAGTCAATCCTGTCTGAATCAATCGAGTCCTAACATGAAGGCTTCTGAAAACCAGCAGCTATTTATATGTATTAGTAGAACCTCAAGTCATGCTTCTAGATTTTTTTCAAAGAAATTTTGTCTTTATTCTAAAGCAGAATTTGGAGTAAAATCTTTAATCTAGCTTTATGGACAAACAAGTTCCAATTTTCTGATCTAAAGAGTTTTGAAAGTCATCTGATGCCTTCATGACTGTATTAGTAGTAGCATAAATGTCAGTTTTCCTGTTGTCCCAGTAATGTAAGTTCAATATGACATAGCTGGTATTGGGAAATGAAGTAAGAATAACTGATTAGATATTCAATGTGCTCTCGAATGGGGGTGGAATGTGTTTCTAGTGGCTGAGGATGGGATTTTTTCCATGCATGTTTGGAAATTTGTTTGATGAAACCATTCTGGTTCCAGGAAATTAAACTTAGTTAGTTTTAATTGATTTACGTGTTACTGCTGTTCTTGGTGTGTATATTCTTCAACAGCACACTGGAAGCAGATACTAAAAGGCCCTTTGATGCCCTGTGATGATGAATCAGTTTGGATGAGCAATCAGAAAAAATCTCACTCTAAAAATTGACTTCTCAGGATGTAAGACTATCTTCCTTTTTGCCTTTGTCCTTAGATCTTCACTCAACTAGATAGTTTATCTCTGTTATCCATATCAGTCACACTTCTGAAAAAAATTACTTATGTATGTAAGAAGGAAAAAAAACCACATTCACTCCAACAGGAATTTCATCACAGAGATGAAGGGACTTTTTCTCAACTTGTACTTCTAATTGCATACAGGCAAATGGTAACTACTGGACCAACTTGAATGCATTTCTGGGTGAAAATTTGCTGCCAGCTTCTGTGTCTTTCATCTTCTTGCATCTCACAGTCTGCTCCATCATTTTATTATCACTACATTTTTCTAAAGCGATCAGCACCTTTTCACCAGAGAGAATTCAGTGACCCCCCTGCCTCACTTGATTATTAGTGTTTTGATTTTCAGCTGCAAAAGGGCTTTAGCTCAAGCCTGCTGATGCTGACTGCTCCTTTGCATCTTTCATTCTTATATTTAACTCCTTCTTTTTTGTTTGTTGTTGTACCATCTGACCATTCTATAAACACATTTTATGAAGTCTTTTAGTTTTTTTCCTAAGCTCTTCTCTTATCTGACTGGCAAAAGCAACCATCTCTGCTTTCAATACAGGTGCATACAAGAGATGTTTTGTTTATTACCAAAATTTGTCTGATTCATTTTGAAAATTCATTGCTGGGGTATTTTCATTTAGAAAAGGATATCTGGATTAGAGGAATGAGACTGGTCACTTGAGCTTTTCCCCAACAGCTGAAGCCCATCAACAAAAAGATGCATATTTTGTGTTGATTTTTTTTTCTTAGTGTTCCTTGAAAAGATGAGAGCACTGTCAGAGGCTAAAGATGGTGAGTTTCAGTGGGTGGGCGGGCTCTGTACTTTGACCTGTGCCACTAGTTTGTTATAAGATAATAGTCAAAACATGTCAATTAGACATATACATCTTTCTGTGAATTTACAGCTACTTGGAACAAACAAAATTTTGTGTTGCATACTTTCTACTATGCTTGTTTATGCCTGTGAATTCCCAAATGTTGTTTTTAAAGAGGTAACCCAGCCTGTTTTTAATCGTTGCAAATCAAGATTGATGCCTAAAATTACCATCATAAATGATCAAGAGAAAAATGGGGAAATGCAACAGAGAAAGACTATAAAAATTGCAGATAACAACTTCTGAAGAAAAACTTGCTGCAAGCTGAAAACTGTGTTGATTATTAGCATTTTACAGTGGAAATAAAAAAAAACCTGCTTTCAGATTATTGGAAAATGAGAAATTTATTGGAAAATTGGAGAATTATTGGAAAATGAAGTTTTGCAAAGGCTGTGCAAAGAGGATCTACGAACAAAAAAGAAGTGGCTGGTAATGCAGAGGAGTTTGGGTAGTAGTTTTCTTCAACCCTATGTTGACGAGACTATTGTGTTTTGAAAAGCATCAGAAGTTTTATTTTGATTAGCTGAAGTTGTTTGTGGGTATAAATACATGTGTGAATATAAATGTATATGTGAGATACATAGAAAAGATATATGTAAGCCATCGGGGAGATGGGTCCATTTTTCAGGGTTGGCACATGTTTTCTAAAGACTGCTTTGGTTTAATTTGAGTGACAAGACTGAACCCTGTTAGAAATTATTAATAACATCTTTTGGAACAAGCTTGTAGTTATTGCAGAAAGCATGCCGCAGAATGAGCTCAAATTTAACTCTTTCTGAAGCTCTTCCTTCTTGCAGGATTATATATATGGTAATTTATAATTCAACATACAGTTTATGTATTTTTAAGTTTTGAGCTGAATGTTGTAGTATGTTGTTTTGTAAAGGGCTGTGAATGTGTCTTCTGTTGACTCTGTGCATGGAAGGAAATGGCAAAATACAGGAGAAGAGATTCCACATACTATTATTAATCCTATCAATGAGATCTCCAAGAGGAGGTTTTTTAATTCTGAAAAAGGAGAAATTTTGTTGGTTTCCCTACTTCAAAAAAAATCTCAGAAGAGAGATGTTTTCAAGTAGCTGGTGCAAGACTAGGTCAACAGCAAAAAGAATTTTGACAGTCAAGGAGCATCATCAGAAAGAAGAAACCGGATCCAATGCCTTTCAATTTTTTGCTGGCTGATAAAGAGCAGATAGTGTGAAAATCGTTGACAGGTCTCTTAAATGTAGTGAGAGGGAATTACCATTTGAACTTTTGTTCAATGAAGGAATAGGAAATTTGGAACGAGCTGTTGAAAATTCTGCAATTGCTTTTCCAGTGTGCTTCAGAACCTTGATAGAAGTATTGATGTGTCCTGCTTAACATGGCAGTAATTTTACACTTGGATCATAAGGCACTTCTTATTCTTCCTGAGATCACAATTTTTTATTCTTTTACTTTACAACTTCTGCAGAAGAAGATCTCATAGCTTCTTTTCATCCACAGAATATTGAAAATTTCATGGGATGGTGAAAATAGAATAGCATGGATTTTAGCTTGCTTTCCCCTTTTATAGATACCTAGATTGCAAAACCTGTGTGGTTTTCAATGAGTGTTTATACTCTCTGTTGTGTTTAGTGAATTTTCTGCACATATTTGTAGATTTTTCAGTGCTTTTCATCAAGGCTTTATAAGTCATCCTTAACAAAATCAAGTAAACATTCTGAATTTATTGTCTTCTTGACACTGAGATGTCAAAATATGCATTTACTACTCTTATTCCTTTAGTTTTGGGGAACACCATTCCAAATAAAAGCTAAAATTGTACTGGAAGTAAGTCACAGCACTGAGCACAGTTTACTTTAAGCAGTTGGATAAGAATGAGTAAGTAACCTGGTAGTACATTCTGTGACAGCTGTACATTTGTCAGTATTGTATGCAGTGTACCAGAAAATAATGCTTTATTGCTTTCTTTCTCAAATAATTCCACACTCTTTTATTCTTTTCCTAATATTCAGTTTGTGTTTTCCTTACTATAATATCAGACCAATAGAATAAAATTAATCTCATTAAATATAGCTGAAGTTATACAAATCTGATTAACTGCTATAGGCACACACATAATTAATCTTTTTAAATATAACTTTCAATATTTCATGAGCAACTCTTGTGTATTGGAAGAATTTCTGTAGAGCATTTGCTTAGCAGCTTACTTGCCAGTATATTGAATTTTCTGAGTAAATCTAATAGTAGCATTCCTTTTTGATCTGGCCACTATTTTCTGGCAGCTGGTCAATATTACTGTTGTTGCTAGCTGCTGTGTTGCTATTATGATGAAATTCTAAAGAGGTGACTGTAGCAGCAATAACATTCAGATCTTCTCCGTCTATCAAAAAATCATGTCAAGCAAACGAGCAGTGCTAACATTATGTTTTGCTGAGTTCAGACCAAGTGTAGTTCGTTGCTTTTATGCCTTTATAGATTTTCACATAATTATTCTAGTAATTTTGCATAAATAACATTACTTCCTAGGAAGAAGCTGATAGAACAGGTATGAACTAATTATAGAGATGGGTAGATAAAAACTTGACAGTTGATATTGTCAAGTTGATAATTGATAACTGAAGACTGAATTTTTTTCAGTCAAATGCTTATGTTTTTTACTGTTACTGTGTCTGAAAAGGAATGAACTAGTGCTACAAAAAGTTACTAATATTATTCTATCAGAAATTTAGCAATTGGAAATGATATAGTGGTGTGTAGGATGATCATCAGTTCTGTATGTGTGGTAATCCTTTAACTCTGTATTCATGCTGCTCCTTGTTTCACTCTCGTCCACACCCTTCAAGAGCTTCTTTGAGGATCCATCATAGAATGGTTTGCTATTTTCAGTGTGAGAATGAAATTGTGCTTTGAGTCTGTTAAAAAAATGCAGCCTTTTGCAAAATAATACTTTAAATATTACCCATTAATTCAAAATAGTTTAAAGATGCAAAATACATGGAGATCAATGGAAACAAGTGTCCTCTCAAATAGTGAGACCATAAGTAGAGTATTTGAATTTCCCAGAAATACTGTTTCATCACAACTGAAAGGTAGATAAAGAAGAATGGTGGCATCATGATGAACTGATTTTCATCTTGTTCTTATAATAAAAATGGTTCAGCTTAAATGTAGCAGGTTTAACAGAACAGTGCACTACAGATACTGCTTAGTGCACTACAGATACTGCTTAAGATTTTACAGCATTCCTTTGATGTTGTCTGACTGCCCTCTTCAGGATGACAATGAATATGTTATATCTGTTTAGTGATAATAGCTGATTCTAGAAGTAGTTAATCTAATGCCTAAATTGGTTCTTTTCTTTTTTTTAATTGCAAACTACCCACTGAGTTAGGGTGTTCAGTAGCAAATTTTACCGAGTCAGATAATAAGGGTGAAAGTTGAGTTTTATTGTGTTTCATGTTATTTAATTCTTTGTGGAAGTAAGAGATCATCAATTTTCATTTTAACTCTTGGTGTTTTATCATACGTTTTCTCATGTATAGTAGATTTCTTAGTACTACACAACTGTGCCAGAGTTTGTATGTAATATATTTCATGTCTAAGGTTGATCTCATTTACGGAGAAATGGGGAAGGTCTTATGATATTTGTGATCGTGTAATACTCTTCCCCTTCTTTTCTCTCTCTTATATATGTTTAGGGCAGAGTTTCTCTTGCAGCAAACAGATTTTTGCATTTACAACTTTTAAATAGTATTCTGCACCATGAAACACAGAACTGTTTTTCTGGAAACACTGTTTTGAGAAAAGCTGCAGAACACATTTATTTATACTACTTCTGTATCTTACCATATGCAAAGATGAGTTGTCAAGTGGTAAAACCCTGGTTTGGACTCTACAGTGGGTGTGAATAAACAGTAATATGGAAATTAACAAAGGAGTGTGTCTAAATCAGAAAGTACTGCAAGCATTCCTTCATTTTGTTTTTTTTTTTCCTGTGAATTTTTGTTGGTATAGATTTGTTCTGTGGAATAACCTGTAGTTTTATGGCACTGTATGTGTAGAGGATGTCTCTAGTGTTATTCTTCTGGAGTTCCCTTTGTCTTTCCCTTCCTCTTAGTGAAGTCAGGGAAAAGTTGTTTTGCTTTGCATTGTCTTTGGGTTTTTTGGTGGTTTTTTTGGTTGGTTGCTTTTTGGTTTTGGTTTTTTGTTACTTTATTTGGAGGATATTTAGTAGAAAAACACCTTGTGCTGATAGAAAAGATTATGTATTCTACAAAATGAGCACATTTAAAACTACTTTTAAAGAAATAATCTGGAGTTTATTATACTGCTTACAAGGCTACTTTTTATTCAGTTAGGGTCATTTCCCCTTAGTATTTAGCTGTTTCTTTGGCTCTCCTTCTATGACTGCTGTTTTAGGAACATACATTTCATAGTTGTGTGCTATTTGTCCCCTAGTTTCAGAATTCCTTATACGTAGCTGTTTCTGGCAAGTATATCCTGATAGCACACTCAAGGGTCACATAAGCATATCCTTGCATGGATCTGTGAGCAGATTTATTTGATACTTGCCACTCAGACCAGTCCTGTTTACTGAGACTTTTAAATATGGAAAACATTACTTTTTCTTAATATCATCTTGGGATTTCTCTTGTATAGTTTAACACATTTCTAATTTTGGAGATGACCAGTTTGAAGCAAAAAGTTGCATAGCAAACTGAAACTTTTTAATTGATAGTATGGATATTGAGAATGATACTGCAAATGTAATTCATCTAACCATTGCAGCTGATTATAGGATATTTTTTGCAAGTGGATGGCATATGGATATACATTTGTTTCTTTTCTTTACAGGCAAGCTAATGAGGAATATCAAGTGCTGGCTAATTCATGGCGCTATTCATCTGCTTTTTCAAACAAACTGTTTTTCACAATAGTGGATTATGATGAAGGGGCCGATGTTTTTCAGCAGGTAAATGTTGAATACTTTAAAGCATTGTTAATTTTTAGAACTACATGTCAATTTGTCAAATAATACAAGATAAATTATTTTCTGAATGTAGATGCATACCCCTGTTTTGTATACAATTTCCTCCTGGTTAAAAACACGGCAGTTGCTGTGAAATCAGTGAAGACAGACTCTACTAATAACCACTTCTAGTATTTTCCAAGTGTAGTTTATAGTCTTTGTTTATAGATTGCATTATATATATATATAGGCCCATTTTTTAGAATTAAACACATTGTAAGTAACATTTTCATTTAAAGATTTCCTTTATTTTCTCCTTAGGGAAAAAAGAGCTATTTAGTAAAAGAGCTTTTTAATTGCTTTTATGTAATACAATATTCTTTAGCTTGAGTAATATTTAGTCTGGAAGTTCTTCAGGGAAAAGAGAAGAGACTGGTTTATATTTTATTAGTTGGCTATGAAGAGTGAAAGTTGGAGAACAGTTTAAGATCTGCTCTGAAATTGAGAAGTCAAGGAAGAAGGCATCCCTTGAGAATGAATATTAAATACTGACATGCTTATCTTTGATATTTATCTATTGATTGATGCTAAAAATGCAGATTGGGAGGATTGAAAAACTTTGAAGTTACGCATATGTTTTAAACACCTTTTGGTGAAGTGTGCGATTTAAAATGTTTGGGGAGAAAGATTAATATGTCTTTTTAAAATACTTACTTAAAAAAGTTTAAATAGTATATTTAATAAACATTTTTACTTCCAGTTGAAATATTAGAATGCATTGCGTAAGAAATGGTTATTGACTTAAGATTATACTTTAAAAATTAAAGATTTTTTTCTATAAACAATAAAAGCTTTATAACTTATAGGCTATATAGACTATAGAAGTTTGTTGTAACCTGCATGGTTGTAATAATACAAAATATTTTGTTTAATCTTGACTTAAACCAATCAACACATGTTGGAAGAGTCCAGTTCTACTTTTTCCTTGTGTAACAGGGCACAAATTCAGTTTATTTCAAATGGTATGCATTTAAAGTCATGTGTACATTTAGAAAAAATTAAGCATAAATATGTAAGAAGGTTTTTTTTAAAAGACAGAGTGTTAAGAATAAATTATACTAATGACTATATTAAAGTGGGTTTGAGGGAAATGCAGTTCTGACTTTACATTTAGGTGTGCAAAGTCATGTAATACTGATGCAAAAAAACCCAAAATGTAGTGGGATTTTGATTTTTGCAGATTTTGCCATGTTTATAGAGAAATGATAAAGAAGTTCCAGATCAGCTGCCTCCAAACTCTATACAATGTCTGAATGTTTCTGTATCTTATAAAATATTTGATTTAACTATTTCACATGTATCTTAGCCTTTCTTGGAGTATTTTTTATTTCCAAATCATTTCAGTAAATGGAAAATATTTTAATAGTTGGTAATTTCTATTGATAAATTCAGTTCTGTACTTAATTCAATATAAAGTTTTGCTAATGTGGTGTGAAATTCATTATTCAGGAACTAAACAAGAATACTTCTTTATTTAAAGAGCTCCATACTGCATCACCTTTTTCTCCCTTAGAATTATATCTTAATATATTTTAATAGATTGGTTGGATGAGGGTCTCTGTTTTACCAATTACAGGAAAGGTCTTAGAGTGTGTAAACTTTAAAATATAAGACACTCTTATATAGGAAAGCTTGTGGTTGCAACATTCTAAATAATTAAACATCCTGAAGAATCTACTAGAAGGAATATTCTGAGCACTCTTTTACTCTTTTTTGAGGGCTGTTATATGAAGATGTTTGAAAAACTGTAATGTATGGAGGCAAGTGATATTTTTATGCTAATTAGATTCGTGTTATTGAGGATCTTGTGGTGTTATATTTTGAGAATAGATTTACTAATTTTTTTTCCTACTGTTTTTCTTGGTTTTTTAGCTGAATATGAACTCTGCTCCGACTTTCATGCATTTTCCTCCGAAGGGTAAACCCAAGAGAGCTGACACATTTGACCTGCAGAGAATTGGATTTGCAGCTGAGCAGCTAGCTAAATGGATAGCTGACAGAACAGATGTTCATGTAAGTCTTTCAACAATTTTAAAAGTTGAAGGCAAATGTATCTTTGTGGTTTGAGACAGGTTGATGATAAATTCTGTCTTTCCTTAATAACTTTCTTTGTCAAGTGAGGGTTCTACCACACATTAAAAAAAAATAACATTTTTGGTACTTGTGAGAACTTCTGCAGTCTGCAGAAGTCTTGCTTTGTTAAATTTTATGTAGTCTAATTCTGGATAAAAACAAGTAGCAATTATTAGTGGTTAATAAATGTGCTTTACAAAACTGTTTACAAAATACTTAGATTTGAAGGTAGCTGCTTTTAGTTCAGACACAATCTGCAAATCTGTTAAAGAAATAATGTTGCAGAGTTGCACAGTTCAAAATTAAACATGAACTTTTTTCATAGTATGTGCTTATTAAAGAAAGTACTATTTTTTCCTATTAAAGTATATTTAGGGACTAGTCTTGCTGACTCTGAAACCAGATTTCATGTGGTCCATTATTTTTACGTGGAAGATGATCTGTATGTAAACATTTATTACAGTCTTTTGCATTTTTCCTTCCAGATTAGGGTGTTCAGGCCTCCTAACTATTCTGGTACAATTGCACTGGCTCTTCTGGTATCTCTCGTTGGTGGTTTATTATACCTGCGAAGAAATAATCTAGAGTTCATCTATAACAAAACTGGCTGGGCCATGGCAGCTCTGGTATGCAGATTTTCCTTTCTAATATGCTTTTTATTAACTTCTTATCTTAGCATATATGTTCTCATTATTTACATGGTAAATAAAAAATTATTGCATTAGTACATTGTTCAGAATGGTACTGCCAGAAAAAGATTCATAATCCAGATTTTGGGTCTAATTCTCATAAGAAGTGAGTATCAGTTACTATGAGTGACTCACCGAAAATTAGTGAATTCCCTGATAGCTGCAGTTTTTCATTTGAACTTGAAACTTGAACATATGAAAATATTTCCAATAATTGTTACTGATGTTTATGCCTATGGTTCAACTTGCCCTTTTTTCATAAAATCCAAAATGTTGATCAATTGGTAGATATTGATGTCAGACTTGATTGTGGTTTGATATCACTTTAGAGTAATGAAAGGTTGAGAAAGAACCAAAGCCTTGCATATTTGTAAAACAGTGATAAAAGATCTGAGAAACAAAGAAAAAGAGGGAGTTGTTTTCAAAACTGGTTTCAGTAGTACTCACCTTAACATTCTCCTGTTAACCTAAATTAGAACAGGATGAACTTAGTGTTAGCTCTGAGGAAAGACTAGATCTAGCCAAGTCTGTTTGAAATATTAGTCAACTAAATCCTCAAAACCATAAAAAATGAATGAAGCTTTAATTTGCTTAATAGTGTATTGCAGTGTGTATATTTACATGGTGGTTTTCAAATAACTTCGTAGACTGAAGACTGAAAAATGTGGGATGTGCAACTTACTCAGCTGTCTCAAACAGGAAATAGTACCCAGGGATGGTACATGTTGTTATAGTGTATCAACAAGCACTCATTCCTCTGACATCATTGTGACTGACAGATGAGGAAAAATCTGAGGAGCAGCATCAAAAACTTAATTTTCGGGGACGTGCCATCAGGAGCATGAGTTTCAACACTAGAATAATGTCTGTAATTATTGAGTCCAATCCAATACTTTTCTGCACTAGTACTTGTGTTAATGAAGAACAGTATTTTTTAGAAATTCATCCACATGTTTTTCACAACAAAAACATCTATTCTTTTACCATTTAAATTATTATTTATTCCCTTGATCATTTTAAAGACTTTTCCTCAACTTGTATGAATATGAATTAACCTTTCTTGAAAGGACATGGCTAGGACTGGATGGAATGTGAGTGTTGTTTGTACATCAGCATTCATATTTTATTTCTCATCCTGGGCTCTCTTTCCCAAGAAAGCTGTCACCAGCTGCCTTTTGAGGTCTCTTTCAACCTGGGCTATTTTATAGTTCTGTGTATTTTAGTTCTGCTAGACTTAGATTATCCTAAAACTGGTTTTTCCTTTTCAATATCATATTACTGGTTTGCTATTCTGCTCTGATTAAAAAAATGTGAGAAGATATCTTGTTTTTGTGGTATTACCAGCTAATGGGCTTTTGGCAGCCTTTATCTTATAAAGGTCAAAGATAAAATTGCGTAGTATCTGGTGAGTTATAATTTTTATATCTAGATTATAAATTACAATATAATAATATCTTAAGGAAAGCTCTTTTTTCAGAATTCTTTACTATTTGTCATTAATCTTGAAGAATGGCTACCGATAATTCCGTTTTCTCTCATGTGCTGTCATAGGTTTTCCTACTAATGTAGGAAAACATCTTTATTTAAGCTGTTTGTTAATCTGCACCATTCACTGAGGAAGGAATACAGAACATGTTTTTAAATAAACCACCACTAAGACTAGATTTCAAGTAGAATGAAGTTTCCTTTTGATCTAGAGAGCCAGGATCAAAATGTCTTCTCTGTTCCAGGATGTCATTTGGAATATCCTGAGATCTAGACCAGAGGTTTGACATTTGTCTCCCAGTCTTTCATATTTAGTTCCATATATTTTTCTACATTAACATTATTTTTCAATGATAATATTTTCTAAAGATGCTCTACCACCAGAAATCTCACATTTGATATGTATCAGTCTAATCTTTTTTTAATTTCTAATCTTTAGCAAGAACCTGTTTAAAACAATAATATCACATGAAGATAGATAGTTGTGTCAGAAATCAAATATGGATATGTAATCAGTGGTATTTCCTTTGTTTAACCATGCAGTCTATCTCTGGAGTCAGCAATTTCATCTCAATTTGATTCCTCAGACTTTTCAGATGAAAAGTTAGTTTGAATATTTTGTGGAAGTATCATTTTTGTCTTGCAGAGGTTAAAAATTAGTTCTTCAAATCATAGAGTAATTCTACTACAAGCTGTAATAAATAGTTGAAGATATAATTAAATTCCTAATTAAATTGAAAAAATTAACACATCAATTTTTCTTAGAGTGTTTGCTGTTCTCTTTAGCAGAAGCTCAACAGTTTCCATCTGAACATAGCTGTAAATTGCTGTGTAGAAAACATATAATGATATTCAACTGAACTCCTGAGGATAGGCCCAAATGTAATCAAATACTTTAAGAAATGTATTAATGTCATTCAGTAATTGTCATCCTGAAGATAGTATTGACAAGCAAGTAACTAAAATACCATTAATGCCATATATTGTTGTTAATACTTTTTCCTGTAAAATTCTGTTTACTTTAAAAATTAATAGCACTTAAAGGACGTTTTAGAAAAAGGTCTTATATCTGAAAATATATCATAATTAATCAGGGCATTGAGCCAATGCTTCACTATTTTAATTGTTATTGTTCTGACTTCACAATGTAGTGAAAGCCCCATACCCTGTAAAGTGACGGTTTTGCAAGGATCATACATTTACCAGAAATGCTTTTGGTTTTATTCAGACCTGCACAGACATAGAATTTAATTTTATGGCTTCTTTTTGATGGAATCAGCAGGGACTCCAGATTGCAGACTTTTGGACGGGTGACCTCTGTTAATGACTCAAATTCGTTACGATTCATAGAAGAAAATGGGAAGTCACTAATAAAATCATTCTATTCAATGATTCTCTTACTACCACTAAAACTTAGAGCTTCTTTTTTGATAAAAGCTCATTAAAAGAAAAAAATTGATAAAATGGTGTCTAGTTAAAGAGAGAAAGTAATGCCTAGGAAAGTGCTTGTGAAGGGTATAAATAAGCCATAAATATTTAATTCTAAATCATTATGTTCTCATGAATTTTTTTTGAACTTTCAAAACCATATTAAATAGAGAAATCATGGAAAGATGTATAAAAGCTACAGAAAGCCTGAATTTTCAACAGAGTTGTTGAAAATTATTTTGTTCCTTATTGGCAGTTGTTTATTCTGATGGTATGGAGCTGAGAAAGCACAGAAGTACTTTTCTAAAAGCCGTAGGTTTGGGGTTTAAATGCTTTTTGGGTGTATTTCTAGGTAGCTAGTATTCATTAAACATACTGAAAATAACTTTTTTTAATTTCAACAGAAACTTTCTCATAGAGATTATGGCATTCAGTGCCTAAAAACTGTATCATTGCAAACAGAGGACTCTCTTGTTTTCTCTTTCTTGTTTTCTTAGAGCTTCTCAGTTTGCTTTGAACAGTTTTTATGTTCCCAAATCTTACAAAAAAGGAAAAAAAAGTTGGATACTTTTTAGTTGTATGAAAAATGGATGGTGTCACTCTGCCTGATTGAGTGATCTGTTGTTAAAAATTAGAAGGAAATTCTCAACATAAAGAGTCTGTGCTGTTTTAACAGAAGATCCCAGAAATGTTAATTTGATAACTCTGTTGATATAAAAATGTTGTGTCTTATAGACAGTATTTCCAGTAGTGTTTTAGAAGAATATTTAGGGATGCAATTTTTAATGATGCATCTAATAGTTTTGATGGACTTGGAGAAGCAAGATCACAGGTTTGATCTCACATGTTGATTCCAGTGCCAGCTGACACAAGACTATTGAATTGGTTTGCCCTCAGAATTAGATTGCACAACAGCAATATTTGTGGTTTCATTCCCTCTTTGAAGCACTGCAGGCTCTGGTAGTATCTTGTATGCCTTAGGCATTTTCACTTGCAACATTACCCAGAAGACTTTTAGGATGGCAAACCAGGATGACTGAGTCCCAGTACATAATATCCCAAAAGATGTCTTTTGAAATCACATGAAAAATTTATCCCCTAGATTATCTCGGGCTTCAATTCAAATTCTGCTATTCATCTATGGATATTTTTCCCTCTGACATGCCAACACAAAGATGACGAAGCACTTCAGTCCTTAGATATTTGCAGTCTCCTGTCTTTTTATGCTGATAACAAGAATCTGGACTCTTCATGACTCTTCATTTTTTAAGCAGAGGGAAGAAAAGGTCAGATGGTATAAACTAGGCAAGGTTCTAATAATTTTGATAAGGAATTACTTCATTTTAGACAACAGTGCATGTACTGAGAGTTTGTTCTGCTGTCTTTTGACAGCATTTTCTTTACCAAGCTGTTGTTTTCTGCATGTAATTTTCAGTTTTACTTTATCTATATATTTCAGATTTGCCTATATACCTGTAGAATCAGTGAAGATAAAATCTGTGCTGAGATTAGAAGGCAGGTGCCTAGGAGTTAACCCTATTGGGCAAAATATGACAGGTCACTTGAATGAGGATACAAAGTCTGTGTTTACTGTTCTCATAATAGTTAATGGGTATGAGAAGTGTGTACTGTGCATATACACTCCACAGTACTTACACCACATAGTACATTCATCAACAGTTATTGGCCCAAAGGAGTTTGGAGGGTCTTATGGCTACTAGTGCCTTTTTCACCCCTTTCTGGAAATGAAGATTAGAAAATTAATGTGCTTTATTGAAAGATACACAGAAAAACTAAGGCTTCTCTGTGTGACTAGGTAGACATCTCAAAAGAGCATCAGTAAATTCTGATTGTTAATTTCCTCTTCTTCATAAAGTTATTGGTTTTAGAGATGCACATTTAAAAATACAGAAATCCATTCTCTTTGTTTCTGTGTTGTACTTTGTCCCTTAATTCTGTAACTCTTATTGGAGAGTCTGATAAGTGATGGATTTAGAAATGGAATACAGCTCTCGTAGCATGAGAGCCTTCATTGAGTGCAAAAACAAGGCTAAACTGGATAAGAAAGGATTACATTTCTTTAAAAGAATCATTCTGATATGGTTAGAATATACATATATAGAACAATATAGAAAGTGTAGAACTAGCTGTCATGTGTCCACATTTTATCGAACCTATGCTTGGATTTAACTATGTTCATAAATGAATCATGAATCTAAAATGTCATGACTTTTCTTACATTACAAAATGTTTTCCATGTTCTTGTGTCTAAACTTGCAAAGAAATCTAATTATTGGCTTTGTGTAGTATCTGCTAATAGAAAGCTTCTCTTCAAAATGCATACTAAATTACTTTTTAAGTCCCTAGCAGGTTTGTTTAATGAACTAGCAGACAGTGTTAAATAGAACATAAGCCTTTGAGTAGGGGATGTATTAAACCCAAATAAATAATTTGCAAAGTTTGCAAGACCAAGAAGAGTTGAAAATTTCTGCTTATGTACCTGTGCAGTTGTGTCTTGCTCGCAATTCAGTGTGCTGCTGGGACTTTTGGTCCTTACTTTACCTTGTATTTGTTCTTAGAAACTTTGTGATTTACACACAGGTGCACCGCAGGTGAGCTTAAAGCAGTCTCCCCCTTAGTGAAACTAAGGATGGAAGCCACAAGGAAGCATCACTTGTAATTGTTAATAAGGTCCTGCAGTAGATCTATCTACACAAAGAGTGTACTCAGCTAGGACTGGTGATGGGGGTGGACTGAATGGCCACTGAAGAAATCCTATGGGCATTTGGTCTTGGAACCATACTATGTTGTAGTAGATCATTCTTTTCCTTTCTACTACACAAGCCAATACACCAGTATTTGGCTACAGAGCCAAAAATTCCACTTGCTTTTATAATTTAGATGCAGAATAAGCTAGCTAAATCTGGAAGCTCTTATAGCTTAAAATCTGAAAAAAACCCTGAACTCCATTGATGAATCAAGTGACATGCAGCAGTTCTTGGAGTCTGACAAGGAGAAAGAAAGGAGCAGATGGATGAAAAGTGTGTCTGTAGTATTCCTCTCTGTAGAACTGCTGAAATGCAGACTCTACTATGGAAAAATGGCATTGTTATCAGAGATAAATGCTCAACTTGAATCTTCTCCTTTACTCCAGTTTTCATTCTTTGAACTTTGACAAGATCCAAGAAAGCTGCAGGAAGGTGCCCTTTCTCTACATATGAGAACAAATATGAACTCATTAAAAGGTTGATCATTTGTAGGAATTAATTTGGCAAAGTTTCTAACTGGGAAAAATCAACTCACAGTAATGGTTAGTTTGAAAACTTTCGGATACCAGTGTGGGATCCTGTGGAAACTGCCATTTGGAATGGTAAGCATTGTGTATCAGCGTGAATTACAGATGCATGCATCTGTTCTACAAATAATGGTGTGTATTTTACAAACACTACAAGTCTGTAGTTTCCAATGTTTTTTTACACAGATGATTGTAATTGGAGAATGTAGAGCACAGTGAAATGAGCTTTAATGTCAAACACTATATGTAGCATACTAAATTCTTGCATAAGGAATATGGTGAAAATGCTCAGTTCTTAGGATACTTAAAATAGATGGAGATTGGAAAAGGATAAGGGAGAAACTGGAAAATGTATTTTGGCTGCTGAAAAAGTAATTTTGAAAAACACCATGAAAAGGAACATGATGGAAGGAAATCATGGCAGATCCAGTGTGTGGTATACCAAATTAGTTTTTTTGGTCACTAACTGTCTGAACTGAAAGAAGATGAAAGATGCCTTCACGTTAAATAACCATATTGTTGAATCCTTGCTTTTCAGTTATGTTTATACTCGACATTTTCTTCTCCCCACTATTGTGTCTTCTAATTACTTTTTTGTTAGATATACTGTCTCACTGTGTGGTATTTAAAGCATTAAAGATCTTCAGTAATTTGGGAGATATATCATCTATAAAATATATGACTATATATAAAACGAGGTAGAGTCTTTTTGATCTTTCCATATGGAAGCAGATTTGGCCCTAGATAATATAAATTACAAACAGTAATTTAAAAATGAGAAAAATTACTTCTCATGGAAAACACACTTTCAGAAAGGCACAGTTTGTATACTCTATGCATCTGTTATCTTTCAGTCGTTGACTTTTCAGCTATTTTTACAGCATTTCTAAATACCTTTCACCTCACTTTTGTTACCCATGTTTTCAATTTCTACACTTGTGTGTTTTCACATAAGCTATCTATTACATGTTTCATCACCAAAATTGCAGTATCAATTTCTCTACTAAAACAGTCTGCAAGATATAGAAATAACTGTTACTCTTTTCCCAGCAGTGTCACTGTATACTCTTTTCATTTTGTTGCAATTAAAACTCAATCCATTTCCTAGCAATCACTACCAGTATGTCTTCATCTGCCATGTTAATTTTTATGCTGTTACATTCCAAAACCTGTTAAAAGCAAAATGCAACAGATTTTATATTAAAACTAAGAACATGCTCTTATTGTAATTAAAATTGTAGCACTACAAGAAAGTTGTAATTAAACTGTTTTTGAAATGTATCTTTTCTTTCTCTTGCAAGAGAAGTCTCTATAATAACACCACAATTAAGTAGTTCTGCATGCACATCTTGGTATCTTTGCTTTTGTCTTATGTCATGATTACTCTTCCACTGCTTCTCTCTAGATCTGGAGATCATTCTTTTGCTTTGGGGTAATGTGGTATTATGGTGAGTTATCAGCATTCCACAGTCCTTGCTGGGAGGAGTATGATGCTGTTTTCTTCCTCCTTGGTTTAGGGTCCACCTGGGGCTGTTTCATGCTTTGCGCTTCTTCAGTGACCTGCAACAAAACGTTCCATCAGAATTTACAGTGTAAATCGAGGTGGTCTTAAATATGTTGGATGCTTGTCCTTTGTTTTCTTTTTTAGCAGTAAAACTGTTTTTGATGAGCTCCCATGTCTGTATTTCATTATTCACTATTGTAATATTTATAGGCTTGGGATCTCCAGTGTAATCCTGTGCATCCTTTCTTGTCATTCCATACTGACACATTGTAGCCTATGTTTACATTTTGGCTGTCTCTGCTGTCATCTCATCATAACTGTACTACATCAATATGTTGGTCCTATCTGTTTCATTCTAAACAGAATAGGGGGAAAAAAGTAATATGCCAGTGTAATGTAAACTAGGTATGGTCACCTGGTCTTTGGAAAAAAATTGCTGTTTTGGCTAAATAGTTAAACCCCCCACAAAAACTACCAAACAAGAGCAAAAAAACCTAACCAAACAAAAACCCACCCAAACCCCAAATAAAAACAAAACCCAAAGCCAGGAAAGCCAAGACAGATTTGAATAAAGCTTTACAAGATTCAGTTGTAAGACCTTGTTCATATTTGTAGAGGTGGCAGTGCTGCATTTACAGAGATACAGAGCCATGCTAGCTTATATTTACTTCACAAACACGTTACTAAATGTTCTTTAAAGAAAACACTCTAAAGGGTTTTGGCAAACCCTGGTTTAGTTAGTCAGTATGGTATGAATTTTTTTATTCATGATCCATCTACCTATATCTCTATGACTTTATGATGCTATTGGGAATATTGATGTACAGTAAAATATGTGTGTATGTAACTGTACTTAAAATGTTTTTTGTAAGGATTATCTGTGCTGATAAAACTACAGACATATTTACATGATACATGGCTCCTATCTCTTTCACTTGGTAATCAAAAATACTGTATTTTCCTCTTTAAAATAGTCTTAATGACACTTGGTATGACTGGTGTTTGTCATGTATATTCTATGGTATGATCTTCTACAAGAATTAAGGTCTGTTTTTACAGTTATCACACATCCCTCACCTAACTTCACACTTTTTTCTGTAGGGAATTTTCAACCTTTCCAACAGATGAACCGTTGGTTTTTGTCATAGCTAAAATGAATAGCAGTCATATAGAACACACCATGAAAATTTCATAAAACAGGACAAATTTATTTTTTTTTGATAACTGGATTTTTTCTATTATATATAATTTCAGTCACGTGAAAGCAAAAGGTAAGTTAAATATTTGTATAGGATTTAGAAGCAGAAGTATTTTCATGGAAGGTTGTATAAATCTTGAGTACTTGTTTTTAGAACATTTGCAATGAATGCCTTCTGCTGCTGCAAGTACTTGTCATGTAGATGTGTAAATATGATTAGGATTATTTCAAGTGAGATTTGGAAAATCTGGCTTGAGCTAACTCATTTTCAGAATGGTAGAAGTTACTAAGAATTTTATCTGCATCTGAAGATACTATCCTAAAATTCAAATAGAGGTAGATACTGTGTCTGGTTAGTGAAAAAAATTACATATCTAAAGAAAGAATAACCAGTAGAATGGTTTTCTGTTCAGTCTCTCACAGTAAATTAATGAATATATTATTTTTCTTTTTTTTTTTGTAGTGCGTTGTATTTGCTATGACATCTGGTCAGATGTGGAATCACATCCGTGGACCACCGTATGCACATAAAAATCCTCAGAATGGACAAGTGGTGAGTTGGTTATTTTAATTTTGTTTTGAGGGGAAGCGATGTGTAGACAGTCGCTGGCTACAGTGAGCCTACAGTTGCAAATAATTGCAGTTCCATAGGTCTGTATGAAAGTCTGTCAGAGTGTTAAATCTAGTTGCAAGCAGAGTCTATTTTGGAATTCCAGATCTTTAGAAGGTGCCATCATCTCTGATTTGAGCAATGAAATGGATGGTTGTGTTGTTCAAACTTCTCTCTCTGCAGCTCCTAGCTGTAGTGAAGGTGTTAGAAATTGTTCCATGCCACACAATTCCCACTGCCCAAAGATAAATGTAGATATTGTGTCTTTTTATAGGGATGTGCTCCCTCACACAGTGGAAAATAAATATTTTGTTTCCTCCTTTTAGGCTACGCAAACATTTATTTACAGAAACCTTTGAGGTTTTGTAACCTCTTACTTTCCTCTCCCAATCCTTCTAATTAGAAAAGGAGATGCCAAGTATGTTCATGTGCTTTATACCATTTTCCATCATGTCTGTAGCTTGTCCACTAAACTTTACAGAATGCTTTTTCCTGTATCTCTATGCTCTTTCAATTTAAACTATCAACTATCAGCTTTACTAAGTTTCTACAATTAACTATGGCCAAAATTACTTTTATATCCTGCTACTGCTGCCTTTAAAGGATAACCTTATTTGCTTCTTCCTGCTCACAGTTTAGCAGATGTTCATCACATCTCAGGAGAATAAAATCTCTTTGCCCACTAAGAAAGTAAAAATGACCTTGGCTAATCACTCCTTGATATTTACCACTTTTACAGGGATTTCTTGAGATGGACTCTACAAAACTTGCAATGACCAGTAAAGTGTTCCGGTTTTTTTGTTGCTGTTGTTGGGGTTTTTTTGTTTTGTTTTTTTTTTGTTAAATAACTCTTGGCCCATTGAGCTATTTTCAGTTTTGTCCATCACTGGTTAAAGGAAACTGTATTACATGTTAACAACTGATTTTAAGCTCTCTTTATGTCATATCTTAATTGGAGTAGCAAAAAATGATAGTTTGAAATTAATTACTGATCTATGTTTTATCCAGAATGAAGCAGAATATTGATGACATAATATGACAGGATTTAATCTGTGAACTTTGTTATTCAGAAATAGATTTGATGATACATAAATAATCTCAATGAAATGCTGTTTATGAAAATTTTGAATTTTTCATTACTGCCTTACAGTATTAAATTTATGGCACTTTTCCATGAAGTGACAGAAAGAAGAGATATTGTATACGAAAAACATAGTTTGTGACAAATTAGTTTCTACCTTATCCAATTTTACACACATTACGTGTCTTTTGGAAGACATTTAATAATTTTGAAATATTCCTGAATTTGTGCTGGCTTGTCTGTGTTTTCATACCCTGCATGTCTGAAGTGCTACTACTTTGAGAATGTTAGTGCACACAACTAAGTAATGGAAATAATGGTAAAGATGGTTTTAAATTCTAGCTACTAATGTATTGTACTTGTCAACATACATTCTTTCCTGCCTTCAATGCATTTTATTACTTTAGCTAAGTTATTTGTGCCTCTGATTCACCTGTCTCTCCTTGTTCATGTGTCAGACCTCTTTGGAGCTTTGTGCGTGACAGTAAGTAAAATCAGTTAGTTTCTAAGAATTAAAAGAAGAATAAATACAGGATTACCAAGATCCTGCTTTAATTAAGCTATCACTGACCAGTATAGTTGTCATTTAAAGCTCTAACTTCAGAAGTGTTAGAAGCTTAACAAGTAGGCTATAAATCTTTACCTATTTCACATTGTGGTTTAGGTTTTTTTTTCCTTCAAATAACACTTAAACATTTTCCTATTTCATTTTTCTGACACTTATCTGTGCTTCTGTGAATTTGAAGCTATAAATGTGCTTATCTAACCTTCTGTGAGATTTATTAACCCATGATAATTCACTGTAACACTTTGTGAATTTTCAGCAACCGATGTCTTTAAATCTGGATGAAATTTAACTCATCACTTTCTTTCCAACGTCTAGCATTTAGTAACAATTTCAAATTTGCATGCCAGTTTTTTGCAAGGATTACTTGTATGTAATGGTCTGAAACTTTGTTGACAGTCTTACCACAGAAATTTTTGGTTTTAGGAGGATGCATAGAATAGCTCACCAAGCTTAATAGTTTTATTATTATGTTCAAAATTATGGATTCTTAGTTTCTATTTCAGAGAAATTAGTGGTTCAGTTCTATACTAGCCTGATATACCAGCAGACTGAGAAAATGGTAATACTCTGTCTTCATGAACTTTGCCTCAAATATCTCCTATTACATGGTTTGTTCTTGCTGTAATTTTGTATGACACTTAATTTGTTCTTAAATTCCTGGGGGTTTTTCAAAAGATGAAAGGACATCTGTTTCCTTTGTTTAGACAACACTTATTCTTGCCAGTATCTTGTGCACCTTACATCACCAGTTCTTAAAACTCTTGGCTTTTGCATTGTGTTTATGATTACCTAAGCTGCTTTAACTGCATTATTGTACTCTTCGAAGCTTTGAAACCATATATTTATATTTCCATGTGGTCTATTCTATAAAGCTGATGGTCTCTTTTGTTGCAGTTGTTATAGGTAGTTCCTTTATTCCCTACCGTTATCAACTAATTTTGGGTTTTGGTTACTCATGGAACAGCATCCATTTTTTTATGTAGAAAGCTGAACACAGTAGCACTGTTTGCTATTTCAGTTCTGGTTTAGGTTTTTGAAATTGTGCTAGTCTTCTATTTTGACACATACTTTAGTTTGGTTTTATTTCTAGAGTTTTCCACCTTTTCCCAAATAATTTTGTTAGGATTGGGCCCTTACTGACTATGTTATGTTAAAATCTGAACCTGTTTTACTGGGATGGAGAGTGACAATTAAACATTCTGTTGGTGTCTGTGTGTAAAGTCTTATGAGACTTCTAATTTTTATTCAGAGCTTGATCTGTATAGAGCTGGTGGTGAGAGAAGTAAAAATGGAGAAAGCAATTACATGGGTTTGAGCCTTATTTAAAGGTAGTTCTGCTGCTATTTAATTGACCTAATAGCAAAAAAATTCTCACTAGATTTTCATCAGCTTTTAAACAAATAGCAGCAATCGCTAAGAGACCATTTATATATATCTGTTCATGAAATAGCTGCCTTCTTTGATTATTATTATGCATAAAAATTCTACAATTTTTGTTGTGCAATATGCTCAAGATTGCATCTTTAAAATGGTTGGAAGTTTGCTCTAAATGAGAACAGAGAAAAGGACAAGCTTGATCTAAAATGCTGAATTAATATGGTTTCCAAAGTTCATAATTTTCTTTTCTTAAGAGCAAGTACTAGAAGTTAGAAAAGTTTTTGTGTGAAGAGGAAAATATGGTATTTTATTATCAGATATTATATGGTTTTCCTGCCTAAATTGATGCTTTGTGAAACGGACAATGGTATTATTTGCCACTATATTAACTGGATTTTTCTCTTTCTTATATTCAAAAGGTTGTTAAAATTCCTTAAGTATAACATAAGTTTTTTTCCTTAGGAAGCAGTTTGTATATTAAAAGATCTTTTAGATAGAACACCCTTTAATACCACATTAAATATGAATATTTGTTTAACTGTAGAGCTTATTCATTCTGGTTTTTTTTCCCCCTACTTACTTTTTGTAGTTTTATAACCTCTGATCTTTACTCAGTTTTCTTGCTGATACAGTTATGTAGTAATCTGTATGTTTCTGAAGTTAAAAGAAAAAAATATTAGCTGATATAATTTTTTCATTTGTCAATATGAAACAAAGACATTCTGAAAAATTTATGCAAAGGATGTTGGGATTCTTAATTTGCACTAATCCTCTACTGCTAAGCACAATAAAATGTCACTTACCAAGGTTAATTCTTCTGTGGTTTCTGATACAAATCTAATTAAAATATATGGAATTTTTTCCTGAAACATTTTGAAAGAACAACTCACCCTTAGTAAGTCACAGTAAATTCATTGTCCTTTTGCCTTCAGTGTATCTGGAAGCATGTTTGAAGTATGTTTTGCCAAGATTATCTCTGTAATGCCTGACTTTTCTAAAAGTAGCCATGTTGATGGTAGCAGTGGAACACATACAAAAGTTAGTTTATTGTGAGATATGTTATTATGTTTGTCTTGCTTTTGGATTAAAAAAGAGTTCATAAAGGTTGTTATCAGTACCTAACATAAGGTATCCAGATTGGCCTGACTTTTACCACAGCAATATTTTGGTGCATCTGTTGCCACTAATCACAGCCATAGTACAGTTGAAAATAAATCTTAATATTTTACAGGAATAGTCAATTATTTATAATGGCATGCTGGATTGAAATTAGTAGTGCATAACCTGTAAGTGTTTTTAATGAAATAGCTTTCCTGTGGCTATCAAAGCACTGAATCTATTCAGAAGCTACAAAAAGTAAAGGGTTTCTAAAGCTTTCAAATAAAATTTCTGTCATGATTTAGTCAAAAATGTTACCTACTAGCAGTGTAAGGTTTTAGAGATTGCAAGGGTGATTGTATTGGCATTCTGTATAACCAGCGTTTCTGCCTCGACATTAGAAAATGGAAACCTTACACAATATTTGGTACTCTTTTTTTTTTTTATTGTGGAAGGAAGAGATGGGAAGATGGCCAGGACATATGTGTTGCTGAGATGAAGAATTAGAACCTCTGTGTTCTTAAATGGTAAATTTTTGGACACATGCATGCTGCAGAAGTTTACATAGTACCATTCTATTGCTCTTATTTTGTCTGAGTAAAAATGGAACATGTTCTCATGAAATAAAACCAAATTTCAACAAGTAATCATGCAGGAAGTAGTCTATCATGATAACATTCAATAAAATAAAATAATTAAAAAGGCCTACCAGATTTTAATTGCTTCTTGTAACAACAGAAATTTAAATTGACTAATACCACTCCCAAGTACCACAAGAAACACCCCTTGCCCCCCACCTTTGCCTTCCTTTTGCCAAGTGTAAATGATCTACTATAAGCCATTTCCTTTCATTTGGAAGAACTATTTTCTGCAGAACAGCTCTTATGTCAGAAATCAGGGAAGCCTCAAATGCATTAATTTTTGAGGTATCTGAAGATAGAATGATACCGCAATGCAGTAGAATATACTTTAAGGCAGAAAACCAGAATGGCACATGGGAGTAACTGGTTCATGTTCTTCTGTTACTAATAAAGTGATTTTTGTAAAGCCAGCTTAAATGCTGGGCAGGAATCTAGTCTTTTCTGTCTTCCTGGTTCTTTACTGGTTGTAGAGATTTACTGTTACCGCTGAAGATGAATAGATCACGCGGACACAGGTCAAGGTGTGGTGAAAAGAAGAGCAGCATTTATTTTTCCTCCCAGGATTTATAGGCTTCTTACCATGGCCAGGGATTGGATGGTCAGGATAACACTTTCTCACTGCACTGGCCATGAGAGATGCTCATCACAAGACATGTAACAGAAAAAATGTACACATATCTATGTTTACACATATCTATGTTACTCTCCTGGGAAAGTCTTTAGAAAACTATGTTAGCAAGCTCAGAAGCTGAGTTTTCAGGGTAACAATTTACATGGTAAGAGCCTTATCTATTAAAATAATTTTAACTGGAAGATTAACTTTGAAGATTGTGTAGTCCAGCTGCTTGCTCAAAGGTTGCTTAGGGCTTTGTCTAAGAGAATTTTGAATGTCTCCATGGTTTCCCAGCCTATTCCAGTGTTTAACCATCCACAGAATTCTTTTAATTTTACCTTTTAATTTATTTTTTTCTTTTGTTTTTAATTTCCCTCAGGAACAGTCAAGGTAAATTTTATCTTTCTCTTCAGTAAAGCTGATTTAGCTGAATTCTTAATTAGAATTTAACATTGACTTTAATAGAATTTGGACTTAGATCAGTGGAACAGCTTTTCAGAGCTTCTGACAGCATACTTTTGCTTAAGTGACACTATGATAACACTACAAAGTCCACACTGAATACAAGAAAATATTATGCCTGGGGTAGTCAGAGATTTTTCACTGTATAGATTTGGCTCTCTCAATAGAGCCACACAGATGTTCTTCTTGTACCTATTAAAAAATTGTATTCTAAAATCCTACAAGTTGGAGACTGGGGAAGGCAGAGGAGAGGAAAGAAACATATTTTCCATGTTGTGCAACACCATCTTTCACTCTTTTTGATGGATTATTTTGTGAATCTTACCTATTCCCTGTAGAAACATAGTCTATAGTACAAGGGTGCAGATGTTCTTTTTCCTGAAGTAAAATATCAGCTGTTGGGAATTGTCTTCTGAACTACTAGGAAAGTCTCAAAATATTTTCTATCCTGCAGAACCTTCTAGAGCTGGTGTGTTTTTATGTTGGTGAGCTCTTGCCTTTCCATATAGTTTTGCTGGTTAGCTCTAATGCTGTCATTTCAATGTAACAGATTCGCTTCTCTTCTGCCTACAAACTATGTCAAGGGAAGGAACATTCTTTTAAGTGTGTTAACGTAGATGAAGCAACATACTTCAGATAGTCCTTCATGGACTCATTCACCCATAATCTCTGGTTCAGAAAGATACCTTTTTATTGTCTTTAGTAATTTTTTTTTTTTCTTGTTGAACATAAGGAGCTTTTGATTTGGTTTATGTTTGGTTTTTTGGGTTTTTTTCTACAAGGCAATAGTTACTTGCTACTTGATGTTTTATTGAATATAAAATGCTTTTTGTATGTTTTCTTGGAAACAAAAATTATTCTGACTTTTTTTTGGTCTAGCTCTGATGCCAGCATTAATTTCTTTTCTTTGGCTAACCTTTCATGTTAACTGACTGTTCCTGAAGGAAGATACAGGAGAAGTCATAAGGACTAAATTAAAAGGTAAACTAAAAGGTTTTATTGTACATGGAATCTATTCTTCTGAGCCTTCAAAGGCAAGTAAGGTGGTACTATAATACCTCACCTATTAGATATCAATGAAATATGAGTTCCTGGATATTAAGCGGCAGTTCGTATGTTTTTTGTTTTTCTGGTCTTTGAATCATTCCTAAGACTTTATTTTTAATTTTTAATTTTTTATTTTTTATTTTTTATTTTCTATTTTTTATTTTTTATTTTTTTATTTATAGATGTTGCCACACAACTCTTTTAGATGTATGTTACAGTCAGGGATAGACACACATGCCTACTTTCATTATTTTCCTTATGTATTCTTTTGAAGCATTATAATTATTCTCGGGGTTAATGATGCTGCATCTACTGTTATTTATTCCATTGGGTTTGAGACTTAAAAGAGTCCTGTTCTTGGTAGTTTCCTTTTTTTCCCCCAATTCCTAACAGCAAAACTGCATTAAGATTAAACAGTCTGAACCCTGGTAGCTGGGAAATCACTTTTGACTTCAGCTGGTGTGCTCAGATAGGCACAACCTATTCCTATACTAAAATTAAAATAGAATAAGCTGGTACTTGGCAGGGTTATACATATGAACAGAATGTGGAAATAGGTGCTCTGGTAAAGGCAGGAGTTGACTGTTGGGTTCAACTGTTTCTGTAGTTGGTTGGAGCAGAGGAGGAGTTGGTGGTGTTCGTGACTTTTATAACAGTAGACCTATTCAAAGCAACTGTGAAAATCAACTTGAACATGTGTGTATTCATTTTTCTTTTGGCACAGTAATGCTTCAATAGCAGGAATATTTTTTTTTCTAGCTTTAGAACAAACAATGAGAACCTTTCAATAAATTAAGAACCTAATTTTCTGACTTTTTTGCATTTCACAGATTAATAATTTCTTTATCTAATGTTCACTGGTTGGCGTTATGCTTCTATTTATTGTAATGACTGTAACTATAAAAGAATTTGAATGTATATATATGTACTTTTGTCTTCTCAGTAATCACTGTAAAATACCCTGAAATCTGAAAACTATTTTGCAGATTCTATAAGGTCATGTTATCAGAAATACCATACAACTTGTGTTATTAATATTAAAGCTTTCTGCTCTTCTGTTACGTCCAAAGGACATAAGCTAAACTATTGGTATTCTATTCTAAGATACTGGGTGAAAAGTTTGATTTATATTAGTTCCAATTAGATCTTGCTCAAGAATAGTTTACATGGCTGTTATGTTATGTTACCTTACGTTACCTTACGTTACCTTACGTTACCTTACGTATGCTTATGTTTAGAAGCAGACATTGCTAAGTCAATTGTCTTGCTATGTAAGTGGCAAGCAGTGTTTCTCAAAAAAGTCACCAAAATGTTTGTAAGGGAATTATTGTTTATAGCACAGAGCAAGATGCATCCTGAAAATAGACAGCACAACTGGAATAGTAAATATAGAACAGCAATTTGAAAAAGAAAAGGATAACTGGGTAAAAACAGAACAAAACAAAAGCAGAAATAACTTCAGCAGAATCCTGGATTTTATTCAACATGTCTGCTGATTTATTTAATGGGCCTCTGTTCAGTTGGGTTATTAACATAAATACCAAGCTAACAAGTTCAGTCCTTATGCATAATATTTGTTTAAATTGTTTTCTTTCTCTTTTGCCCTTTTTCTTTTTTTCATTGAGTAAGCTTCACCATGTTATATAGCTGTGATCTCAAAAATACGTTTAAAGCCTAATTAGTAGTGCCTGATTATGCAGTAGCAGGAGAGCCCTTATGCATTGTCCAGTCATGGGTAAACATATCAAAGTCTCTCACTTAAGATTTTGCTCGGGGACTCATTTTGCAGTGCTGTATTTTTTGTATTCAAATTAAGTTTTTAATTATTGGATGGATCATGCATGCAACAGTTTGTACCTTGATTTTGAATTATTTGATCACAGTAATGAATCCCATTCAGTCCATACTTATGAAATGGATACTTTTTTCCTGTCTGAGTTCTTTTCATACAATGAGAACAGAATTTGTGGAAATCCTTCTGACTTCTGACACATATGACTTTCAATTCTTCCTGTGTAAAGTAGTGTTTTTTTATCAGTTCCTTTCTGGCCTCAGCTAAATTCATTAGTACCAATTTTTGCACCCATCGATTTCAAATTTCATAAATTAATCCCAAGATAAAGACTTCCTTCATGTATTTTTAAACAGCCTGTTTTGTCTCCAGTTGAGCCAGTTATTCAAACTGCTTATAGAAATTGTTTTAATGCCATTTTTTAACGCCTTTAAATATAACGGAATGAAATGCCGAAGTTCAGATAAATAGTAACAATTCTTTTTTTCATCAGGAGCATTAATTACTTTAAAAAAAAAAGATTATATCTAATGGATCTGGAGGCTCTTAGGATCAAGTGTACTGTATTTCATCTCATTTTTCTCGTTCCTTCGCATGTTTAATTATTCTTTATTTCAAAATTTATTTAGAAATATTTCCTATTACTGAAATTCTGCTTCCTTCTTTTCAGGACTTGTTTGGTTTCTGTGTATGCTCTTCTGTAGATTTGCACTAACAGGGGCAGATAGATTTGTCTTGAATCGAGACATAAAATTGTTATTGGGCTTTAAGATTCATGTACTAGTTTTGGAATTCTGCTTTTTGAGTTTTCCTGCAACTTTTTATGTGGTACAGATGCATTCTGTCAGCTATGGACACTTCTATTCCTTTTTACTCATCATAAACACTCTTAGAATTAGGAAACTGGATTATTACCACTATTTACTGCATATTAGCTTTTTTTTGCTTTTTTCACTGTCTTAATGACTGAAATGTGAACTACCTGTTTGCATTTAATTTATGGGGGCCACCTCAGTTTGTCTCCTGGCAGCTTCTATTTTGTCCCTAAGTTTCTTGAGCTTTTAAGAGGGAAATGTATTTGCTAGTTATTTTCTTTCCATTCTTTCTGAGCTCTGGTTGTTCATTGCATTCCATATGGGATTGTTCATCAGCTAGTTCTGGAATTCTTCTCCAAAAGGTCAATAATTTATTTATTTGCTTATTTATTTTTAAGATGTGTGGGATATAGACTCCAGATTACTTAAGAAACTTTAATGGTTAGTCTCTGACTCACTCAGTTCACCAGATTTTTCTAGTATGCATGATTTCCCTTGTTAATTTTTCATTTCATTTGAGTTCTTTTAAAATGTAAAAATCTTAAATTGAATATTTAGAATGTGTTACTAGTATTATTTCAGTTTATTTTACTGAATTAGCTCAGGTCGTTTTACCTGAAATTATTCTGTGCTTCCTGTGTCTTTACAGTGCCCCTTTTTATATCAAAAGCATCCTTAAAATATTATTAATTCTTGTGGAATCAATAGGTAATTGAGAATGGAATCTGCTCTTAGTAGTATCTGTTTCTACTCTATATAGAAAATTTAGTCTTTTGTCCACTACAAGGAGTTCTATTTATAAATATTTTTTAATTATTTTACTCTGTAATATCCTTCTCCATGAGTGGGGTCTCAGTTACCTCTCAATTTCATTGTCCTCCTCCAAAGTGTGAAATGTTCACTCGCATCAGTGCCTAGTTCAGATGAGGGTTGCTCTTTTGATGCTCGTGCCACCTTTATTCACATCTTCTGTACTTCAGTTTACAGTACAGAGTGCACATTGCCTATGATCCTTTTGTATGAAATACTGCAGATGGTGAACTTTAGGAATTTGCCTGTATGCTCCCAGATGGTACTGGGTTCGTTCAGCTTGTTGGACCAAAGAGGGACTAGTGTGAAATAGAACTATTTGAGATGTGTATAGAGTGTATATTGGGCTTGAAGAATTAATATGCATTACTTGCTAATTCAGATATAGTCTTTGGGTCCACAGCAGCTCAACATAAGCATCTTTATATCAGTGATTGTGATGTTCTTCCAGTCAAATTTTGAAATTTGTTCTGATACAAAGGGTGATGTTGTGCAAGAGGCTCTAGTTCCATGAAGCTCATTTCAATCACAGATTTGTATCTGATATGCCTGTTCCTAAGAGAAGGGGTGTCTTATATTTTACCAGGCGTATTTTTAAAAGATCATTAAATTGATAAATGATATTATATATGACATATGTCTGTTTCTTGCTGATATCTGTATATATGTTTATATATTGCTGATATATGTATATATGAACAAAAGCTAAGATACAGCCTTGAGTCCTGTCCGCTTTTATCTTAGTAGCACTGTACTGCTCTTTTTCCTATTTCTTGAAAAGACCAAAAGTCTGTAGGCTCATTAGAATCTTGGCTTAAATGCTTTGCTTTCCTGAGTTAAGGGCTTTGTTAGACTGTACATTGGATGCAAAAATATATTGTCTACTTAGGTTGAAGATCTTTCTCTTCAATCTTGTAATTTTTTTATTGACAGTAAAAATGCCTCTTTAAATAAATCTTTAGAAAATGAGTATACCAAAGGGTAAACTTCCTTGTTCCAAATTTGTAAAGTAATTTTAGTATTGAGAGGAGAGTCTAACTGATGTGGTGGGGAGGGTGTCTATATGTAATTAATAGCTTACTCAGATTCACAATAATTTTAATGAATATCTCAATCTTGACTTACTTTAGGTCTTTTAGACACAAGTTTGATATAAGTTTTGTTAAATTATCAAATTTAATTTTTCATCTCAAACTGACAGACTTTAAAACTAACTTAAATGCTATTTATGTGTGATAATTTAAAAATATGTTGTGTCTTTTGTATGTAAAAAAACATTTCAGTGTGAATTATCTGTCATTTTTTGAAGTAATACAGTGGCTGAACCCTGGCCTCTTTGCCATATATTCATTTTTAATATACTATGAGGATAATTTGTTTTTTTAACATGTGATGAATACAATTTTTCTGTATTTAACAGGTCACACTATAGAAATATTTTTTTATCCTGTTTCCCCTGACTTTCCAACACAATTTTCAGTCCTTTAATATTCTTATAATTCTCTAACACTCTTTGGAAATTCGAGTGAAAATACATATTCAAGTTGGTACTTAGAGCCTAGACATAATCAGTTTTAAAAGCTTAATCTTTTAACATAACTAGCAAACATTTTGTATGTAGAGGTATATTTCCTAATGGCAGTGCTGCTTCTTTTAATTTTAAAGGTCAGTTGTATTATGCCCTAAATTTTTATTTTAATATGGCAAGTTAAAAGAGAAAAAAAAGACTTTCTGTCATGCAGTAGTTGCATTTTAATATCTACCCCAAAAAGTGCATTTCCAAAGAAAGAGTTTCCCAGAAAAGGCTTGCTGGAAGGTATTAAAAATACCAGTTTTAAGCGAGACAAAAGAATGACCTTCAAACTTTTTCTGACTTTGTCTCTTATCAGTCATGCAAGTGTCAGAGTCATAATGTGAATACTCAAGAAGGCTTTGAATTGTCAATAGAGGGAAGCTTCCTCTTTGAGGTTATATTTGCTGGAACAGAAGAGATAACACTATTATCAGTGCTTTTGTAGTGTAGCCAATTTCTCATTGCATGTACTGAAATTCACTTTTTAATACAGTTTTGATATTAATGTAATGATAAATATGTCAGACTGTTAAAATAAATTCTGAATGCTTCTGTCAGTCCTGATACAGTATGAAATAACACTCTGGTGTCTTTCAGAGATTGTTATGAGCATTTATGAGAAAAAAAGTAATTTTCAAACACATTTCTTACCTCCTCTTTAGTAAATTGACATTAAATATGTGTTTCATTCTGGGGTATGTTGAATTACCAAACAGTTGGAACATCAAAGTTTAGCTCTGGATTGTAAAATACAGAATAAAAACTAGTACACTGTGTAATATACAAATACCTATGCTAATACAAATACAAATGATATTTGTGGTCACCATTGTAGGAATCTTATTTTTCATTATTGTTGTTATTTTTTTGATTTTTCTTTTTTAATTAGACATTCAAGCCCTCTCTTTGAGAATTGGTTAGAGCAGCTCTTCATGGGCTTGTTACTTTTATTTCTTAAATATTGTAATTTTTTCTGTGGGCTAGCTAATGCACGGAATACCAGTGCATTCAAAAGTATAGTGCATACTTACAGGGTAATAAATTTGTGCTAATCTTTCATGTGGCCCACTTCAATATTGTTAGTATGTTTATGCTGAAATTAATCAAGGGCTTTACTACTACTGATGGACTGTAGAGAGCTTTGAAGACTATCTTTTCATTTCCATTGACTTACTGGTCATTGTTAGTGGTATTTCACTTATTATTTGAGATAATTTCTACAAGAATGATGTGTTATCTCAACTAAAGGATATAGGTAATCTTATGAATAATTACTGCATTTAGATATTCTGAAGTAATATTTGTATTTTACTTAAATTAAATTTTAATCTTCTAATATATAGGTTATCATTAAAGATTGACAGAACTTAAGGTTTCACCAGAAAACTCAAATATTTCAAGTGTGAGAAAATAACTCTTAAGATCTAATAAGTCCTTATTAGAAAATAAAAAAAAAATCAAATATGTTAAGTGCCTGGACGATGCTATGTAGGCACAATTGTGGCTCTGCTGAAAGCTATACCCTGTTGGTATCACACAAAATTGACCATATTTGTGATGGTTGGAAATTTTATTACTGTATATAATTCTTCTTTTGGTGTGTTAACCGTATGTCAGATTTTATAAAGTTGCCTGTTTCTCCTGTTATCATCACACAAGAGTCTGATAATAGTTGTTTTTGACAGGAAGATCCCAAATTAATTTGTACAATGGCCTTTAGATCAACTTTGGATGTTGTGCTAAAAATTCTGCAAGTTGGAAACTTCTGTCAGAGTATTATTGATTTTAGCAAGGTTCATGGTTGATAATACATATTTCATACTACATGAAAGTTTGGGCTATGAGGCTAAATTTGGGGTTATTTTTCCTTCGCTGTTCTTAGTTACCTTATCTCTATCTCTTCTCCTGCCAATCTAGCTGCCTTCAGGAAAGCAAAAATGGTTGAAGCACTGATTTTTTTTTCACAATTTTCCTGTTCCTGATGGAGTAATTAATTGCACTAAAAAATATAAAAATATATAATGTTAAAATCCTATACCTACATTGGTATTATTTTCAAATATGTATTTTCATATTTCTCTTCATACCTTAACAGATTGAATATTAGTAGATTTTGTAGTTCTAGAAGGTTCCAAAATGTAAAAAGAAAGCAAAGATAATTGAAAGAAATGAAAATGCAGACACAAGATGAGATGAAAAATACTTCATTTATTATCAAATTTTTCTTTCAATTATTTAGTTCATATATTGATAAAGAACAGTATTCTTTGAAGAAGCTTCTGAAGACTGTCATCTACCAGAGTAATTCCGATTGCAGTGGTTCAGTTAAGCTCTTCTGCTAGAGAAGGTAGTTGTTTTGTTTGTTTTTTTTTTTTCCGAATGTGAAGGACTGTCTTCAAAGTTCCAGGTACATTGGGAACTAAAGAAACTTTATTCAAAATGCTCTGACAGCAGCACAGGCTTACTGGTAATGTTTTACTTAGGATATCACAGACTAACTTTTAAAAATAAAGTTATTGTGTCTTTAAGATTGATGTCCATATTTGAAGCTGCTCTTAGCCAGCTTACCTGTTTCAAAGGACATCCTTAATTATTTACATGGTGTATATACTAATTCACATTCTTTGGAATTAGCAAGGTGTAAAGTGGAAGGGAAGAAGAGATGTGGATTGGTAGGGAGCAGTACACAGTCATATTAATACATGCAGTTGCAATGCACGCCAGTTGTTCAGATTAATTTTTGAGGGAATACAGATCACTGGAGACAGATACTTAGAAACAGAGAAGATGTTCACTAATAGGGGGCTCTTAAGCTGCTTAAGGAAAGACATGAAGATGTACTTTCTAGTGCTGAAAATAGCTTATATTTTGGAATACTTTATCAAGGCAGATGCAACATTCCATATCACTTATAGGAGTTTTAGGACATGTACAAGATGGTTAGATGGAATTGGCAGAAATTGTCTCCTACTAGCAGGAGTTGAGAGATAGTAGTAGTACTTAGAGGACTGTGACTGTTTTCCTCCTGATGTGTGATCAGACCTTCCCTTCATAATCTTTGAGAAGGGTGAGCACATACATTCTATACAAAACCTTCCTGCCATCACTGTTGTGCCTTGTTGAGGTAGACACTGCCATAAAAGTCAGACTCCATCTGTTAATTGCCTTTAGGAGTAAGCAAGTTATATTCACTCATGTTAAAAAAAGAAGAAAAAAGTGTTCTCATAACAAGCAGAGAAAAAAACCTCACCTCAGAGAAATTTTCAGCTGCTAAATGTGTGATACCAGATTGAATGTGGAACATTAGCAGGATGTCATGAAACTTTTCTTACATGTTTTTTCTTGTTCGATCACTCAGTGTAAGCCATATTTTGTTTCACAAAGCAATTAATCTCTAGGTCAGTTTAGAAGGAACCTGGGAGAGAGGCATTTGTAACCACCAGAAATGTGGCTGACAGTTTACTTGCTGAATCTCTTGCCCAAGGTTATTTGCAGAACCTATTCTTCTATATTGAAAGCTTGATATTTTTTTTTTTTTTGTGACAGCCAGCTGAGCTTTCTGCAGCTAAATGTTATGTAGAAATAAATGTTATATTGAAATTCTTTAATATAGAGTAAATGGTTTTACTTTATGGTTTGTTCTATGCAATTAAGTGGCTTACTCGATATTATATATTTTTCTAAATATTAATGTCCTGAAGTTCTATCAGCAGTAAACCATCAGAATGAAATATTGGCTCGTTAAAATCAATAGCAAAGTGGTTATTGACTTCTTTTGAATCTTTATTTCATCCAAATTATTTCAGGTACAAAGAAACTTCTTTGCTCTTCTACAAATATATGGGACTGGGAATCTGCTTAGGTCAAAGTCACCTTGGGCTGTTTTAACTAGAGCTTCATGCCGTGTATAAACTAAAGAGGTGTGTGTTGAAACCTTTTTTTTTTTTTTTTGACATCAGTATTCTGCCTTTTTCTGGTTAATGAATATGCTGTTCTTATAACTGATGCATCTAATTTTTTTGGTTTTCAATAACTTTGCCCAAATTAGTAGTACTTGCAAGCCACAATCTACTAAAGCCAAGTAATAACTTCTCTTACTGCAGTGAAAGAGACTCATTTATTATGAGATATTGTTTTTGCTCTCAAAATTCTGCTTTGTATTTCAGTCTTTGTTAATGAAATCCATTATATAATCTTTGCCTTTGGCCTAAAAACTTACTTGTCCACAGTCACCTGTTTATTTATCTCAAAATACTTACTGTCCTGAAAAGTACAACTTCGTTATTTTATGAATCAAGGCACAATAATTGAACATTAAATAACTGATATTTGTAGACTATGACTAAGCTTATTCTCTCCTTTCTAAGCTGGAAGCATACTGCAATTTCACAATGAAATACTTGTAATATTCTCAACTTCCTTGCAAACTGTAGTCCAAGTATCAAAGTCTCACATAAACAAGCCCTTAAAATATCCTAAGAGATTTTTTTTAATTTACATCAAATAATTCCTAGTTTTTCTTGGCCCAAATACATGGACATTCACAGTTCAATTTTTTTTTCTCCTCTTCTAGACATTAATATGTTAATGTTACTTCTTTAGTAAAACTAGCATTTAAAAAAATTCAGTATAAGCTTGAATGTAATTGATAATTCCGAATGTCTGTAAAACTTGTGTTGGTTTTTGCAATCCTGAAACTTTTCACTGCCTGACTATTTGGGTGTTTTTCATAGTGACAGCGGATGGAAGAAACTTGAAATGCAGCTTCTCTTGCTGACAGGAGCATTTGATTTGTGTTAATTTCAGGCTGGAATACTTAAGTAAGAATAATGCTAAGAATGATACATCAAATAGGTCTGAGGTTTTGTGTCATAACATAAAATTTTTTGTTACTGTTGTTTATGTTATATTCTGTGATTGCCTGACATCATAAGCAAAACTTTATAAAAGACATCATCACAAATGTTATAGTTGGTGAAGTACAAGATGCTTAATGGCATGTACATCCTTTGAAAAAAATGTTATCACTCTTTATTCTAATAATTAGGAAGCATCTGGCAGTGCATTAAGCAATGATTTTAAATAAGTGACCCTTATAACTGCCTTCATAAATCATGCATTCAAAGAGTTTGTTATTGTGAAATAAATTCCTGTTTCTCAGGTGTGCCTGCTCTCAAACTTGATATTCTAAACATGGAGTGATTCCTGTATTCTCAATTTGTTCTACTAAAGGCTTCATTTTACTCAGTTGCTATGTCATATCAGCAGTACTTTTTCCAATTTGCTAACTAGACCTAATATACCTTGCAAAAAACTGCTCTGGGCAACACTGAACATTTTTTTATAATAACTCAGCTGTACAAGTCTGATTAATATAGGCTTATTCTAGGATACTGATAGAAATTTTAAAATCAAGTGCAGCAAAACTTACTAGGAATTTGGTTTTGATCCCTTTTTTTTAGGTTTTCAGTTCTGTTTTGAATTTTTTTACAATCATGCTAAGCCTGTATTTTTCCTTAGTTATTTTCTCCAAATGACTCCTTCTTTGTGATCTTAAGTGTTAATTAGCAAAAACAAAGAGCAAATGAGAGAGATTGTACCGGGAAGAAGATAACAAGCTTTTAGCCTTAAACCAGAATTAAGGTGCAAATGACGCCATATGCCAAAGTCAATAGTAGGGATTTTATTTACCAGTAAAGTTGGAGGTAGAGAGATTAGAAAGAAATAAGAAAGAGAGGAGAGCAAATGAGAGGCCAGGAATTGGGTTTAACTCCTTTAAAACTATCTTTGGTTTGGAATGATCAAAAGGGGAAGATTGACAAGGAGCCCTACTAGTTAGGGATTTTGTAATTCGATACATTACTGGTAATAGTGTACCTTCAACAAGAAGGTATGCTTACAAAATTTTCATACAAAGTACAAAAAAGTTCCTGTATAAAAGGTTTTTGTGCAAATACATCTTTACTTTGGGCCTATACTCTCTTCTCCAGGACACAGATTACAGCTCCACGTAATTTAATCCTGACACAAAACAGAAACTGTGCCTTTGCTATTAATGGGGTCATAAATGAAATTATTATCCTTTTTAAGTTTAGCTGTATTATCACAGCTTGCTTTTTTCTTTTTTTTTGAATTTCACTGAGCAAATCTCCCTGATCACATTCTTTTACAATTGCTGCCATAGTAAATTTTATCCACAACTGAGAAGCGTGTGTGATGCAGAACGTACTCTAGTTCCCATATTGATTAGCATAAATAAAAGAAGTGAGGTGAAGTTAAAATACCCTTTTCGGACACATGGTAGGAAATCTAGTAGTACATCAGACATGTTCAAGTGGAAATATAACTCTGATATACTTTGGAATGTCTAATGATTGATAATGCATTTGGTTCCAAAAACAGGTAGAGTTGCTTGAGAGCTGGTAAAAGGCTTTCCAATATTTTATCCATTTCCCATTTAGGCCATGGCTGTCCCCTCTTCTGGTCCAGGAAGGGGACTCAACCATTTTGTATGTAGCATTTTCTTTTGCTTTGTTAAGATTATTTAGTTCACTTGTTTATATCTCTGAAAAATTTAGTCAAATGGTAATGAATCTAAAACTTTCCAAGAAAGAACTGGGAAGCTTAATTCATTTTCCTTGATTACAAATATGAATTCTTGTACCTACTTCCAGGCTAAATTTGATTGAGACAAAAATTATACATCCATAAGATAAACATAAAACTTTTCCTACACCATTTTTTTCAGTAAAAAGACAAAGTTTGCAAAAATCAAGCTAATAATACATAAAATGTGCAGTCCTACTAATATTTTTTGTCTCTCAACAAGGTTCTTTGATGAAAACACAAATCACAATTACATTTATAATCTGAAAATGCAGGCAGTTATGGTGTTAACTGAAAGTTTCATCCATTCATCACAGCTCAATTTCATCTCTTAGTAGGTTCCTGTAAAAAGAAAAATTACTATTTGGCATGCTGTGGACTGATTATTTAAAAAAGGAACAATCCATCAATTATGATAAGGTTCCTATGTCTACCACAAAAGTAAGCAAAAAGTTAAAAGAGCCTAAATAAAAGTGATTGTCACATCATCTTGGCTGTTTTCTGTGAGATTTCTCATGTAAATGGAGAGAATGGCAGTTCCCTCACTTACTGGTTCCTTTGATCTGCAGTGAGGGTGTTCTGACTTTATCCCTTGATTAGGAAAACAACACAAGTCTCAGAGGGATTTGTCCCGATAGATTATCTTTCAGTTTTTCAAGTTGTTTCACTGCCTGAACTTGGTATCACTCAAGGCAGAGTTACAACTTTTATTTCATTCAATGCTTGCTGCACTGCTAGTGGTGCGTCTCCCATCTTTTCAGGAGGGTCTTCCTTGTTTAATTTCATGTCTGCAAGGAGTGAGATAGCTTGTAAAAGTTTGACAAGCACAGCTTATGCAGTCACAGGTGAATGTTTATACCTATGTGGGAGCCTGTTAAAGGTGTATTGTCCTCCCTTCCATGTAGGAGCCAGGTGAGCCTTGTAACATTCCGGAGCATTGGCATTAGAATTAGGAGGATGTGAAACCCCACCCCAGGTGCTTGTATTGTGGCTGTTAGGTTTCCTCTGTTTGGTATTGATGCTGTTAGTGGCGCCAAAGCAACTGTAACTTCATGCATTCATTTTGTGCTGCAGCAAAAATACAGCAATTCTTGAATTAGGTAGTGCAGGTGCCACATGGAATGAGTGCACTTCAGTCACTGGATTTCTTTTAGGCTTAAGATGAGAAGACTTTCACTTCTTGCTCAGGAGCCACAAATTAACCACAGCAGTTAGGCAGCTAGCACTTCTTGCTCCATTTACTCCAGTGAATTTAACTCTTCACTGTCTGTGTTGTACACCCAGCTTCTCAGCATCCCTCTGCATTAATATTGGATGTTGTGCTCCCATGTCTATTAGAAATTTTATTAATTGGTGACGAGGCACAACTGAAATCTGAATGTATGACTTGCATTGATAGGATTCTGCTTGCTGTATTTTAGTCCCACCTGATTTATGGCCAAACTTTGATGTCTCTGTATCTGTAGACAGCACTATTTTAGTAACTATTTAGTAACATTTTGCTGACCCTGACAATCATCTGTGGTTTCAGTTGTAGTTAAGGGTTTTAATGTTACTTCCTTATCATCAAATGTCTGTGCAAACGTTTTGCTCTTAATCAGAACAACATTCATTGTCTCCCAACTTCTCCATCGTTGTTAATTGTATTGTAGCTTTGAAGTAATTTGGCATTTACACCTGCTCTTGCTTCTGCTACAAAGTAAACTTCTTTTCATTTGTGTTTTTCACAGCCCTTTGATTTCAGCATGTTTTGGAACTAGTGTCATAGTTGTCTGTCTTCATTTCTGCTTGCAGCACTTCAGTATTTAAGTGAAACTACCTTCTATGCCTCACAGCTTGAAATCCAATTGAAATAACACTTTGAAATTTCAAAAGAGAAAATATTGCAGTTCCTGACTAGGAAATTAAAAACATCTTTTGAGTCATAAATATTATGAAAAGATACATGGGGTTATGCTGAAGGCTTTATCCAAAATGGCTGTAATATCTTTGTCAAAATATTACTAGAGACCCAGGAGAATAGAAACTTAAAGATACAAGTATTTTTTTCACTAGTCTTAGATTCTAAACCATAATTGCAATAACACCAACAATGTGAGCTTATCTGAATGGCTTTTTTAGCTCTTCCACCTCTATAGTTTGTAAGGAAACCTTCTATTCTGCTATACTGTTTTCTGTGACCATTTTTGTCAGAACACAAATTTTGTGAAGATCATCACACTTGCACGCTGTGGAATAGATACATGGCAGAATTTAGGTACATACTTTGCCTTTAATTTTTTTTTCTTTTTTGTGACTAAAGAGGTTCATCCCATTTTGCGCTCAGCATCTGAGAGCAAAACGTAGAGAGATACTGGTAAGCTCAGAAAATTGTTATTACCAATATGTTTGTGTTTTGAGAGAAATGCTGTTCATGAGAAACACCTAATTTCTTTTTTCTTTATTAGAAGTATAGAAGTATCATGGTTTGGCTTCCATGTGTTATGCAAGCAGTCCATACTCCAGAACAACTGTTAACAGTTGAACTTTAATCACAGCTTTTCTTTCAGGAGAATCATGAAAGAATTTTGGCTTTCCAGCTGTAATGAAATGTTCAGGAGCATCACTTTTTTTCTGAGATTTTTTTTCCATTTTTCTTAAGTTGATTAAAAAGTAGTTAAGTTGTTAAGCATGGCATCACAATTGCAAAACAATTTATTTCCTTAGGCAAGCAGGCTAAGCTGTGTCACTCAAACTTCCCCAACCTTCTATTATGATGTTTCAGAGATCCTGGAAATCTTCATCTCTGTTGAAGTCTCTGACCTGGTCACTGTGTGTCATCTTGCACATTTAGAGGGAAGACCTTTGTTGCATTTGTCCATCCATTATGTAACATGGGAATTAAGGCTGTAAGGGCAGCAATGTTTTATTCCTTGTGAGAGGTTTAAATTCTGGGGTTTTTTTCTGAAATCCACAAAGTATGATTGTTTGAAGGCTTGCTGCATCTTTTGTTCTCTTACTATTTTGTGATTAATAAACATGGAAGAAGTCCCTCAGAATTAATTCTTATTCATCTTATTCATCAAAGCCTCTGTATATCTGAGCAGAGTGATTACAGTTTCTAGATTTGGGAAATAATCTCTACTAGTGGAGTCCTTTGATAGTAATTCTAGAAACTTTGAATAATGCAGTTTAGCTATAAAAGCTGTCTAGGAACAACCAAAGCAGCAGCATAAACCAGGATTTGTATGCTATTTTAAATTATACCAACTACCCTTTCCAGCCTAGTCTTCAAAAGTAAGGCAGCATTTCTCCACTTTTGTTCTAGGGCTGGAAACCCAGATCATATTCTGTGCTTGGTGCCAGATGGACTTCATGGAAGGCAGCCAGTCCTATGAAAACTGGTTGCTGTCTCTTGACTCAGTTTTTGGTTTGAGCAATTGTGAGCACAGGAATGAGCTCAAGCCTGGAAAATGCAACTCATATTCATTGAATTTAAATGTGAGAGAATCAAAGAGTCTGTATGAGATTGTTGTGTGTATCTGTATTACATAGATTCTTAAAAAAACACCAACATTAAATATTTCTTGAAAAGGATTGATTTCATCCATAGCTATTAAACCCACCTATCAAAAGTGGCTGATATGATTTATGGTCATGTTTAGTAAGTGAGTCTGAACACTTGCACTGTCTGTTATACCAAGGATGCTGAAAATATAATAACCACATGGAGTTTTAGTTAAGGTCCAATGTTGATTTTCTAGATATCCTACTAAATTTTAGAGTAAGGTGCTTGAGTAAACTGAATAAAATTACTGGAAGTACATAAGTACATTTAATAATTCTGTCTATTCCTCCACATTTTGTATGTGCTGGTGTACATACTTTAGCTGTTTTGTTAGTCTTGGTCTTGCTGGTCTATAATTGAGCTAGATGGCATTCCATGTAGTGATATTGCTTAGACAGATTGCTTGCTAGGATTATAATACATGAATTTTTCACTAGGCTGGTGAACTGTTGGTTTATATTTGAGTTAGAAATGTTTATAAAGCTAGTAACTGTTCAAAAGAAATTGTATGTTTCAGGTGGGTTAGTGTTAAAGTTTATTGTTTCTGTTTATTGTTAAATAAAATGAAGATTCCTGGAAAAAATACTGTCTCAAATAGCTGACTGCATGTTTCTTACTGTCATATGTGGTCTTCATTTTGCTAGAAATGCAAATTCATTTATGTAGGATTTCTCTTAGCAGTGAGTTTAGGGTTTTTTTTCTGTTTAATACTACATTAATTGTTGAAGCCATTAAGCATCATTTGCAGATGCCCATTTTATATCTGGTTATCTACAATAAAAGCAATTGCTCTATTAAATGCTTGGACATTTTCCTAACTATTGAATATTAATATGTCATTAAACTAGTCAGAGGTTTCTTTTTGTAAATTAACTAGCTTCAAGACCTCTTTAGTGTTACTTTAGTTTTTGAGATGGGATTCATATATTTATTTATTGAGATTCAGTTGTATAAGTTCTCTAAAATAAACTCATACCCATATCGCGTCCCTCTGTCTCAAAGAAAGGTTTGTTATTAATGTGGCAAATCGCATCCATATGCTAACAGATGTTCTCAGTTGGTAGCCATTCTCACACATGTGAGTAACTTGGGCCCAAACCAGTATCATTTCATGGTTTTTCACATCATTGGTCACAAGAAGAGCTTTTGAGGGTTGGCTGCTACAGGTAAAATAGGTCACTGAACATGTGCTATCCCCAGCAGATACAGATAACAGTGTCTTCTCCGATGGGAAGAAAGCAGGGAATTAGGTGAGGCTTATATTCTGAGATTTTCATAGACCTGACTTGGCTAGTAACTTTGTAGGAAGTCCCCTATTGGGTTCATAAGTAAGTTAAAACTGATTTGCCTGTATGAACTGAACAAATACTACTGTTTAGGAATTTAAGAAGCATATTTGGAGTTCATGCTTCAAGTGAAGCTGTGTTGGTTTTAGAAAACATAATATTTAAATAGATAGCTGCAGTAACAGAGTCAGAAAGCTTGGGCTTTTGAGTTGTAAAAGATTTTATTCTTGATCTTGCTTGGTAGTTTAATCTGCTTTTGAAGTGTTACATAGTTTGCTTAGAAGAAAACCTGTCTGGAGAAATGCAGGTATAATAATGATATTATTGATATATAAATAAAACATTTATTTATATACCTTGATGTTTGGTTTCAAAGTGCTTGCTTTACTGAATGAATCATTTGTCCTCCACAAAATCTTTAAATTTTAAACATAAAATGTTTAAGCTTTTCCTGCATTCATACTTAAAATGAAAAGGTCTTGAAATGGTGTCGTGAGACAATGTTTCAGAACTTTTGCTTTTTAAACATTTAAATATGGCTGAAAGCCCTGCTATTCCTGGACTTGAAAAATATGTAACACCTGAGTTCATAGAGAACGTTGCACAGTTCTTTTTCCCTCTAAATTAAGAGGAAATAACAACTGCTTATATCTAATGCATGTTCTTGGCAAAATTGGTGGTCTTTAATTAAAACATTCCATTCCAAAGGCTCAGTCATAATTAAGTAATCCATGGCCTTCTGTAATGTTCCTTTCTCTGATGAATTTCACCCTGAATGTTAATGTAGTAAAAGAAGACCGATTAATGGTGCTTATCCTAATGGTGTGGAATTCATAACTCTCTTTGGAGCAGTTAACTACTCTGTTGCTTCATTGCTTTCTACATATATATTAGCTTGAACTTGGCCTGTTGTCTCCTTCAGGGCACAGTCTCCATCTAGGGATTTCTTCAACATACACTCCAAATTCAGTTCACCATTTTCAAGAATAGTTATTAGCAAAATTGTCTGCTTTTGATCAATTTTCAATACACTTTTTAATTAGATGTGTGTCATATCTCGTAAACTCAGGATGAGTTATTTCTCAGTTATCCCAAATTATACTTTGTGAAGTAGCTTGGTATTTTAGGCTATTACTAAACTCAGCTCAGTTTAATTAGCTCCCTTCACCCTAGCATCCTTACTGTACATATTAATGGAAGATAAACACTGTGATGTTTGTTTTTAGACAGATTAATGAAGCACCTGAAATAATATTTTAATTTTGGGGAGTCCACAAATTCTTTTTGCCTTAAGAATTAACATATGAATTGCAGAGGCCTTAGTTCTCCTTTGTTTCTGGTTTACTTACATTAACAGAAAGGAATAAAAGAACACAGATTATACTTAAGTATCTTACTGAACCATGACAACTATCACTCTTGAAGGGAAATTGCAAACATATGCTGCGTTTAGGCAAATTTGAAAGGATATTACAATGTTTTTACCCTTGAGTATTCTGGTGTGGGATTTTATATATATAGATATATGTGTCTGTACCATCTGCAGTTCAATAACACTAAATATTTAATGAGTTTATGAATAGTAGATAAACATTTAACACAGTTTTGTAAAAATATTCATGCATTGAGCAATTGTTTCTCTCCACCAAAGAAAATGGCCTGATTTAGGGATATGATAATTCCAGTTGAAAATTCAAATAGCTTCTTTGAAATAAGACCTGAAATAAGATGGGAGAACATTGGAGTTGGAAAAGGACTGGTTTTTCAAAGTGTGAGTTACACAGGCTCTGGTTCCTGTGTTAATCCTACTGCCATGACATTTGCCATTGTCTGCTGTGTGGCAGTGTTAATTGAGTGGTTGTCCAGTTTTCTGTTCAAGCTATGATTGCCTCTCTTGTCACAGACTTTATCTTTGCATCTTACCTGGTCCTCCCTCTTGCTGCCTTTAAAATGAAAGAGAAAATCTGAGTTTAAGGAATGTATTTAAAGCATTTGCCTAAAGCATTTGCAGCCAGATAGACTTCACAGTTTCCAGATATTAAGTGGATTTATTGTCAAAAAGCAGAAAATATAGCAAAACTAGAAATCATACTTCTCAGTGTTCTAATGATTTGTAGCTTCAAATAAAATTTCATGAGAATGTGTGCCTTGCATGTGGGTCATCCAGCAATCTTGTTATAGAAGGAATGAAGTAGTATGAAAATAAAGAAACCTCACATGTGACCAGTTCCTTTCTTTAGTCTGAAAATTGATAAACAGCTCATTCTTCAATAGTCCTTTAAAAATGTTTCTTTAAATACTTTCTATTTTAGGTTGGTATGAGCCACAGATGGCCATGAATTTCAAAACTTGATGAGTCAGTGGCCATTGCAGTGTACAGAACTGGTGTGTGGGGGGTACATTTGCATAACGTACATTATGTATCAATACACATATAATTCATGCTTCAAGCGGTCTCAAAGTATTTGTCATATGCTTGTAGGGAAGGACACAAAGACAAATGCCATATAGTTCTGACCATTCATTCTTTAAGGAAAGCTGTTTGCTGTAATTTTTTACATTAAATACTGTTCTTCTGTCTTCTGAAAACTTCTACTCTGTTTTTTATCTTAGAAAGTAGGTCTGAAGGTTCACCGAGATAAAAACACAGCCTGTAATTCTTTTGTGAATTCATTCCTCATAAGAAATGGGATGAGGTACTGTCATAAATTCAGGTGATTCACAATACATTGTCAAATGCAAATTATTTTGGTTCATCTTCATCCCTGGAATAGTCTTGTCACTTCTTGTACTTCAAGCATTGCACCAGTTGACCCACACCTATAGAGATGTGCCATGCTGCTGTTTTGAGTACCTGGAGTACAATGTCTTGGGAAAGCAATTTGAGGACCCTATTGATCACACATAGATCTATTGTTAGGTAACTTTTAAGAATAATCTACCTAAGAACATTTGTAGTAGAATTAAGCTGGTATATAACTCTGAACGTCATGTAAAGTGTTAGAAAGTTCTCTTCACAGTGTAGTTAGACAAAACAATCCTTTTCTAGCCTGAGAACCAAGGACACCATTGCAGCTTCAGGCCCAAAAAGTATAAACAATGATGAATTGAGGAGAGCAATCTGGGATGATGGGACTTGATAACCTGAAGCTGCAGTTGGACAATTAACCCCAATATAGAAATGGACCAAAACTTATAAAAGTCTGAAAACTCATGACTGGGTGTTCATCTTGGGTGTAGCCATGGCCAGGCTCAAAGTACACACTTTATACTGCCCAAAGTGTATCTTTTGAAGGCCTTTTAATAAATACCTATTTTATTCCTTTAACACTGTCTGGCCTCTGTTGTAGGTAGCCTCTCAAGGCACCAGTACTCTACAGTAAACATCTGCCTTATTTAATACTTTAACAGCATGGCTTTCAACAAGTCCTTTCAATTACTTCAACTCTCTCTGTTGATTTGAAGTCTCTTGCCCTCTCAAAGATGAAACTTGGCTTTTTGTTCAAGGTGCCTACTCCCTTTCCTTTTATCCATTTCTGTCCCCTCTGAGAATGTAACAATTGTCTCCTACTAGCTTTTTAAGATTTCCAGAATGAAATCAAAAAACATCCACTTCCTTGTAAGCAAGGCTATGCCTTTAGCAACTCACATTTAAAGAAATAAAATTATAACATGGATTCCTATGAGACATTTAGCCAGAAATTCATATTCTAGATTTGTGGTCAGGTTTTTTTTGTTTCAGATTTTTGTTTGATTTGTTCAAGTATCACATTTGCAAATACACTGTATCTAGTTCATGTTTTTTTTCTTTATATGGTGTATCAGATGGCAGCTATGACTCTTGTCTTTCACCTAATTTATATTGATAATGAGTACATCTTTGTTTTCATGATTTTGTTTCCTAAGGACTTTATCTTTTGAGAGATTTTTCCAATTCTGATATAAATATGCATATTTTGCATCATGTAATAAAACTAATTGTTCTGTTAATTTAACCAGCAGACAAAGATATTCTGCTCTAAATTCGTTGTTGTTATTAGGATTCTATCACAGTGATTAACAATGAATCAGAAGAGAAGGCTCTAAAATATTGCAGACTTTCAATACTTAAAGGGATCATCTAAGAAATATGGGGACAGATGTTTTAGACCTGTTGCAACAGGACAAAGGGTAATAGTTTTAAACTAAAAGAGGGTAGATTTAGACAGGATATAAGGAAGAAATTTTTTATCAGGAGGGTGGTGAGACACTGGCATAAAGAGGTTATAGAAGCCCCATCCCTGAAAACATTCAAAGTCAAATTGGACAGGAGCGACCTAATCTAGTTTATGGTCCTACGTACTGCAGGGGGTTTCAGCTAGGTGCCCTCTAAAGGTTCCTTCCAACACAGACCATTCTATGATTCTATTATTCTAATGAGAGATTTCTGAGAATGTTTCCAACAGCTGTATCCTTACAGTATTGTGATACCAAGCCTGCTAGTGCATTACATTAAATCACTACACCACTTCAGTAACATTCAAAAACTTGCCATAAAATTTTTTTAAATCAGATTTTTTTCTGATTCTTATTTTTTTTTTAAATCAGAATATGATTTTAAAAGCAGTAATCATCTAATTTTTTTAAAAAAAAACTTTTAGTATTTTCTTTGTGGTGTTTCAGGTTTCAGCTTTGCAAGGTAAGTAGTCTACGTGGACAGTATTCCAAAGTGGGTTTTCTGCAAACTCTGATCATCTTAGATGATAATTTTTCAGATAATTAAGATGCTTAAGATAATTTTTTAGTCAATTTTTCAATTGTGAATAGCCACTGAAAAATCATGTTTGAAATTTTCAGAGTTGAGAGCATATTTGCTGGCATATTTAAAACCATCATTACTGTACAGGTTTGACAGCTACATGGTAGTGAAACTGTCATGTATCATTAATAAAATTCTTTGTCGTTATTTTTTATTCCCAAGTGAAACCAGAAGTCACACAAGCTTGAGTGATATTTTAAAATAAAATTACTATGAGGGGCAATGAAGACCAGCACTTAAAATGTGATTCCTCTTAAAATGTGGAACAGGTTTTTGTCATCAGAAGCAGTAGCATAAAATTTTTGGAAGTGACTGTCTTCATTCCTATTAGAAGGAAAACTAAACAATGTAATGTTGAAATAATGACAGGTGGTAATTATTCACAGGACAATGATCACAACTGAATCAGAATACACAATCTATCAAACATTTTAACTTTTTCATAAATTTTTATTAGTGTGAAATATTCTTATTTCCTTCCTTTCTGTTATGTGAGCATGCATATATATATATATATATATATATGTATATATATATATATATGGGGGGGTGGTGTATGTGTAACCTTAATGAAATTTATAAGTCATGCCAAAAAAAATCAAGAAATACAGTTTGGCTCATTGTCATATCAAACTTCAGTGAGATATTCTTATGAGATCAGTGATTTTTATCTTGTGAAAGAAAGAGAGAAATGGAAACTTTAAGTACATGGAGCTCTTGTCTGGTTTAGGTTTGATTGGTTATTTGAATGAGCACAATATGATTGAATTTTGAAAACAGTAGATAACTACCTACTGAGTAAATATAATTACATGATCTGACACAGCATCAATCAGATTTTAACTAGTGTGGGTGGAGGAATTCTTTTGTATGCTGAAGCATCCAATTATTTCAAATCTGGATTGTTCTGAATCATGACAAGGATGTATTAAGCCAGAATTATTCAGAACAAACTGAATTAAAGCAAAACATATGAGTTAATTAAACAAACTAAGAAAACCCTGCGTTCAGACTGAGGGCAAAAAGTTTGCTGTTTCTTTACCTTGCTAGTGAGCATTTTTCTTTCTATTTAGTTGGTGAAAAAACTTCATGTATGCCTAAGAAGAATATATGCAAATAATACTTTCAGAATGTGGATATATTTAATTTCACATATCATGCTATGACAAATTATACTCAGTGTTTATAATTGATATAGGAGAGAAAGACAGAGAATCTCCCTCATTTTGTGTGTGTTGACAGTCCTTCAGACTTTTGCTTCCTTTATTGCTGTTATAGGTAGTTAACAATAAACACTAACAGCTTTTCACTAATACACTACAGGTTCTTAAAATAAAGGGAGCCCATTAACAATAGTTATTTGGGATAGAGGGCAGTAGACTGTGTTAGACTACGTTTTAGTATTAACATTTATTTTACAACATTTCCATATAAATAAGATGGTTTATCCATTAGGAGCTTGGATGGACATAACTGCACCTGGAGAAAGACGAAATAGACTTTGTATGAAGAAACTTCACTCAATCTGAGAAAGACTAAAGTAGAATGATTTGTTTAAGGCAAGCTTCAGTTTTCAGTTTTGTAAAAACCATGCTGTGGCATGCCCTTGATTTTTATCACCTCTCTTCTGAAATATTGTATCACCTGAGCAAATAAATTTATGGGTTTTATTCCACAGTAGCAGCAGTGTGAAAAAGAGCCCAGCATAATGATTTCATGTTTGAATATACATTTACTGTATATATGTGCTTTGCCTAATTTACAGCATTCCTTTTTACTAAACCTACATACATTAACTATTAATTTCTAGCTGTTGCTGCCTGCATTTTTCTGCAAAACAGGTTTTATTCTCATGCATCTGGTTGTGCCATTTCCAATGGATTTCTTAAAGATGAATGTTTTTCATTTTTATTTTACAGAGTTACATACATGGAAGCAGCCAGGCTCAGTTTGTGGCAGAGTCACATATTATTCTTCTGCTGAGTATCCTTCAAACTGGTGATAAATATTAAAAAACCAAGATGAGGCACAGTGTGCTGTTAAATAAAATTGCTCTGGCAATGAATATCATTGAACATTTAAGAAGGTATTGTATTTTGGCTTACTTATTATATGTTGAAATAAATATTCATTGTTGTTGCTATGTACTGCCAAGTGACACTGGCATTGCTTTTCACCTATGTGCACACCTCATCTCCTTTGTTAGTCTTGTGCCTGGTTACTATTATTCTTATTTCTTTTCAGTGTTACCTTTCCAGTGGCAAAAACTAATTGTCTTCTTTTTTTAATCTTTTTTATAATAATTAAAAATTTAATGAAAAAAAAGGTTATTTTTTTCTACTTACAAGGAAGGCATGCAGAAATTTACCAACTATGCATGAAGATGATTTGTCCTCCGATAGTCCTTGGATTTTTTTTCTTTCCCCCAACTAATCTAAACAGTTTACTACTACTTCTTGAAACAAATAACTCAACATTTTTTCTGACATCACCTCCTCACAGAAAGACTTTGAGACCTACTTTTAGTCTTTCAGTCTTATTGCGTGAGAGAAAGTTAAGTTGGGGTTTTCTGGGAGCGGGGGTGGGTATTTTTTTATGAAAGGTTTCATAAACTGTGAGAAAAACTCATATTCTCTCTTGTTTTTTTAAATCGTGATTATTATCATTTTTCATTGAATGAGAACTCTAATCACCATCAACCATTTTTAAAGTTTAGTAGTTCCATCACAAATATATTTCTCTAAGGGAAACAAGCAAAAGAAAATAATATTTCCCAATCTGCAGTAATAGATGGATCCTAGTTTTATGATTGTGGCTACTCTCTTGTTCTCTCTCTGAAGTTATGTTACCTTAGAACCTGCCCTTCCTCTACTCTAACTTCCCTGTCTACCTTCATCTTTCGCATCTCCTATCCAAAGACAACACCGTCATTACACCTTAGTCACATTCATTTGCCTAGAATCCAGTTTGCTACCTGTGAAACCTTATATGCTTCATAAATAGTCATTATTAATTTAGTTTCAAAGTTATGATCATATTTTGCAGAGCAAATATAATATTTGCAATTGGACTGGAATGCTGTTTCCAGTTCTCCCAGTATAGGAATGTTGCAGACTTAATTGAGTGAGTCCAGCAAAGAGCCACAAGGATGATAAGGGGATTAGCCTGTGAGAAAAGGCTGAGGGAGCTGGTACTGTTTAACATAAGAGAGGACTCTCAGGGAGATCTCATCAATGTGGATAGAAACCTGATTGGAGGACATGAAGAGGAACGACACAGACTTCCTCAGTAGTGCCCTTTGAGTGGACAAGAGGCAATGAACTAAGACTGAAAATCAGTCTGAAGACAAGATGCTTCTTACTGTAAAGGTGTGCAAACATGGAAGCAGGTTACCCAGAGGGTCTATAGAGTTTCCATCTGTGTAGAGTTTCCACCTGAAAACTGCCAACTCAGAACTCGGTGATCATTGCTTTAAATGCTACTTTTTTTTTTTAACAGTACACAGAGACAGCTATTGCATTTCATATGAAAAGTTTATTGTTTCTTAGATAGAGTATGCATCTTGCTGGTATCATCTTTATGCTTTCCTTTGTAGAGCTACAATTTATGTTTTCAGTTTTCTGCTTTTTGTTTGCCACAGTTTAAACAAATCTATTATCTAAAAATAATCTCACTGAGAATGAGAAAATTAAACCCTCAAACCAGAGAAGATTAAAAATAAACAAAAATTTTGTTGATGACATATTTTCTCTGACTCAGGCATGAAAGTGATATCTTTTTGTTGTCATATAATGTCTTTAAACCAGGAGGTTGACTTAGCTACATTAATGCAGCTGTCTGAAAGAATCCTTTCAGTGATGTTCATTGCCACTTGCAGAAGGAATTCTCTAAGGTTTCATTTCATGGCTCAATACTGTTGAGATGAGTTTTTGGTCACACACAAACTTCACAATGAAATCTTTCACATGAAATCTTGACAGAGTTTAACAGTTACTCATGAAAATTAATATTCCTTTATTCTTTCAATGTTGCTAGTAATGTGCTGCTCAATTGAGTCTTCATTTTTTTTTTATTCAGAAAATGTTGTTAGAAAATGTGGGAAATAGGAAAAAATATGCCAGATTAATTTTATCTTCTACAAGATGCATTGAAATTTAAAACAGGACATTACTATTCTGGTAGTGTACATGTTTCATTTGGTTGCTGCTTTTTACTTTGTAATAGCAAGCTTGTCACTTCTTGCCAGATGATGAAGTGCAATGTTGTGTTTCTCTATAAAGTGAATTTTTAATACCTCAGATGAAAAAATAAGAATTTCCATTGCATTTCTGTATTTTTAGGTAGTGATTCTACCCCATCTGAGAGATGATTTCTTCTATATGAAGATGTGGTTTTCCATGCTGTAGCTACCTAATTAGGACTTGGGTAAGAAGGGCTTGTGAAGATGTCAGATACTCAGTTTAAGTCATTTTATAAAGCAAAATTAAATTCAGTAAAATCTATACAGTTACTGATTACATACCAGGTATATGTACATGTACAGTGTACTCACCAAGGACTGGTAATAGGGGTGAACTTCATTGGCACTAGGGTTGGTCTGACCCTGGCTGGACAGGGGCCCACCAAAGCCACTCAGTCACTCTTCAGCTGCTCAGGGGAGAGAAAAAGGCTCTTGGGTCAAGATAAGGACAGCAGGAGACTCAGGGAAATTACTACCTGGAATCAGGGAAGTTACTACCAATCAAATCAGAGAAGGGTAATGAGAAATAAAAAACAAATCTTAAAACAACTTTCCCCCCAGCCCTTCCTTCATCCTAGGCTTAACTTTACTCCTGATTTATCTACATGATCTCCCACAGTGGTGCAAGGGGATGATGGAGACTGGAAGTTGTATCCAGTTCATCACAATTGTCTCTGCCTCTCTTTCTTCCTCAGGATGAGGCCTCATCACACCCTTTGCTTCCTCCTATGGGAGAAAGTTCTCCATGAACTTCTCCAGTATGAGCCTTTCCTGTGGGCTGCAGTTCTGCATGAGCATGTAGCAGAGAACAGTGAAAAGACATGGTTGGATATCAGCAAATCATTAAGGTTGGAAAAGACCTCCAAGATATTGTGATGCTTGTATATTATACACTTCTATGACTTCCAGGCCATTACTTTGAGCAGTTTGTATTATGCTGACGAGTCTTACTCAGTTTTCTTCTTTGGCTCCCCTTTCTCTTGTATTGGAGACTTAACTTCAGGAAATAATCATGGAAATCATAAAAGTGTTGGTTGAAAGGGATCTCAGAAGATCACATACAGCAATCTTGTTAATGAAGGATTATCACTAACACTGAAGCTTGTCTTTCTTGGTTTTGTCTGGTGCAATTTTTTCAAAACTTTGACGATGGAGATCACATAATCGCTCTGGGCAGTTTCAGTGTGAAGTTGTTTTTTATCCAGTCTGAATCTTCCAAACTGAAGTTCATGGTGCATTATGGTATGAATTAAAATTTTGTCTGACATAATGTTTTGGCTTCCCTTTGGATTTCTTTTGCCAGCCGTACAGAATTGATGGTTTAGCTTTAGTGATTTTTTTCTGTTCATTAAAAAATGAACAGAACACTCTATGGAATAGAAGTATGAGATCCATTATGTTTTAGCTTTTTATTGCTTAGGAATAAAACAAAAGCCAAGGTTTGCTTTTATTCATGCCACATTATAGCTTATTGTTCATCATAAATCAACAGGTTAAAAACATTTTTAAAAAGAAAAAAAATTATCATTATTTACAGGAAAAAATTACTAAGGAATAAGTTAGGTGTAGATTTAATTTGAGGTTATGTCCATAAAAATATGACAGTCTTTTTAATCTGCTTTCAGTTTTCTTTGAAATTGGCCAATTTTTACATCCTCCCTAGAAATAACAAAACCTTGTTATCATAGGCAGTCGAGAAGGGAGTTTTATGTAATATATATATCCCCACATCAGCTTGATAATCAGTGCTTCAAGCAACTGGGTTCAGTTTACACGCATAATACTTTGGGGGAGGTTGTAGAATTATTTCAGTATAGAGACTTTCTGATGAAGTAGAAAATTTAATAAAAAGTCATTACAGAAATAGAAGTAGATATAACTGCTGTAGAATAAATATGGCAGATGACACAAAGGAAACTAATTTAAATGAGAGCATGGAATAGATTTTTTTTTAAGTTAATTTTTTTTGGGGATAAATTATGTAAAAGCAGTAATGTACATAGAACTGTGAACATAATAGGATTGTGCAGTCTATAATTCAAGGTTTTGCTTTTGAGGAGTTTTTCTAAGGACCCTTGTACTACATAATTTACACAGAAATAGCTTTGTTCGCAGTCGCAATCTTGGTAATGCAGTCTAATAGTGTGCTAGATATCCAGTTCTACCATGCAAAAAGAGCACATATCTAAACACATTTTGATTCAGCAATAGAGTTTAGCATCTTCTCAAGTTACCATCAGTTTGCATCCACATGTAATAGTGCGACAATGACTTTGAAGAACATAGAGAAAAATTGTGCAAAACAAAATAACCAAACAGAAGAACTGATTTAGTGATTTTTGAGCCAGATCAAACATAAAGAATGTTACAGCTTCAAGTCATCAATTAATAAATTCTTATTTCTTTTTAATTCTTTTTTGAATTAATTATGGCGTAATATTCCATAGCAATGGATTTTCAGTGTAAACTTCATGCAGTATGCAGAATTTATTCCTTTAGGATTTTTTAGCCTGTAATTTGCACAGTAAATCTACTGTGTGACTTTAGTATGTAAATCATGGGAAGCAGTCCATTCTCTCTCTTCTTTCCCCTCCTATCTGGAGCTTTATAGAGTTTGCCAGAGATACTGCTCTTTTCTCCTTTCCAAGTTGAAAAATTCTCTTTCCCCATGCAGAAGATGTTCCAGGCTGTGGTGTCTATTCTTGCAACCCTCTTACAGAAATTGGGTCATTGATGAGAGGAGACAGCAGAAATGATTGGGTACTAATAAAAAAAATTTAAATGCTGATTAGTTTGACATTCTTGGAGAGACAAGAAAGAGAAACTAAAGACAAGGGTACTGAAGTACTGTTGCTAGAGTTATTAAGAAGACATAAAGGCAAAAGAGATAACTTTGGAATGAAGAGCTGTCATTGTCTAAGAGAAATGACATGCAGTAAAATGCACAATCAGTATTACTGTTGTAATTAACTACAGTCGAATACAGATAGTGTATATGGGTGTTATATCCAAAAAGGCATTGAAATGTGCAGTGTTCAACTGTAAATATTGCTCTGGATGTCAAAAGACAGCAAGAAACATAAGGAATAATAATGCTGGATAGGCTGTGTTGAATTTGTAAGATTTCTTAAATTCTTTCATTCCTCCTTTTTTTAGACGCTACTCAGTATTTCTAATGAATTTTCATCAAGTTTTTATGTCATTCCCTGGAGAAATAAAACTGCTTTGAATGTAACATGTCATATTCTTTTCCCTTTTGTAATAGTATTGAATACTTACTTTAAGGAATAAATTTAAAAGTAAATCTTTTCATTATCAAAGGAATTTCAGTTATTAAGCAAACTATTTATTTATATATTTATTGTATCTCCTATAGAGGAGATAAACCATTATTATAGGAATTAGCAGTAATGATTAACCTGGTACATTTTCTCATTATTACCATTAAACTTAGCATTGATGCTGGTTAAACACATATGCCTAAGTAAAAATGGAAATGTCTTTTCAGTTTCCTAATTTGAATTCCCAAGGCAAAGTTTAATGGGACAGCTGTGTAGGTGGATATGAGATATTGATTGAAAGGGAAAAGGACAAATCTTTTTGGTAGCATTAAAATGACACCTCTTATGAAAGAGATTTCCTGTCCTACAGAGGGAATTTAAATTAAGTGTATTAAGTGCTTCTGTGGCGTGAGGCTTTGCCATGTAAAGAGAATGTAAAGAGATGACTTTCTGTATGTTAGAGTCACTGAGCATAAGAATATGAAATTTTGAGTCAAAAGTCAGTAGAATAATACTCAATTCTCAGTAGTAAGATTCTGTCACTTGTGCATCAATATGCACAACTAGTTGTGTGTTCCCCAGAGATTATATGATAAAGTGAATGAGGATGGTAACTAAAGCAGTGAAACAGGATTATTCTATCCTTGATCTTAAGGATAAGAAAGAAAAACAGAAAGACCACAGTGGATAAAGATAAGACTAAAAGCACATTATAGCATATTTAAGCATGCTTCCTTATTAACTTTGGAAATCAACATACAAAGCAGCAGAACATCTTGCATATTTTCTATTATTTATTTGCATTAGCCACCAGTACTACCTGTTAACCTTGTAACTTACTCTGATTCTTCTGGAAGCTGATTCCTCCTAAATGTAATGAAGCATAAGAAGATCATAGCTAGAAAAACTAAGAGTTTTATGTTACCTAAGTCTCCAACTTAGACCTCAGTGTCCTGCTTGACCTTAAAACAATTCATAATATGATCCTTTAGAAAAGACATTAAGGTCCCTTAAATGTGAGAGAGATATGCAGAGACCTTAAATTTACAGTTTGGCATTTGATAATACAACATGAAACATAATTCATAATCTTTCATCAGCTACTTGCAATACACTGGAATTGATGAACTAACTTCATATATGGCATGTGTCCTCTGCATGAATTTGCTCTGAATTTCAGTGATTTTCAACCATTTTCAATTTCTGGTTAAAATTTTCCAATGGAAGTGCAGACCCCTGCAAAGCTAATTTAGCTGTCAACTGCTGTGGCAATTGGGCCATTTTTATTTGCCTTTTGCAAATAGCTGCCTGCTAATCTACATAACAAGAGGCATTCACTGACCACAGGCTGAAGACATTTTTAAAGGTTTCTTTAGGCTACAGTTAATTATTTTAAAGGTTATTTTAATGGTTAAGAAACATATTTGCTTGAATGGCTAAAAGAAGCAGAAATCTAGTCCAAAGTTATATGTTTTACCTTTTGGATCCACAGATACCTTTTACTAAATGGAGTAGCTCTCAAGTGCATTCAGCTAAGAAATAAATTATATTGCCTAGATAGTAGCAATGATGGAGAGTAAAATGACAGTCTAGACTCATATTGATGATGACTTATGGTGTAGAAAAAGAATGTGTGATATTTCCAAAAATATTTATAGGTTTTTATGGAAAGCAAGAGAGATTGCATCTGCATGCAAGTATCAAGTGTGTGCTAACAAACAGATGAGACTTACTAGGTCTAGTGTTTGAAATAAAGTGCTTGAAAATTAGGTAGATGTTTGTAATACAGTGTTTGAATACTGAGAGAAAATTATATAGCCTCATAAATAACTTAAAAATAGCTCACATGAAGTTTGTTTTAGGAAATGTATGTGTTTAAAAGTTAAACTGTTAAGAAATTCCCTCATTTATTTGTTTCTCTGGTATGCTTAATATTAATGAAAGTAAAGTACTCCTATACATCTACCTGTTCTGGAGATGTTAATACTGTCATGATTGGAATATTTATTTGAAATATATATTTGAAAATTCAGAGAAATGGATTACAAAATATAAGTGAAACTAGAAAAAGATATTATGGGGCAAACCACACTATAAAAATTTGCCAGATGGACAGGACTAAACCTGAAATTTCATCAGATGTAATCTGTACAACCAAAAAGGTCATAAATAATAAATGTAAAAATCATTCCCCAGCATTAGTTTTAGGTGATCCTAAATGTGAATAATTAGGAAGTAAGTCAGGCTGAAAAACTCTGAATGTTTGATTAGTGATTTAACACAAACTTAATCAGGTATCTTTATGCTCCATTTTGCAGCTGAATTAAAACAGATTCCAGAGTTGTCTTCTTCTGAAGCTTTTGTATGGCCTTTCCATTCTCAGGTGTCTAAGAGCACCACAAGAACAATGGTTCCATCAGATTATCTATGGATTAATATGCCCTCTTGTAAGGGGCCAGCAAAGAATTTCTCATGTTTTAATCATCACCCTCCCAGCAAAGAAACAAACCAAACAAACAAAAAAGAGAGAGAGAAGACTAGACCACTGTAGATCTTTCTGTTGATCAGATTACTCCTTGACAAAAAAGTATGTGCTTTTATTTGTTCCATGTCTGATAAATTGAACCAGCAACTTTTAAAGATTGCATGATAATCTATCCCCATTTTAGGTTACAGTAAACTAAGCACAGGCTCAAGTGGATGAATATTTTGTTCTCTAGTTTTTCTTGCTTATATGTTATTAAGCAACTGTGTGATCTGCATTTTAAAAGGTAGCTGTTTCTTTGTGTTTGTAATGCTGATGCCAGATTTTGCACCCCTGGCAGAAATACAACCAAATATGAATGACACCACCAAACTTTTTTCACAAAAGTAACCAAATGCTAGTCAAGCTATTTTTTCTCCTTCTTTCATTCCTCACTTACTACTAATTAGGAATAAATTTGTGACATAAAGATATAAATTATGTATTACATTAATAAACTTAGGAATGATCAGGTTTTCTTCCTTTTGGCCATCCTGTGATTAAATTTTCTATTAAAGTTTGCTAATAATAAGTATCCCAAATTTACTAGCAACTAGTTTCATTTCGTAGGGTATCTATAATTTTGGATTTTATTGATCCGATATTTTTTGTTTTGTTTTGGATTTGGTGGTCTGGTTTTTTCCCTCCTTCTGATAAAGCATCTTGATTTTTTCAGGGCTGAATGCTTTATTCATTTTCTGTATGAGCTTATAAATTGTGATGATTGCTGTCTTTTTCATACTACTTTAAAACCATTGTTCTTCCTGTATCAAAATTCAAAACCTTTTCAAAAGCCTTATGTAGATATGTTTTCAATTTTTATGAAAACATGTATCAGCTGGGAAAAGGAAAAGCAGAAGTTTCATATGTAAATGTGTAATAATTTGAGAAGGTATATAATAGGATTTACACAAAAAAAATCAGTAGAGAAATAAATTTATCAGAAAACATGAACATCTGAATTTAAACCATTTGCTTGCCATGGCTTATCTAAGTGCCACATTCCCCTCATCTTTTCAAAATAGTTTCATAATGCATAGTGAGGTAAATAAAGAGGAATTGGAAAATAAGTACATCTTTTGATGCATCATTTTTTGCAGATGAAAAACTGTCCAAGTAACTACTTACTAAAGTTTTACATTCTTCACTGTTAAAGTGATACTGTAAAAGATTGTTTTCAGAGCTGGGACTGTTGCTTTATATGGTAGAATATCAAAATAGTGTAAAGGCATAACATAGAATGTTTGAAATGAGTAAAAAATAGTAACAAGCTATATATTCTGTGGTAAAAAGCTAATTACTGTATTGAAATGACACCTCAGGTTGAATTTTTATTTTAGCATCAGAGAGCTGAGGCAAGTACCATGCACAGTGTTAGTGTGGCTATGAAGCTGATACCACTGAATGTAAAAGGCAGCCAATGAGGCTGAAAGCTCTGCAATGATGACTAAAGTTAGAAAACAACAACTGAAGCAAAAATAGTGACAGCGTGAGGGAAGCTTTAGGGGTAATGATGTGGAGCTCCAAAAGACTGGGAAAAAAATCCCAGCACAATTCAGGTGGTTACAGATGTATAATTCTCAGTTGCAGAGCAAACAGCTTACTTTTGTGATATTGTTGTTCCTGATGGTAAGAAAAGTGAATTAAACTATTGTTCTGCTAAGAAAATAAGAACTGTGTTAGAGAAGGGATGTCTCCCAAATGGCTTTTTAGTGTGTGGTTGATTGGTTTGTTTCTCAGAAGCAGCCAGGTAAGGGAAATAGGAAAGAACTGCATTATGTACTGATACTGCATGAGATAATCAAGCAAAAAAAAAAAAACATTTACAAGGCATTTCAAAACCTTTGCAAAAAGTAGCACTTCCCCAGGAGGACCTGGTGAGTTACCTTTACATCTTGGGACCGTTTTTTTTTTTTCTCTCCCCATGACTGTTAAACTCAGCAGAAAATTACTACTATAAATCTAAATGAGAATTGGTAAAACAAAGTTATTAGATAATGCTACATTAGAGGTTTTTCTTCAGCAGGGTAGAAATATATGTGGAAATTTTTTTCTCACCCTTTTTAGGTGACAACTGCCTCAATTAATGCATCTTTATTCTTTTGTAACACTGGAAAATACAGAGTTTAATGAATTTCTCATGACATTCTCCCCAGTTCTTCTTCCCTACTGGAAGCATAGCAGTAGAGCAGGAGATTCCCAGTCTCATATGCACATGAATCTGAATCTTAACAAGTAAAATTTCTAGAAGGCATTTTTTGTATCGTGGATTCCAAGATTAATTTTTTTCACAATATTTTGTTTCTTTTTCTTTTTAATATATTTTGTCAAATGCAGTCATAAGCTTTTGGAAGACTTGAATATGACCAATTATTCATAGACTGGCTCTATGCTTTGCAGCTTGTACATCTGTGAGGAATTTCATTTGAGCTACTAGCATGTTTTTAATTAGAGCTTAATTTTGGACTATAGGTAGATGGCTGCGTCAAAGAGGTGATGTTAAAAATTATATTTCCTTCATGTTGCCTATTTGCTTCTGCCATCTTTCACCATTGATGTTTACTTTTTAAAATGTTGTTATTCTTCATTTGACTTTTCTCAGTTTGTGTCTATAAAATTTGCAAGTCAAACCTGAATCATGCTGCTCATCTCTGATGAAGTGTGAGTCTGTTAGCATTGACAATTCTAAATCCTTTTGTTCAAGCTCAGCTTAATTAAAATCTTACAATGAAAATTCCAGATGTCTTTGAACAATCCTAAAATGAAAAATATTATGATTAGCACAAATGTAATGTTTCAAGATGCAGGTATTACTTAAGGATCTAGCACATTTGAAGTATCTGCTTATTCTTGAAATTTGTAGTCATCATGGGTTAAGTAATGGTGAAAACTCCAACCTTATTTGACTATCTGTAAATGGTGTTGATGTTTGTGTTTCCTGCATTGTGACTTAAGGCTCTCATGATTCACACCTGCTTCAGAGTGGCATTCAGGCTTGCCTCTGCTTCAGAACAGATGTTATGCACAGTAGTAACCATTCCTTTTTGTTTATACAGTTTCAAATAAACAATCAAGAGAATGGCTTAAGAACTTGCTAGATTAGTGAAATTGTTTTATCGCTAGTACTTGTTCACATTTGTAACAGTTATAATGAGACAACAAAACACTGAAAGTGACTGAGGACTTTGCCTCTGAGATGTTTTTCTGCTAAACTATTAAGCAGTATGACACTAAAGAGGAAGTTAATGTCTTATCTAAATGCAGAGGAAGATAAACCAGTCCAACTGCTTCAGTTTGTATCAAAAAAACAGTGAATTCTGAGTAATTGCAGGGAATGATTTCTGGATCTTACAGTTTTCATTTTTTAAAAATCCTTTGCTACCAATATACAAAATATTTTCAAATACTGGGAAGTAGCTATATCCATAACTGTCCAAAATTTGTGTCCTATTTGATGGCTTGTCCTTTAAAGCTTCTTGAACTGTCTTTCATTTTTTAAAATCCAGAATGCACGAAGAAAAATCCTACACATTTTTGCCACAGGTGAGTGTATCAATATGCAGTTTTTATATGTAAATACCTTCTTCCGTTTTGTGAACTTGAAAGCTGTAGTTCATAGATGTACCATTGTGGCTTTCTGAGTTATCCACACATCTGTTGCTTTCCTTGACAATGGCAATACAGATGCTGCTATCACCATGGGAATGGTACTCCTGAATGAAGCTGCTACATCCAAAGGAGATGTTGGAAAAAGGAGAAGTAAGTTGTACTTTATAGCTAAGGTAATCCTTAGACAATTAAAAGACCCTGTGAAATTACAAGTGAATATCTGATTAAGTTTTCAGAAGGTCTTTACCTTAAACCAATGTTTACCTTTAGTTGTTTGGAAAAGAGGAGAGCATTAAAATTCTGTTGATAAAACTGCAGTCACATGAAGTAGTAACAGTAAAAAAATACTTGAAGCATTCTCAGCCAAGGTACAGCTTGACTCAGTAACTCTACTGCATTGCATAAATGCTTTTTGGCTCTTGAATTATATCAGAAGTCTGATACAAAGAACAAGAGTTTCAAAACATTGCTTTCAAAATAAATGTATGCATTTCGGATGACAACATCCAAAAGAGTATGAAAATTCTTTTATTTGGTGCTCTTTCCAGTATCATGTCTCCAGAGGAAGAAGGAGACCAGCAGGTGTAATACAAAACATATCCTAATCTGTAATGTCTAAAGATAGTTAGCTTGAAGTGTAATTTTTATGTTTTTCTGAATTTTGTTGTTACTCAGAATATTTGTGAGATTTTTTATGTCAGTGAATCACATAAACACACAATATGAAAGTGTTGTACCCGGAATCAAACTTCCTCACTGTTACGTCAAACAACAAAGGTTTTACTGAATGTGACATAGGTTGAAATAAATATGCCAATCTGCCTTTGCACCTTTTATATCCCCTGACTTATTTTTCTGATATAAGCCATTGAAGGTCTCTGGAAGATAACAGATTTCCTACACTGCCTCCTCTTTCAAGATCAGTTCTTTAGCTTCCCAAAATACACAGTATTTTACATAAAGCTGGCCACTATTTTCTTCAAAAGGTTTCTAGAACTCTTCATAATAGCGGGTTGAATGGCTAGACATCTCTCTAATCTATGGTGATTTGAGGGTCTCCTTCAGCAAGTTATAGATGTGTCATTGATTCTGAATACCTCCTACAGTAATTAGCTTTAAGAGTGGTGTCAAAGGATACAGTGACATAAGTTTAATTGGAATATGATCCTAGATCTGGGCCTGAGAACACAGGCACAGTGAAATATCAGTGGACTGCAGTAAAAGATCAGGCTCTTAGCTCTTTGTGGCCATTATGTGAGTACTTTCTGTGTATCTGCCTTGCACTGTTCATGCTTCCAATTTATTCATCCATGCTTGGAAATCATATTTGTGAGTGGTGATTTCTTTATAATGAAGTGTGTTTATTAGTTTTGTACATGGCTAGTTTTCTCAAAATAACTGGAGGAATTCTATATTCCAGTTGACATGTGTCACTTTCCACATGGTCAGTTTTAATGAAAAAATGCATCATTGTCAGTTTCCTCAGCTTCACGTTTTCTCATCCTTCACTCAAAGGCAGCACACATTAGATGCATGAATATTGCAGTTAAATAGCAAAGGGTTGGGTAAAGTAGGAAGAGTATAAGAAGAGGAGTTCTTAAAATCAAAGTAGCTCACTAGAATCAAAGCATTCTCTAATGTATATGAGCTGCATCTCAGTTTGTAAAATGTCCCCCTTTTTTAAAAATGTATTTACATGCAATAGAGTGGGCTATCACAATCAAGATTTTTTTATGCTGTCATTCCACAGGATGCCAAAAGATGTTTCAAATATTATTTGTTAATTTCAGCATTTACTTTGTGAATTCGTTCTTTCTGATAGATGCAAAGCACTTTCACCTGCATGGTGTCAGAAGATCTGTATCATTGTTATTTACCTTCAGAACCTGAAGATTTATATTGCTAGTGAGCTAATAGTAAAAAGTGGTTTGGCTGCCAGCCTTGAAACTTAGAACAGTGACATTTTTAGCCATTAATAACTAGATAAAGTAGTTACTAAACTGCCTTTACTGCTACTTCAGCCATAGATGGTTGGCTAGAGAGAACATGATTCCATTAGTTAAGGGACATTTTTCTAAATGTAATTTTTTTTTTTCCAAAAAGAACAAGCAAATACCTAAAATGAATTTATTTGATACATATAATTTAATGGGTTATTAAATACATTATCAGAAGTAAGTCGTTTGCATCCACATACATTTGACTTTCAAATTTCTGCTTTTTCTTGAAACTACATTTGCCCTGACAGGTTATTTTTCCCTAATAACCATAAATATTATTTCCATATCTGTTTGAAATCCTGTCAGAAGATAGTGGGTTTCAGCAGTCAAGGCAGTAACATTTTATATTAACTGTGTCAAAATTCTCAATAAATGATTGACATAAATAATATTCTTTGTAGGGATTGCAGTTTTAAATCTTTTATGTGCTAATAAACAAAGTTTTAAATCTTTTATGTGCTAATAAACAAAGTTATTTTTTTCCAGTAATATGTCTGGTTGGCCTTGGTCTTGTGGTTTTTTTCTTCAGCTTCCTGCTGTCAATATTTCGCTCCAAATACCATGGCTACCCATACAGGTAATCTGTCTTTAAATTCTCATCTTATAGATTGCAATAGCTTTGTAGAAGTTTAAGAATTGCTTTCACCTAAACAATCTTTAATCTTTACCGCTGAAGTCAATGGAAGCTGGTAGAGGGACGAAGAATGGTGATGAATTTAAACAAACACAAAAGGGGTGGAATGCTATTGTTAGCATGACTGTTAAAGCAAACCAGTTAAAAGTGTTTGAGCACAGATGCGTGACATATACGCTGCCCCCTGAAAAATACAAAAAGAAAACATGCTTTGGTCTGTAAGGCTTTATTAGCTATTTATTTTTGTATAAATGATGTACATAAGACAAGGCATAAAACAAAAAAGCACTGTACTGTGATAAGATTTGACTTCACTAAAAGTATCCTTTTCTTTTGTCAGCCACACCATGGAGGAGAGACAGGATTATAGGTTTTCTAAATTATACATACACTTGTCAGTTAAACAGTTGCATTTTTTCTGAAAAAAGTAGAAAAAGTAGATTTCTTTGATTAGACTGCGTGATTAGTACAACAACCATTTTTGTATTCTGTGTTATATTCCGCTAAAAAGAATTCCGCCTTGCAAGGCCAACTTAGATGTAACATTTCAGCTATTAGCTTACAAATTTTCTATTAGATTTTGCTCTAAGACTTCAGAACTATTTTCATTTTTATAGAGGTTGGTCTCTTTAGGCTATTTAAATGATATTTATGTTGCTTCAGATTAGTTTTATTATTTAATAACACTATACTGAAGACAAGGAAACTCTTCCCATTGCAATATGTGCACAAGGTATGCTCCTGCTTTTTAGTAATTTCTGCTAAGGAAAGAGGTCTGTAAAGGGCCCAGTAGCATCATACTTCAAAATTTCATCAGTATGAAATTAATAGTTTGCCAGTTGGGGTAGCCTGTCCTGCTTTTCAGCATCCTCTCTGAAGATTACTTCTAGCTTGACTGACTTGGGGTGAAAGGCAGGATCCAGATTTCCTAAGTGTAAGGTATTCTTACCTTCCATTAACTGCTTAAGTCTTAAACTTTAAAGAAGCAGGATTTATGAGCTTAATTTGCAGCTGAAAGCTCATCTGAGAAGCATTGCCAAAGAATGACAACCCGTGGTCTGAGCTCCCATCTTCTCATAACAAGTTTATTAAATGGAGAAGGCAGTAGTGGTGGCATGTTCCTTGCCATGCAATTTGTCAGTTACTAAAGAGAACCTGACAGTTGTATTAGTCTCATTTTTAGTGTGTCTTAGGAATGTTTATATCACCTGTTATATCTATGCCAGACCTTGCATTGCATTTGTGAATGTTTGCAATAGGCATTTTTGGCTGCTGTCTGGTACCTAGGATGTCAGGTGCTGAACAGCATTGTGAGCATTAGTATGCTCTGTGAGTTTGCATGCCAACATGATACCATTGGTGTTAGTGCAAACCTAATCACTGAGTATATCTTGTAGCATCAGGTATTACAAGCTTTGGGAATCTTAATTTAAATAATGTAGGGTTTTTCCCTCTTTTCTTGCTAATCTGTTCACTGTAAATACTAGGTGGAGTAGATTCTTTTTGTTTTGTTCTCCCCACAATTAATCTAGATTTTTTTTAAATATTAGATATCTTTTAATAGGAGTGTCTAGAAGAAGTTGGAGGCCTATGTAGATTTCATACTTACCTTTTATTATCCAAGCTAAGAATAAAGGACAGCAAGATTTGGGGCTAGAAGCAGAATTCTATTAAAAATTTTATTAAAAAAAAATTTAGTTTGATAGGTGATGCATATCAAAAGTAAGTGTACTTGTTAGTATGCTGAAGCTGGTTAAAAAAGAAATAAATCCAGGACAATGCTGAAAAGAATAATTCATCACAATCCTGATAAAATGAAGTAGTGCCACATCATTTTGTTACTGTGAAAAAATTATTAGATCCATAAACCAAATCCTGTCTTAGGAGCTAAGCAGACTTAATACCACAACTTTCAAATCAAATAAACTCATAAAGAAATGAACTGTGTGTATGCCTAAATACATATGAAACATTTGATAGCAGTGTTACGCAGTTTTCTTGGGTTTTTTTTTTTTTATAAAGTTACTGCTTCTGCATGATAAAGCAAGATCTTTTGGGCTTAGTTGGTCTGTCCTAGATTGTTCCAAGTTTTCGTGGTAATAAATTAATCATTCAATCTTAAATCCTCAAGGCAGAATTATTGGAAACCATCACTAGAGCTGATCCTTTTGCTCTGCTATTATCAAATTTCATTTACTAATTTCACAAATGTTTAATTTACTTATCTGATCCTTTCCAGTGTTAAATCTTTCATGTTTCTATTGGTCTCTTGGGTAGCTCTGACACAATTTTCTGTTATTTTGAATAAACATACTGTTGATTCTTTGACACTTCAGTGGTCTTTACATGTCATCTTCATCATGAGCCCATAGCGTTTTTTAGAGAAGCCTCTTTTTTTTTTGTGGATAGTTCTTACGAATTTTAATGAACATGCAAAACATTAGGGAGGACCAAGTATATAAACTGTTATTTTCTCTTTCCCCTTTTAATTTAGTATCCTGCATTTTAAGCTTCATTCATAAATGCTAAAATACATTAATCTTTTCTGTCTGAATTCTTTGAGATCTTCCAAGAAGTTCCACACTTCATCAATTGATCCCAGTGCAGATATATCTTAAGATGTGAAATATGTCTGTCCTTTTCCTTTCATTGGTTGTAGATTTCACCTTGAAACTATCAGTCTTTACATGATGAATTGTCCTCAGGCTAGTAAAGCTTTGCCTTTAACAATACTAACAACAATGCATACTAATGATCTGTCAGGAAAAAAGTAACATTATGTTGGCCTGCCTAGAGCAACAGTTAAAGAAAACTGAAATTGCTTTAATGTTATATGCATGACCTCAAGCATCAACTTCACTATCCTACTTAAAAAAGAGAAAAATTCAAATGTCCTAAATTGTTTCTGTTCTCTGGCACTGAACAACCAAGTCAGTCCTTTGTGAGCCATGCATTGGTAAAAAGTGAAACAGTAACACAATTCTTTTCTGCAGTGACCTCTATGTAGCAAAGATAAATCAAAACAGAGGTGAATAAACATAAAGTCAGAGTCAAAAACTGGAGAAAGACGGTTATTTCTTTTTCTAATGTGGTCTATAAGGTGCTCCTTAGAGGGCATGTATATAGTAAGGGACAATAATTTTGACACTCTTTTCAATCCACTTCAGACATTTTCAATTCTGATTTGATTATTTCTTTCACAAGATTTTCTTCTTGAAGGCTAGGGTTGGGCAAAAAATTGTTTAGTTAATATGCTGGTAAAAGTCTTAATAAGTGTATAACATTGAAATGGGAAAGGTGATGCAAAGTGGGGGTCATATGTAGGTTACTCACTGAGTGAACACATCATGATGGATGGGCTCACATGCAGCAAATCTCTTTTTTTGCCATAGCAGGACTTTTTCATGGCTGTACTAATCCACCTTTTTTATGGGAATAAGATGAAATTTTTCATTTTGCTAAAACTTTACACTTTAATTGATATCATTAACTACTGAAAGATTATGTAATAATTTTGTTTTATACTGTTGAGTGTTTTCTCTTTATAATTCTTTCTGGATAAGAAAAGTTTGTTGACATATCTTAGACAATGTTGTTTGGAAGACTTCTTACCCTAGTATTTAAAGTGAATAAATGATATATTAAATATCAGATACTCAGTGACTGAGCAATAAAATGTTATTATATTAACACAGAATTTCATCTGTCAACTCATACACATGGGAATGACATAGAGACTATTCTTCACTATAAGCCAAAACCATGAACTCTTAAGTTTACTTTTCTAGTCAGGAAAGAGCTTGGCTCTCTAGAAACCACACCTTAGGCAGTTTCAGCCCAAAAGGCATACAGAATATGAAAAAGAACGAAAGAGGATGCTAAGAACAGATTATATCAATACATGAGCACGGGATTTTAGGCATGTAAATATTTGTAACACAGCTTCAAGAGGACACAGGAAAAAATTTTATCCATGCTTTACTGATATATAAAAAAATTCTTGGTTTTATCATCTTTTAGCTTTAGCTGCAATTAACTGCCCTACAGTGTTTTTTCTGCTTTGTTTTCTGAATGAAACTTCTAGCACAGTTTTAATACTCTTGACACTTTAAATTGTTCTTTCAAGCCAACATTTTATCATTTGTTGTTTTAATCTCAGTTTAAATGAAATGAACACCCAAAAATTCTGTGATTTCATAATTTTTCATTAAGTATCTTTTGAATTTTTTTAGAACCTGCCCTGTAGTTGAATGTTTCATTATCCAATTATCCTTCATAGCCATTATATTCCAGTATTATTTACAAGAGTAATGTGAAATTTTTTTAGTTAAACCATAAAAAATAATCAGCCTTCTGAACTATGTATTGATGGAATGGAAAATACATATTCTTTATTGGCTAGCAGAGAAAATGAACTAAGCTGTGCAAAGCGTGATAAATAAAAGATGCCTTATTTTCAACAAAAACCCATAAATGTTAAGTCAGATATAAAGTATTCATTTATTGCTTGGGGAAGGACAGTCAATGCAACAGGACACACAAATTTCCAGATGCCCCAGAGCTTGAAAAATCCTCACATTCACTGTATATACATCTACCCTTGTTGTAATTAAATTAGTTTCAGTAAAGAAATCCTGTATAATATTGAAACTGAAATTAAATGCAAGTGAATAAAACAGAAGTTATTTCTTGGGAATATACTGGAAAAAATATTAGTACATAAAAGAAATAGTGTTTACAGACATATGAAACTAAGTTTATTAATAAACATGAGCACACTACTAACAGCTTTTTAGATATTTCATGCACAATTAAATTGACTCACCTTAAGTTTATGAATTGGTAAACCTACTTCTGATAAATAGCAGGGTTCACAATTTGATCTGTTGTGTCCAGCAAAATTGGCTACTTTCTTTGAAACACCAGAAATCAGGATTATTTTAAAAGACAGGAAAACAACAAAACACAGTTGTCAGAACAAAGCCCTTACATTTAATATTTTCTATACTACTCCTGTTAATGTAGCTAAACAGTATTTTCTTCAGGAAAGAAGCTGCCTGTGGAAGTGGAAGGCAACACATTACAGTCTCCCTCTGTTCATTTAAACCATCTAGCAGCATGCTGAATTCATGAAAATTCACAAACTTCCATACTCTTCTCTATGGGAAGTGTCAACTTCAGTGCTGGTTTCTAATCCTTTAAAAAATGTGAGATCAGAATTCTAAATGTCTGTTCCTGTAGCAGGTCTCTTAGGAAGGATGTGCTTCCTACTGTGGCAAACAGTTTGGATGCTCTTCTCCCAGCAGGACCATTCCTTCTGTGATTATAACCATTAAAAATGCCTCTTTTTGCTTGCATGCCTTCCCTCTAAGTCTTATGGTTCACCATTTACTTTTACCCGTTTCTGTCCATTCCCATCTAGTTTATGTCTGGAGGGGCACAGTTTATCCAGACTTTCCTGTTCTACTTCACCCTGTTTTGCAAAAGGGAACATGATTTATTTTGTCTGTCTGCAGATCTATCCCAGCAGTTTGTTATTCTTGATTTTTTAGAAACTGCCCACCCTCCATCTCCTTCTTTGTGGCTACTCCATGTTTCTTTTGTGGCGTTTTGGCTTTTTGTAGTTGAGTGAAAGAATGGTTGGGGTTGAAGTGGCTCCTAGAGATGAGTCACTCCTCTAAAGTAAGTTCACTTATAGCAGTGAACAAGATCACTTCCAGGCAGGTTTGACAGAAGGAGCCTCCACAAGCTCTCTGGATAACCTGTTCCATTGCTCTCACCCTTGAAATAAGAAAGTTTACCCTCATATTCTGATGGAACTTGATGTGTTTCAGCTTTCTAGCCTAGGGTTTTTCTTTCTTTGCTTAAATTTTCTTACACTTGTTTTAAAAGTTTCAGTGTTTCTCTTATCTATATTCTGTATCATGTTTCTTAGCTGCTAAAGGTGCAGTTCCCTTCTAGACAGAAAGAAAGATCAATAGCTGTGGAAGTACCATGTTGATCCAACTGCTGTATTTCTTTGCTGTTACATCATTGAGTGTTTTACACCTCTTAAGACTATCAATGCTACCTCTCTGATTATTGAAACCTTCAGCCCTTCCCACTTTTCTCTCCAAACTTTCTCACTATTAGTCCTCTCTCTTTTCCTCTTAGAGCCTTTCCTATACGTGGCCTTACTCATCTGTTCTAGACCTGGGTTATGTTTTTAGTCACATGTGCTGATCATTCTCTTACTCCCCCCTTCAGCCCTCTACAATTCATCTCTTCATGAAGTTGTTCTCACTAGCTTTTCCCTGTTGTTAATCCCTTCACCCTCCAGCACCCAGCCAGTTGCCATCTGTTTTCCCCTGGTTTGTATGTCTTGCCTAACGAGCTTGTCAGCTTTTTGCAGCATTGAACATCTTTATACTGTTACAGTCTCTTAAGCTTGTGGCACTTGTATTTATCTTTTGTAATGATTAATTAATTAATGCCATGAATGGAAAAACTGGTGAAATTGCTACAACGTGTATGCTAGTGCACACTGCATATCTAGGAGTTGAAAGACCTACCAGGAAAAGCTAGAGGCAGTACTTCCATTCTCTAGTTCTTTGCTTGTGTGTTAGTAGTTAGTCCATAGTCATGCACAAGTCTTTCTCTCTCTCTCTCTCTCTCTCTCTGTCTCTTTCTCTCTCTGCATTCCTACTTCCCAGTCTATAGGACTTGGTAAAGTATTTAGAAAGGTGTGACACACAAATATCTACTTTTTAGAAATAAAAAGTTTCATTCCAGGTGTAAAGAAACAGAAATACCATTGGAAACTTCTTAATTTATTAAAATACTAAAAATTTAAGAGTCTGCAATACTAGAGTCTTGCCAATCGCTCTACACTCTCCCAACACTGGGGCCACTTCAGCAGTAAAAGAAGATGGTTTTAAATAAACCTGAAATATCCCCTGGGAGAGATTTCTCACTTCAAGTAGTAAAAGCAGATGCAGAACTTGATTAAAGAGAACAGATGTTTGAAGAGTGTTTTGCTTTTTAATTTTTTTAAATAGGCAAATTTAAGGTTCAATCACTTATGTTTTATTTGATAACTTTCATGCTTGCTTAGTAATCACTAAATGGAATATAAAAACTTAAGAGATTGTTACACAAATGTCAAATGACTTTTCAAATTAATGTTTGAAGTCCTTGTTTATTATTCCTTTCAAATAATTTTGGTGCTATGCTTTATATGCATTTTTCAGTATTTAATAATGTTTTCTTTCTTTTCAGCTTCTTAATTAAATGAATTCAAGCGGGATTCATTTAGAGCTGCTTACCATGAAGATAAGCTATAACTGCTATTTTTGGCCCACCAATGTTACATGTATTCAAGAATCTTTTGTTGGTTCATCTGTTTTTTGTGATAATTTATATAGTATGGTGATAGAGAAATGAATGCAGTTTTATGCAATAAATGTGTAATTTATAGAAACATATAGTAAATATCTCATTGGGAAGTGCTAAAATGTTATGAATATAGCGTGCACAAGAATTTAAATAAATTTCAATATAATGGGCTTCTGTTTAAGTCTTCCTTATGAAGTGTACTACATGGATCCAAAGGGTATTTCTGAGATTTTTTACCTGAAGTTTGTTTTGAGATGTTTTTGAACTGAACAAAATAACATCAGTTCTTTAACTACTATTAAGAGATAAACCCTGATAGAAAGTGTCATTTAATGACTACACCTTAGCCTCACTTTGCTTTGTAACAGAGTGTTTATATAGAGTCTCTGATCACCTCTGACATGCTGAGCCATTAACATAAGATTATATTCTACATATTTTCATCCTGGAGTTCCTTTTCTGACTCAGCAGTGTGTAGAATACATACATTGCAAGTTCATCTCTCTCTTATGCCAAAGAATGCAATTCATAATGGAATTCATTGTGGAATCTTGAAGGCAAGAAGGCTTGTTCCTTGACATCAGTCAGAACTCAGATCCTTTTAAGCAGAGTCTGTAGTGACAAAATGGGAGGGTGGAGGGCAACAATATTTCATAACCCAAAACATGCTTATTTTCTAAAGTAGCAGCAGGAGGAATGTATTATCCTGAATGATGCTTGTAATACAGTACAGGTTAGTCTATTGGAACTGGAGTTACAGCTATTGCCGGCTTTATGTGTGCACCAAGCTTTGTGAAAAGCTTATGTAGGAATTAGTAATGCCATTTAAAAATGCCACTTTTAGGCTGTTCACATCTCATATTATGTGAATTACTCATAAATCATTGTATACACCTGCATAGTATATTCTCAGTGGCTCAGGAAACAAGAATCATCACAGGATACTCTACCTCAGCCCTACTTCTTTTCCTCCCTACTGGTAGTTTTCCAACTGCTACTTTTTCAAGTACCAATTCAATGTCAGTAGCATTAGAAATTTCTTCATTTATAATATAAAGATTACTCTAAATATGATAAGATTGACTAGACTTGACAAAACTCATCTAATGCTTTTACCTATTTCTGCTCCAGAAATACTGGGATGTTAAGAACTGACATACAGTCAGGGAAACATTTTGGGACCAAAAAAAAAAAAAAGGAAAACCAGCTTATATCTTACACAAAAACAGAGCAAGACCTACTAGTTACCCTAGTGCAAACACTAGAAGGTTGTAGAGCAATAATTAAATTAGAAGCTGAGTAAAAACTGAACCTCAAAACACCTGGTTTATAGACTGATGAGGACTGTGAAGAGGGTTGCAGCCTTTTCAGAGGTGATTCAGCTGTTAATCAGGAAGGCAGATCAGCTTGCCCACGATTCCAGTTGACTGGCACAAGCCAATGCAAGAAAGCCAGGACAGAATTTGCAAGAGCTTTATGACAGTGCTAGAAGCTTGAGAAAGGGATGGAAAAATTAAATTGTATGGTACTGAACAACAGCCCTGGTATAAAAAGCATTCAAAGCCCTAGTAGGAAAATAAATAAATTAGTAGGACAGTTATCAGCCTAATGACTTAAGGATGGCACCGTTGGATATGCGGGTGGCAAAGTGGGGCTGTATAAGAAAGATTACATAGAGTGCAAAACACTGCCATCTTACAGGATAAAACAAGAAGCAGAGCAGTAGGTCTCCATGGTTGGAAGTTGTTTTCTAAAAAAAGAATTAGAACTGTGCTACTTGATCAAGATGACAACAGTGACCGGAAAGTGAAAGAAGAAAAACTACTAGTTTCAGACAGCAAGTAATAGTGAGGGATCTCAAGACCTCATGCTAATGAGACTAAATATTTCAGCTTATGATCAGATAAAGCATTCCAGTGACACATGACTGCCTGCTGGAAAAAGTAATAGATCTCAAATAGTATTCAAATCAAAAGCAGCAGCTTGAGTAGTGCATAGGTGCTAACATAATACGTAAGAGGTATTCATGGGACAGCTACTCTGTAACAGCACTATAGGGTAAAGGCTGTTGCAAGACAGGATAATCAAAGTGAAATCTGAAATAAGGTGGAGTATATCAGAAATAAAAGTAGCTAATAATGCAAACTAACTTACTCCCTCCCCCCGAAAGAACAATAGGCAAAAACCAAGACACCTACAAACAGCTTGGTGGCAGTTTATAATTCATTAGAAGCACAGATAAAATATGTGCCACAATTCAAAAATAAATAAAACCACAGCAGCACACAGGTCAAGTGTAAAACAACAGATTTTAAAAAATAATCTGAAAATTATGCTCATCATGGTAGCACAAACTTCTTAAAATACACCCAAAGCATGGAACCAGTGGGAGAGTTGATGGCAAAAGAATAAGTGATATTGATAAAGACTATGACATAGAAGCCAAATTCTCTGTAACAACTAGGCCAGAAGATTTGGGTCAACATGGTCTGACATATTCTGCGTAATTGTTTTAAATAGATAAGCTAGGTGCTGGTAAGATCTTGGGACCAAATGGCATTTATCAAAGAGCTCTGAAAGAAATCACATATGAGATTGCAGAGCTGCTGAGCAAGGTGCCTTCACCTATCATTACAGATTGCCTCTGTGTCAGAGGACTGACAGCTTGCCAACACAGCTGTCACCTATAAAAATGAGTCTAGAGGGGAAGCTAAGCTACAGACCAGTGAACAATTTCCAGTCCTGATGGGATGGTCGAGTTGGCAATAAAGAGTAATCTTACTGAGAGCTAAGATAAACATAGTCATCTGAAAAAGGTATAGGACATGTATAAAGGAGAATTTAAGTTCACAAAGCTTGTAGGTGGCTAAAATGGTGTCTGAAAAGCACAAGGATAAAAATCTCTTGGTAAGGATTTAATAAAGAACCTCATATGGAATTGGAAGAGATGTCATTCTCATGACTTGAAAACCAGTTAAAAGATACCAAGAGGATAGGACTCAATGGTCACTTTTTATAGCAGTAAAGTCAGAAGTACAGCCTTCCTGAAAACTGGTGCTGGGACCACTTGAATACATCTTCATCAGTGATGTGTAGAGAATGCATATACAGAGAGCAGCCTGCGTTACAGATTAGCTCACAGCACTGTGATGAGAGGGAGAAAAGTGTTAAATTTTGATAGGTAAAACTGGGTGATGGGTAAAACTGGGATGTTTTGATGGGTAAAAACTTGGGAATATATCTAGAGGGGGAAAAAAAAAAAAATCATACCTTCTTTAGCTAACACTCACAAAAAAGACATGGTCGTAACTGAGCATATTTTAGCTGAGTTGTCAGTGTGTGCTGGCAGCCAAAGAGATGTTTGGTGTCATCAGTAGAGGGGTTTGGGTAACGAAGGGACAACAGTACAACTACACAAAATTTCTGTGGATTCCTATTGAGTTCTGTAATTAGTTCTGATCTACACATCCCAAAGACTGAGCAGTTCAAGGTACAGGTAGAGATAAGCAAGCACTGTCTCTTAAAGGAACTCAGATTCTAAATAAGCAGGAGTATGGTACTAAAAAACTTAAAGGCACTTCTCACTAGTTCGTATTTGCAGCAGTGAACACCTAAAAACTTTTAATAAATAAATCCCTACTTAAGGATCAAAGTATAGGAATATAGAAGCAAAACCCTGCAAGTGAAGTTGCAAAGAAAATGTAAAAAAAAACCCAAAAAACATCAATATTCTTTTTTTAATTAAATTTAACTCCAGATATTCTTCAGAAAAGCCAAATAAATCTGTCCACAGTGATGTTAAGTGACATTAACAAGGTTCAGTGGTCTGTTAAGGACCTGGAAGTGACCTCCACATAACTGCAGGTGTCTCATCAGGCAGAGTCACACACGAATTCAGGACCTCATTGTTAAACGATTTTAAATGTCCTTTGAACATGTTAGAAACTCTGGGAGTAATTCTTTGAGCTCTTTGCTCTCTATGTTTGGTAATACTGAACAACTATATTCAAGAGAAAAATGTAATATAGGTGTATTCTCTAGTGTGAGCTGAAGATTTATACTCTTGTTGAAGCTTTGGAGGTTTTTTACTCCCCTATATTTCTGTCCTAGATTATTTTGAGCCCCATATCTTTCATTTTACAGATTCACACACAAAAGAATGCCTCATTAGGAGTTCTTAATGAAAAGCCTTCCTGTTAGAACATCTCAAATCCAAGAGCAGACATTGCCCTATGCTCAGTCTGTGTATGAACAGGAACACTATGTTTTCCTCTGAAGGATACATGCTACATACGCTAAGAGCTATTCAAGTTCAGAGCTTGTTGTCTGTCATGTGGCAAACTGAACCCTCATCATCCATAAAGGTAGGTCAAGCAACTCAAGTCTGTTTCTTTGACATTGTCATATAGAGACAGAAGAACAGAGCTTTATGGAGTTGTTTATAATTTTACGTTACCTCTGCTAAAAATTTAAATTCCTTGTTCACCATTTACCCCAGTTAGCTATACTACTATGCACCAGATAGGTGACATGAATAAACAACCCCAAATTTCTTTTTGCAACACAATAAATGTACTATGCCCAAAGAAGCATCATTCTGTATTTTCAGGGGATGTTTTTACTGTGTGTTAACAGAGGTCTGTGTATTTTGAGATTAGTAACTTTAATAACGTTACACGGTGCTGGTCCCTCTAGAAGTACTTTAATGAAATAGGGAATATTTTTCTGGTTTGTATTTAGCCTTTCTGCCTTGCATTTTAAAAATGCATCACAAGTATACAGAGTAATGAAGAAACCTTAGCTAAGAAGTTCCAAAGTTGGAAAGCTTTGTTTTAGTCTTCTAATAGTTACATTTTTGCTCCAGGAGTCTTACTCTAGAGAGAAAAAAAGCCTCAAGGTAAGTCATTACCAAGCAGCGCTTCAGGCAAAAACAGTGCAAAATAAGTGTTTATCTAGGCTGTAGAGCACACACTGCCTTAAGTATTTGTTTCCCCTCCAGTAGCACTTGATGCAGGGGTTTCATTCTTTGGTTTTAAGAATAGAGAACAGGAAGCCTTACATTGTATTTAAAAAGCTGATAGAGGCCTGTTCAGTTTTAGGTGTTTTGTAATAGTATGTATTTCCATTAGCAATGGAGTCATTTAGCAGAATGAAGGTAAACATTCTGCTAAATGACTCCATTGCTAGTGAAAATATTTACTTTTTTATTTATTTATCTAATTATTTAGATAAATTTATCTATATGAAAATATTTTCATTGGTCAAAGCTAGTAGAAGTTATTGCTAGTGTTAGAAGAAGGTTGTAGGCAGTTTTTGCCCTCAAGAGGGCTATCTACCACCAGCACATCTAATAATCACCTCAATTCTGAGTTTGGATGTGTCTATCTGTGCCAATAAAAAGTCTTCCCTAGTCAAAGCATTCAAAGCTAGGAATAATCATACCTGATGTTGAGCAGCCTTCAGCCCTTGCTTTTCTATAATTTCTCACTCTCCTTAGTTGTATTTAACCAATTGTTTCCTCCACCTCCATCTTGGATAGAACCATGGCAGGTTGATGGCCCAACTATGATGGCACTTAAAATCCTCATCAGATAATTGCTGTTTAGAGGCCCTGTTTTCTCCAGGCTTTTCAATCTCTGTCTCACCACTTTCAAGTGAGAGCCACAGAGCTCAACTGGATTGTTCTGTGACTTCTCAGAGAATTTCATTAACTCAGAGGTGTCCAGCTCCAGGCCAAAGCTCCCTGCCCTTGTACACACATATCCCATGACTGCCTGACCCAAGCAACCTCTTTTCCTTACCAGCTTCCAGCTGGTCTCCTAAGGCAATACTCTCAGAAGAGGGCTGGGCTGGCCCAGTGCCCCTGAACTTTGAAGCAGAGTGATCTTTCCTTACCACAGCTTGCATATTATAAAGTACCAAGAGGAAACAAAGCTAAACATCAGCCTCTGCTGTACAGAGTCACATCAGTCCAGAGACCTTCCTGCAGTTAGCAACCCATTTGTTTCTGGAGGACAGGCTTAAAGCACAACAGAATAAGCAATACAGCTTGGCAAAAATAAAAATTTGCAAACAGTTTTTTTCACGCAAACACTGCAATTACTTGCACCTAAGATTTCCGATTAACATATAATGTGACAAAAATTTGAATACAGAAAATGTGTGGAAAGAGCACAGTAAGCATTTTGCCAGCACTTTTAATTCAGGGAGAGCAGGATGTAGTCACAGTTCATTGCTTTATAATGCTTCCTCTGTCCTGAAGCCATTGTAGGTTCATTTCAAACTTACCCTCACAGTTCAGTTATTTAGGAATTTTTATAAGTTGTGGGAATTTTAATGAGCATTTTAAATGCCTCAAGTTAAGACATTACTGGCAGTAATGGTACAACTTAATCCTATAGCCTTTCTGTAATCACATCTGTCAAAACCTTTAGCCCAGCTCTCCTGCAAGAGCTATTTTACCAGATTTCCTCAAAGGAAGATTTGCTGCTGGGCTTATAGCTCCTTCCCCAGACTAGTTTCACAACAACAACAACAAAAAAACAACAATAAAAGAAAACAAAAACAAAAACCAAAAAACCACAGGCACACACATTACAGCAAATCTGAAGACTGCATTTTTGTTCACAGAATCCAAACAGTGAAAGCATTCATGCCAGTGCATTATGACAGTGAACAAAGCCACTATAATGTGTCATTAAGGCAGACAGATAAGACTGAAATCTAGCCACCACAGATCTAGAAACAGTTTTTTTTCACATTTTAAACTGTTGCCAAGTGAGGCAATTCTTAAGAAGGTCAAGAAGTCTTAACTGGCTACATAGCTATATATCAAACTATCATAAGGTCCTAAGACCCCTGTCCCCACAGAGATTCCTTCTAGGAGAAATCTGAAAAAAATATACCTACATCATTTTTTGCTAGGTATCCAAGGACATTTTGAATGCCTCTAGAGACTGTGTTTATTATAAAATTTAGTTTCATGAAAAACTGAAAAAACCCATTTTGATCACTAAGAGCTCTTCAAAAGAGGTGCATAGTATTACAAGGCACGGCACAATAAACCAAGGTGTCCACTATATGGATGCTAGCTTTGGAGCAAGCTGCAGGGAGCCTGCAGAAACTGCAGGCCCCATGGCTTCTCAGTCCTGCCTGAGAGCTAGCCTGAGAAATTCATAGGAGGATTTCAAAACAATCCTCAGAGACAGAAAACAACTGCCAGGTGCTGTTTGTCTGTCCTCTTGTTTTCCTTGCAGGAGAAAGTCAGGAGGTGGTGTGCACCACTGACCACTGATGGTGATGTAGCAGTTAACTAACCAGTAAGAGTTTCCTTTCTGTACTTTCCACGAACTAGTCTATAAGACAAGCCTAAAGCAATAAACTAAGAGATTCTCCTGTTCTGACTCCCTTGAGAGTCTATGTCACCTCTACCCAGCCGTTCCTAATTAGAGCGACATCTACTATGCCATATTAAACCTGTTTTTCCTTAAAATCCCTTAATTTAATGATCTTTCTTTCACAGCCTTCCTTTCTTGCCAAATCTTAGGTATTTTAAAAAGCCCTCCAAGTTTACTGTTCCTTCAAGAGACTCTCTACTGCTAGTAGTGTGCAAGTATCATCACTTTTCTTTCTGAAGTGGCTTGGTACTTTCAAGTGTCATTCACACTGAGGAATACCTTAAGAAGTGCATTAAGACACTTTGTTTTCACTTGGTTGTGCTTTCTGGGTCACACTTCCTTTAAGCACCTCTTCTGTCTGATTCATTTCAGGAAAAACATTAACATTTAATGTCATTACAAGCTTAAGTAGATATTTATCATCCTCCTGAAGGAAGGAATTTCCTTTTTGCAGGCTGCAATTTTTGTGACACTAATATAAATCAGCACTGAAAGGTGCTCTAGTGTGTCATGTATTAATAAAGACAAAAAAACTAGGCAAGATAATAGAGATAAATGAAAATGTATAACAAAATGGCTTGAAACAGACTAGCTTTCAGCACAATTTTCAGATAAGGCAAGGCAAGCAGCAATACTCCCAAGAATGCTGGAATTCTAAAAGCAAGAGTATGCTCCATATTTAAAGCTAATATTTAGATATATAATATTCTATAATAAACCTAATATTTAGATTTATAGTATTTTTTATCTTAGTGGATTTATAGATAAATTACAGGTACAAAATGTACTCTTAATACACACCGGCTCTCAATTATCACATGCTAGCTGCAATTAAATAACAAGTATATCTGTGAAAGATTTCCTGGAGTCTACTTGTCATACTTCCCAAACTAATGTTTGCATTATGAAGAAATAATGGAATTAGGTTTCATTCTCCCCATAAATATTATCTGCATTCAGATATTCTGTATATTGATAATCCTTTACTTAAAGTTCCACAAGTTAGTTACAGTCAACAGTATCTGGTGTTTAGGTAAGTAACTGGTAAGTCCACGCCTAAATAACATAAATAAGAAAAGAAAGCTGTTATGTAGGTATGTATGATGTAAGGAACTGTTGGCATTCAGTGCTCAGTGCTAAAACATGCACAACCCAACTGCACTATTTTTACAAGACAGAACACAAAATTAAGTTTATACAGAGTACTGGTGATAGGAAATGTCTGGGAAGAGCTCATTCAGCACAAACTCTGTACAGAGAGGATATTGTGTATGATTTGAATTTAACAGAGCAACCATAGGAGAAATTTGGCTTGTGGATCTGACATGTAACCTTCTATGTAACTAGGATTACAGCTTGATGAGATACAAAATAATGAATAATCCTGGCTTATAAAAGCAACAATTACATTTTACATTAATCTTTTCTTATGCAAAGTAATTGTCTTCCTACTTAGGAATAATTGATTGGTTTCAAATTTGCTTAGTTTAGGAGACTGCTGGGCTGAGTTCTTCTTCATGCATGCTACCAGCAGGCACACGTTTGTGCTAATTATCAGTATCATCTTCAAAGTCCTGATAAAAAGTGTCATGGCAAGAAAAAGAGCACTTAGTGCTTCTGATAAAGAAATTAAATCAAGCTTACAAGTCTCATAATTTTATATTTACAAGTTATGTCTCCTATACTTCTATTCACAGTTATTAGTTTCAATGCAAGACTAAAGGAGAAGAGATCAGGCAACATGAAATATAAAAACATGGAAAATTTCAAATTATAAACACAAGTTATGAGTTTCCAGTATTTGCAAGCAGATGTGAGCTCCAGAAGATGGTAAAGGTAACTGTAAATAAATACAGCTGATCAAAACAAAGATAGAAAAACCTCAGTGCATCAACATACCGGTTTTCTCCTCCATCTGCATGTATTTGTATGGCACAGGTGTTGTGATGGAAGGTACAGGCTGCTTTGTTCACAGCCAGACACAACACCAGGAGTGAAGGGTGTGGCTCACTCTCCAAGGGTGTTGCACCTCCTCTCTGGTAAAGTGTCAGGCATCAGGCTGAGGAGAGGCAAAGGGAACCGGGTATCTACAGCACTGACTGACATTGAAGGCACTCTTAAGATGCAGAAGAGAAGATACCTACCTAAAACCCAGATATGTTAGATCTCATCCTGTCCAAGGAGAACACAAGAGACCATATAGTTTGGTGGGATCTATGAAAATCATCCATTGAGCAAGAATACAATGGAAAAGATAACTATATTAAATGACTCATGTGTTGGTCCATTTTCATTGCAGCTCCACATTCTTAGAGTATCTTCATAAAACTCAGCCTTTAAAAACTGCATGGCCTTTGTCATTGTAACTTCAAGGAGAGAACAGAAACAACTCAATTTCAGCTATCTCTGATCAAGAAAATCAGGACTCTCAAATAGATGTAGCATTTGAAATGGCTTCACATGTCCTATACAGCAATTCTGACAAGGAGACTTCTATTTTGTCCTGTCAGTTCCCAGCATAACACAAAAAAGTCTGAGTCAACAGGATATACAAGGAGTGCTTTGATTGTGAGTGCTTGTTAAAACAAGCAGTTATATGCATGTTCATATACCAACAATTTTCAGAAAGCAACACAGCAGTACCATCCCACCACTGGACTGAAGCCCCTCAGCTGTGCTGGGACAGCCTCTGCCCTTCCAAAAAGCCTTTCCAGCAGTGAGGACAGCTTCTGTCACACAACACTATTGCTCATAGTTTCCACGCCGTCCATCTCTCTTAGGCTTCCTTGCTCTCTACAAAGCTTTAGGTGCCTCCTTCTCCTCTTTTATTCCCAGTAGCTGAGCCTATTTCCTTCAGCTGTGCTTTATTCATAAGGTTACCCCAGGTCTTGCCCCCAGCATGTTTGTAAATCCTAGTGGTGCGAGCACAGGTGTTAAGAGGAACCCTAACAGAATTGGAACTTGTTACATGTGTGACTGTGGCTACCTCTTAGAGCAGCTAAATTAAAATTTGCATTGGCTATTTTAACATGAAAGTACTTTCCCTAAAATATGTATATTCATTAATATACTATTGTATAATTAGATAGATCTATTATCTTCCTAATTATACTAATTATATTAATTAATATGCTTCCTTATTTTTTATGGTTATATTTTGTTCAAAGTGGAGAACAGTTCCAGAATTCAAAACACAGAAGCTTTGAAACTATCAATATGAACATGATAATGAAAGACACTGCTTGCACTTCTTTTTTCTTTTTTTGACTGACATCGTTGCACTTACTAATATATCTGAGCTATTGCCAGAACCTCCTGCAAAGGATGAATTCATTAAATTTTAAAGCTCGGGTGTGCAGTGAGTGACTGCCTGTGAAATGAAAACTCTGTTCTAGTGAGATTCAAAGCTGAATACAAGCTCAAAGGAAAATTGCTTCTCTTGTCAAATCCTTCTTAAAACTTGGAGCAGATTTCCACTTAATCATCTTTGAATTCACTTGCCTCCTAAACTAGTAATGCTTATTTGTAGCATGGCCAAGACTATTTTGTATTTATTGTTGAAGCTGGGCACTACTTCCAGGTTGATTGTCAATAAGTGGGTACCTTTATTTGATACAGTGCTGGAAGAGGTGTTTGTGTGAATTGAAAAAAAAAACCCCAAACAGAAAATCTGCAGGACTCTAGCTATAAAGACGAGGCTCCTATTTTTCAGGCTCTGGCTACAAGTGTATGGTCAGATAACACTTTTCACATGTTTTTTCGGAAAGTATCATGCCAAGTACTTTAGCATAAATGTATTGGGCTTTCCTTCTTTGATCTAGCTCCCTTTGATCTAACAGCTAGTGTTTAATTAAGACTAATCTGCTAACGAAGAGGAAAAAATTACAAAAGGGAAAATTAATGGTCATGCCGTCACACATAGGTCACCCTCTGACAAGGTCCGCAGCTTTTCCAGCGTGAATCCTTTTGATGGACTTACTGCCTGCCATTACTGCTCTTGTCCAATGTCACGGGGCACAGTCCATCAAAGTAACTGTTCATGAAGTATGTTGTACTGGTGCAGGCTGCTAGCATGACAGATGTAGTTACACTATTGAGCAGTACCGTGGCTGAATCCATTTCCTTCTTTTCCCTTTATACTAACAGGGAAAATGATAAGAGAAAATGCTAACAACTTTAAAGGACTCCAAATTTGCAACTCCAAATGTTAAACCCCTGCATCCTTTTTCTTTTCATTGCAATGAAATTAAAAACTTGTGAGAATAAAAATGAAATTATAAATAAATGCAAATAAAAGAAAGTTCAGTTGCTGAGAAGTCTGAAGCTATAGGTGACATCCTGCAGTTGTATTGCTCTCTGCAAAGTCACCCAGGTGGATATCCTCTACTCCTGTCAAAGCCCTGGATGAGTCCCTGCAGGGATATAGCACAAATCTGGATAGCCACTCCACTTGGTATCCACTCTCTTTGACCACTTCCTGGCCTGCACCAGATGTAGACACCAGTATTTGGAGCTCTCTCAAGGATCAAAGAGCAGCCACCATACCAGGCCCAGCTGGCACATGGAGGGATACAGGAAACAGAGAGCACATCACCACTGAGGTACAGGGAGCACACCCTTTTCTGCACACCACTCTCACAGCTCCTCTGTCTGGAGGGCTTCTGGAGGAGTGACCATGTCTTCCCCCACCTCTCCCCTTCTTACCTACAGCATTTCCTGCCTCTGGAAATAGCTCCAAGTGTGTCTGCTCAGAATGGGGGAGCTTGCTGTCCGAAAGCACAATAAATTCTCTAGGGAGCAGTTTATTTAAGTGCTTACTAAACTCCAAACATTTCATCTTAATGAAATAAATAATGAAATAATACTTAAAACCTTGCAACATTTCCCGTATTGAATCATACAAACTTCATTGATTCTGTAACTTGAGGAAAGGTAGGCCCCGAATTTGTCTAAAGGAATAAAAGATTTTAGCTTTTTCTCTGAACATCAAGAAAATGAATGAAAAGTAGCAGCACCTATCCTAGAGAGATGTGCAAGTCATGGTTGTGGTTTGCCCATTTAACTGATAAGATGTAATATGGCCAAGGAAAATGGAAAGTTTTTAGATATGAAAATCTGAGCCTACTTGGAACTATTGATCAGTTAAATTACTAAAATAAAACAGAAAATTAGAATAGAATGGAATGGAATGGAATGGAATGGAATAGAATAGAATAGAATAGAATAGAATAGAATAGAATAGAATAGAATAGAATAGAATAGAATTTAAAAGACAATAAAGTGAAATAATGTGAAATAAAATAAATAAGATAAACTAAATAAATAGAACCCCCTCCATATTAAATATCATTAACTGCTAGAGTCTAATCAATATCTTAGAATTTTATCAAATCTACTGAATTCAGTGGCAGTGTTACTAAACTGTGTCTAATAAACTGTAATGATTGTTAAAATTATCCACCATTTACAATTACACATAGACATTTTATGGAAAAAATCACAGCTGCAAAATTTGACTGCTAGACAGAATTACAATATGTGTATATATTTCAAAGAAATTATAAAATTTAAATTGTATTATAAAATATAATTATATAATTATAAAATGTAAATTGTAAATGGATTTTGATTATGTATGTGTTTATAATGCTTCCTTAAATGCTTGTTGAGAACGTTTTCTGCTTACCCATTTATAAAATATATATTACTGGTGGGAATAATCTTCCTTCTTCCATTTTGTACATTTTGAGCAAAATTGCTGATCATTTCATAATGAAACTCAAACAGTTTAAAGGTTCATAAAATCTGATCCTAAAAATCTCTTTACATGCTGACAGCAGGTAGAATAGTATCTTCATTTGTTGTCTTATCAATATGGTTTTAAAGTAATAATCTGCATAATTATTTGGTAGAGACTGATGTGGTAGAACTCTATTGCCAGAAGTCTTTGCCTTTTAACTTTTCTCCCCTTTGATCACTGTTTGCACAGCAATACCTGCTCTACTTTGCCTTGATAAGTATTGTTTCCCAAATAATATAATGAAACATCATTGACCATAGATTTTTTTTTCCCCACAAAGTGTTTCGTTTCACGTTTATTTTTACCTGTTACTATTGTGGTTGCACTCAGTCAAGATTGGTGGCATGCAGTGTCTAAGTGCATGCTGGGGAAATAGCTGCAGTGTTCTTCTTTTTTCCTCAGAGTGCCACAAAAATCAGTGCATGAGGTGTGTGAGCACATTTTAATGTATGTGAAAATATTTATGACTAAGTGTTTACTACTGTAAAGTTCCAGGGATCTGGAATTTGCCATCTTGATTGCTCTGAAATAATATAAATACAATGAGCCTCAACCACATTCTGTCACTCATTTCACCCTTTGAACTTTTTAAAGTAAATAAAGACTGCAGACATTTGTTTTCTAAGCATGTAAATATTCTGACTGAAAAAACTTCATCTGCTTCACTTTGTCTGCACCCCATGAAATCATTACATTGTCTTATTTAAACTCTGCTAGATCCTGAAGGTCTCTGTGCTTGTTTGACAGACAGAATAATGTCCACATGCATCACTTGTAAGGTAACTCAGGAGCTTCCACACAAAAGAGCACTTGGCCCTACCTTTACCATACTTCCATGATTTTTCTGTTTTGTCAATCACTGATATTATCAGAATTGCATCTCATTACTACTTCTGTCAAGAGGAGAAATCAGTTCTAATGTTTCCACTGATCCACAGAGGAACAGTAAAGCAATGGGGGAAAAGCTATGAAGCTTAAATAGATTTTTAAAGGAGCTAAATCTACTTGAAGAATGAAGATAAATTTCTCTTCTGATGGTGTTGTGAGATGTTTTGCTCCTGACTGCATCAGCCTCTTAATTTGCATTCTTTTTATTCTGTAAAAAGAATGGAGCTACAATTCATAACTACTTTTATTTGCTTCTCATCAAATTCCTTGGGATTTACCCATCAAAAAAAAAAAAAAGATTTAATTGCATTGTCAGGATTCATTTAATTGCCTTTTGACTTGAAATTCATTTCCTGGCATGAACTTTTAAAAAATTATAGGTCCCTCAGGAAAATTATTTTAATTCCTTTAATAATGACACTAATATTTTACAGACTAAGAAAAGGCAACAAATCCAACTTTGTAAACACTTGGCACAAAAATCGATGTAAACAATAATATCAGCAAATATTTACAGAATCTGAAAAGGAAGTAAATGTTGCATAATCAAGAGAAGGAAAAAGGCCTTGAGAAGAGAAGGAACTGCCAAAATAAGATAAGATACTGCTGTCAATAGCTTGGCAACAGAGTAAAACTGCTCCCTGACTCTCCTGGTTGTCACCAGCACTGGCTGAGCTCTGCAGCCAGGATGGTGCAAGCAAGATGACAAAATCCAAGAGGCAGGAAATGTCAGCAGCAAGGCATGGCAGGTGAGCACTGCCTCTGGTTTCCTGACCATGTTTTAAAGAGATGTATTTATAGAGTTAACAGTATTGAGAATACAGAAAGCCTCACCTATTTCAAACACAATTTCTGTTTAATTTCTGTCAAGCTGTTTTTCTTAATTCTTATGCTAGACTGGTGGTAGGAGGATGGAAATGTGTGGCCTCAGGTGGCCCCAGAGAGGGCATCCAGTGTGAGAATCCAGCTTATGGGGTTGACGGTATCTACATTCAAAAACCCCAGGTAGAGGAAATAATTTGTTATATTCTTAATTTATTCAAATTTCTGCACACAATATGTTCTACAATATCTAATTAACCATTAGGTTATAGATATTCTTTTACATCCAGGATCATTAAAACCATCCCTTATGTGTTTAACATTTTTGGATACCCAGTGTACTTTACTTTCACTTTTAATCTTTTTTTAATCTTTTTTTTCATTAAATCAAGCAATCAGAGAAACCTGGCTAGCTTTAACACTTCGGTTATAGTTTTTGAACTGTCTTTGACTGTTCTTTCTGCTGATTTACAGGAGCTGACAGATGATTAAAGCTATGTGTGTCCAATCACCAAGAAGTTATTTCCCTTTCTACATTCCCTGATTGACATGAAAGGTGAGAAATGAAAAGTTCAAACAGACAGTAGCAAATTAGATAATTTTAAATTTACCACTGTGAAGAGGAAGAATCACTTTGCATTACCAAACAGACAAAAAATAGTGCCTCAAATGTCAAAATTTTGACACTGTGAGAATTTTTATCCAATTATGGTTTTGACTTCCTTTTGATAGCAAGAACTAAGACATTATTATATTGTGTCCTAAGATCAACAAAATGCATTGTATTATTTTTCTTGTGTGTGTCCTTTGGAGACTAAAATGTGTTTTAATGCTAAGCAAAATTCAGAAAGTCAACAGGGAGGGGAGGGGAGGGGAGGGGAGGGGAGGGGAGGGGAGGGGAGGGGGAGGGGGGGGGAGGGGAGGGGAGGGGAGGGGAGGGGGGGGGAGGGGAGGGGGGGGGAGGGGGGAGGGGGGGGGGGGGGGTGGGGGGGGGGGGGGGGGGAGGAGGAGGGGAGGGGAGGGAGGGCAGGGGAGGGGAGGGGAGGGGAGGGGAGGGGAGGGGAGGGGAGGGGAGGGGAAGGGAAGGGAAGGGAAGGGAAGGGAAGGGAAGGGAAGGGAAGGGAAGGGAAGGGAAGGGAAGGGAAGGGAAGGGAAGGGAAGGGAAGGGAAGGGAAGGGAAGGGAAGGGAAGGGAAGGGAAGGGAAGGGAAGGGAAGGGAAGGGAAGGGAAGGGAAGGGAAGGGAAGGGAAGGGAAGGGAAGGGAAGGGAAGGGAAGGGAAGGGAAGGGAAGGGAAGGGAAGGGAAGGGAAGGGAAGGGAAGGGAAGGGAAGGGAAGGGAAGGGAAGGGAAGGGAAGGGAAGGGAAGGGAAGGGAAGGGAAGGGAAGGGAAGGGAAGGGAAGGGAAGGGAAGGGAACTCTTGAGATAGCTGTAAAATATTCCAGTTAAAAAGATGACTAAAACTTGGGTGATATAAAAACAGTAGAATAAGATCAGAAGTGGGTGTACTTGTTCTTGTAACTTGTTGAGGGCTGCTGAAGCAGGAACTGCAGTTTAAATCCTGGGAATGCATTAACCAGGGAGACAGACAGACTCCTTGCAGAAATGGAGATTACTGTAGCTAGTCTCTCATCACTACAGGTATTCAGAAGTTCTACACCCACAGACTTCTGTTCTTTAATCCCCAGTGGTCCTGGGTTGCAAAATACTGTATTGGGATTATGTGAGTCAATTTATTCCAGACTGACAACTTGTCAAACAAATGCCTGCATCATGTATAGATATGGACAAATTTGCACACAGATATTATGCAAATTTAGGTGCCTTTGGAAAGAGTACAGAGACTCATACTTCTTGATTATGCCTCTCATGAGACACTAACTGAACAATATCCCTTCTCAGTTGTTATGCTGAAATTCTATTTTAGTGTAAGCTAAGATTGTTAAGTTTCCTCTTTTCATAGCTAAACTTAGCCAGCAGACAACAGCTTAAGTCAAATTTGGACCACTGTTCTTGCCCAGAAAATCCTTGAACTCAATATTTGAAATCATCAGTGCCTAATCATGTACTTCTAGTAATTTAGAATGCAGCACAGTTAGTCTTCTCCTCATGACAGAACAGGTATCTAGTATTTTTAAGATGTTTATTTTTATTTTGTGTTCCTGAATGGATGTTTGCTGTATGTCAAATATGTTAAGCTGTGACATAACTAATACTAGAAATTTGTGCCTTGTCTGCAATATTATCTGAATCTATTGGAATATAAATTCTAATGATTATCTGTGTCTGCAGAAATAATTAATGCTATTGTCACATTTATACACCAGCATTATAAAACAAGGAACAAATCCTGATAAATGAGATGCAAGCAAATTCCTTTTGTCTTTGTGTCTTAGAACCTCAACAGGTATGCACAGCACAGCATCCACTCTTTTTTAGAAGTCTCTAGAGCAATCAGGATTCCATGAGATTACATTTCCTGCTTCAGTGAATATTTGGGCATTTATTGACCCGCATCATCTCATTTGGGTTTATTTTAAGACTTGGAAGAATGAGTAAAAGAGAAAAGTAATTAGCAGGCTACACCCGAACTACACAATGTTGTGATTCTCAAGCAGGAAACTAGTGGCAAGTGACTAATAAGCCCTGTAGAGAGAGTTATGCTCTTTTATCACACATTCTCTGAAAACATTGAGCCAGCTTCCCACTACCTAGGGCTCACAGTGATGCAGAGAAGGGATTCAATGTCACCTCACTTTCAATATGTCTCATAGTCTCAGAAATCCATAGACAGTTTGCCCAGGGAGCCTGTAATGGTTAATGTTGTGTTCTAGGCACAATTTTACTCCATGTTTTCAACCCTAAGAATAATTCTTGTCAATGAATTCCCCCATGATTTTGGGTTCAGCTGTATTGGAGGTATAGGAATGCATTTGCTAGCAGAATAATAAAGAATTTTTAGACTCTATAGTTACAAATTTTTATTTCAATCCCAATGTACTTTTTTATTTCAAATTATTTGCCTCTTCATCTTTGAGATAAATTTAATAAGATTAACCCAAATTTTTATCCCAGATATTTTATTTCCACGTACACTCTATGCAGTTTTGTATTTGGTCATGTTCCAGGCTCACAATTGCCTTACGGCAGGATCTTCTTTAAGAGTGTTGTGGGATCTAACCTTGAAATACTTCCCTAGTAAGATAGTAATTTTTTATACTTTTCCCAAAGGTTAGCTGCTTGGTCAGGCATTCTCATTTTTTAATGGCAGTTTTACATCTGCAGATGTACATGGCACTACTAAGCCCACCACATTTTCCCAATCAGCCAGTTGGTGGGGTGGAATTTGAGGACACTGCATCCTCCTTTCTGTAACAAGTTCAAAAATAGCCTTATGTCTCAATATTTAAGTGATTAACTTAATATTCCTTGCCTATTAAAAAAAAAAAAGTTTAAAATTGTGAGGCTATAGGGATTTGTATGAGATTTCCTTTAATATATCAAATAATTCATACTTCTAGCATTATCCATGGAAGACAAGAAATGTGAAACATAAGCTCTGTCCTCTGTGGGCAGATTGCCCCTGGCAGCGAAAACTGAAGGAATGGACTTCGTTACCCTACATCTCCAAAACAGCAATAGTTGCAAAAGTCGCAATATTGCCTTAAGGTTATTTCTTATCTTACCAAATGCCTTGAGGGGACAGCCAATCTTTGTTCTCTCCTACACACTGAACTACAGCTAACATTCATTTTTTAAGGGAGAAGTAAGAATTTTTTAGAGTAAATAGGAATAGCTGGTGTCCGGTTATGGGCAGACACAGTAGATGTCAAACATAATGGAAATATTTTATGTTTTTCTATAAGCTATGCAGTATTTGTAATTCCACAGTTAAAGCAATTATTAAATACATCTATTTTTATTTATATTATTTATATGAAAAGTAAATCCTCTGGCCTAAGACAGAAGAGAGCCAGGAGATGATGTGCTATCATTTTATCAGCACCTAAGATACCACAAGGGCTTAAAAATGGAAAGCAAAACAAACCAGTGCTTATGTTTTGCAGCTTTATAGTCTATTGGTCAAAGTTTCCAAACTTTGGAAACATCTTTTGTAAAATCATCCCAGTCCAAGACCACTGTCATGACTGAACATCATACTTGTATGGAAAATATAAAACATGTCAGTGATCTGATGATTTGCATCACACATTTAGTCATTTTGATTTAATATTGGGGTCAAAGTGGAGAGAGACAGTTAGGGTGAAGTAAAAAAGGTAGAAATGTGCAGTAGGAAGGACTTTCCACCTTCAAGGATAGTGTAGTCAACAAGCTTCCTTAAATGTTGAGCTTTTCATCCTAGGAAGAGAAAGTGGGGAAAATGCCTTTAAAGTCAATACTATATCAGGTTCTGTATAGGTAAATATCATTAGGAAGAAAAAATGCATTTGAGATTCAACAAGAGGTTGTAGGCACACTGGAAATGTTCCTGGATAGAATCTAGATAGCTCTGAGAGAAGTGTGAAATCAAAAAATGAGCCAGATTGAAAATAATTAAAGGGTAATTTAGCTTCTGAAAATGTGGAGAGAACAAGAAATACAGAGGAAGCTGTTTCATTAGAAATTTCATCACTTCTCAAGATGATGTGTACTGTCTGTTGTGCCAGCATGTGACCCAAGAAGTGAAAAGTATCTAATGTATCCTGTTGCCCACTTGGGATGTAGCTCTTTCATCTGTTCAGACATCCAAAAAAAATTTCTTCCAAGTACTTTTTTCCTGCCCCCTGTTGTGATCTGCTTGAATGAAGAAATATCTTCTGAGATGTAATTCAAGCTTTCAAAATGTTTTCAGTCCCAGTTCAGAAGGACCCAGGCATAAAAAAAAAATCTTCTTTTTTATAGCAGAAAGAACCTGGCACCCTGACAGCCAAGGCATCCTTGTTTGTTCTGAGCTGGAGGGCTGACAGGAGCCAAGGAGAAACCACCTTTCATAAAGGCTGGATCCTGCCTTTGCAAGTCTGTGACTTCCACTGTGTTGTGTGACTTCCACTCTGTCGTGAAGTAATCATAAGGAATACTGCCTCCCACAGAGGTAACATCCTACACCTAAAGATAAGTGCTGCTGTCTTCCTGCTCACCTTGGATTCACATCTTTGTGAGTACAGGGATACAGATCTGGGGTGAGCCTAGGCTGAGATCCAGGATGGGTCTGAGACACTGCAGATTATCAGGACTTTGTAAGGGGGAGAGGTGCTGCTCTGGAGCCAGTCTGCTTCACCTGGAGCTGGATTGGTACTGCTCCTGGAGGCACACCAGAAAGAACTCCTATCTCCAGGATGAACCAAGGGAAAAGAAAGGGAAAAGAAAGAGAACATCATCAGAAATATCATTCTCCCATATACATCACCAGTCTTTCTCACTTAGTTTTCTAGTAAGTCACATATTTCTAGCCCTACCTTTATTTACATTCTATTTTGCAAAGCTGATCTTGGTCAGGAGTACAGCATGCAGGCACAAATGACAGCACTTTTAAAAGGCTGGAGCAAACCTGGAGCCATGCATAGCACTGTATGATTTATTTAATGTTTATCCAGATCACAGCAGTATTTATAGTGACAGCCATTGTGCACTTCTCATTTAAACTAAAAGAGCTAGTGTCCCCTGATATTTTTCAAGTAATGCCTGACTTCCTTCATTATCCTGCTATAGGGAATGCCATCAGCATTTCTTTTGCATGGCTGTTTCCACCTAGGGTAACAGCCTATATGAGAAAATACAGGTCCTAATCTTATAAAAAAGATCATTACCTATTTGAAGAACATAATGAAGATGATCAGTAAGTTTCACAGGAGATGACTGTTCCTGCTAATTGGCAATTCCTGGAAAAGGAAAATATGATAGTACCTATGAATTGTACAAGCTGTACTATACTGATGGTTCAGGATTTTTATGCTTCTTTTAATCTTCTATTCTACAGATATCCCTTCAACTAAGAAAAAAAATTTGGAAAGTTTCACAAAAGACAGAAATACTATTACTAAGAGCATGGCTTTTCTGACAAGTGCCAACTGACATTGCCAATAATTATAGCTGCATACATAAAATATAAAAGCATCTTGCAAAGAGTGTGATGTTCAAATTCTGCTATGAATTTTAATCACAGGAAAATATGGTAGATGACTGTGCAAAAATAGTTACTTCTATTTGCCTGTGTACATAAACCTTGTGAATTTTGGGAGACAGTGATTATGTCAATATCTAAGTGTCAGTGCAACCAACTATGTTCTTCAGTTAATTCTGATTTATTTTGGTGATGAATATTGAAAATGAGTCACCCAGTGCATCTATTGTGACAAAAAACCCAAGTTGACTACCTATGTACCTAGCACTGATGCAGGTAATTCTGCTGTGGATCCAGTCTTATTTTCAGTTTGGGGAAAATATTTGTTACATACAAACTTGACTGCATATTTAATGACACAGGAGTCCCCTTGGATCAATTAGTTATTTTTTGTTTACATTTCAATTAAGTAAAGCTGTTTCCCAGTTTGGCCTTGCTTACCACAGCTACAGAGCCTATGCAGGATTTATGCTGCACATGTTTTTAGCAATGACAAATCTAACATATTCAGAGATTTCTCTCCACAGACCAAAATTATATTATCATTTTTTAAGCTGCTATTTCTTATTGAGTATTAGATCCAAACTTACATTCTTTCTGACACCAGCATTTATGATATTTGATGTTTTGAATGGAATATGTATTAACTATCAACTTTCTTTGGTTTGTGTCTACTTGAGTTCAGAAAGGGTGTATGGGCTGTGAAAGGCTATATTGCTTTTCAATACCTCTAGGAAAAGTGGTGGGGGAGGTAGCTGTGTAGAATGCCACAGAAAGACATAATCCTGCAAAAGAAATTACCTCCATTACACCAATAAAGATACTTACCTGCAATTTTCACTCCTCTCTGAATCATTTAAAGAAAGGAAAACACTACAAGTTTAATTTTCTTGCTGTGACACAAAATTTTCAAAATTTTTCAAACTGCAGTGAGGTTTTTTTAAATCTTTTATCCGTTTGGGGATGTAAATTTAATTCAAGTGGTGCAGCTGACACAGGCTAGAAGGCAGAAACCACAGATTTTGTGTTTAATAAAATTTAAACAACATCTGATTATTCACTCCTGACAAGGATCTTTAGAGTCTTCAGAAAAAGGAATTGATGGAAGGAAAGGACATAAGAACCTGGATGGGAATGACTCAGGCACTACTGCTTGGACAACTGAAACTGGCAATAAATGCTGACCTTGAATGAAGTCCACATGCAAAGGAAAAAAAATTAACATATTTCAAGTACAGGCAAACAGCATCCACTTTAGAGAGTCTTGTTATATATGATAGATGAAACTTCAAGGAAAGGAAAATGAATGCAAAATGAAATAGTGGTAGGGGTTTGATTTGTTTATTTGTTTTCACCTGAATTGTTTTCAATCCAAGGAAGAACAGTAAGTCCTGGTGTGAACTACCACTCTTTGGGAGTGGTATAGTTTATATTTCCATTTATACAAATACTCTAGTGAGTGGCTATGTGACAGTTTCATATATTACTGTTTCGATATTGATCAATATTGCAGAAGTTTAGGTGTGCTGGAAGATAAAAATATCATTCCAGCTTTGAATAGAATTGCCAAAATGAAGCATTATCCTGACAAAGAAATTCCAGATCCCTGGACGTGAATCTGGATTTCAGAGAAGTCTAAAGACCACACCAGCCATGTTCCATAAATCCCACCTTTCAGTTTAATTAATTTTCATATTTTATTCGGCTTCAAAGGCATTTAATCAGGTATGGCTTGAATATTGTACCTAGATTTTCCAAGGTACAATAAATATCTAGTTCTATTTTTACTGTCATCTAGGGTCTACTTGCACTTACTCAAAAGGCAGCAGGATCATACCCCATAACAAATAATTCCCTGACAGGCAGGGACAAAGACTAAAATTAAGTTTCAGTCCATAATGCCTTTACTCACTGGGTTTGTCTGGTGGGGATGGAGTTAACTTTCTTCACAGCAATCACTGTGCTCCTACAGTTTTGATTTGTGACTAAAATGCTGGTGTTCACACACATGTTGGAACTGCTCCTGAACACGACTTTCACAGCATCAAGGCTTTCCCTGTTTTTCACTCTGCCCCCCACAAGAAAGAGGCTGGGAGTGGACACAATCAGAACAGCTGCCCTGAGTTGACCAAAGGGTTGTTCCATGCCATCTGACATCATATGCTTAATTAAAAGTGGTGGGGCATACTTTCCAAGGTGGATGCTGTCCAGAGACTGACTGGGCACTGGTCTGCTTCTGACAGGAGCTGAGTGATTGCCTTTTTTCACTAGGGTTCTTTTTGGCCTTACCTTCATTTATTAAACTGTTACTGTCTCAACCCACTTATCAAGTGAGATTTTCTCTGTTTTGCTCTTCCAGTTCTTCCTCCCTCCCACCCACCCACCCCATGCTTCTTAAGATGGACTTTTGACCACATACCTTTGCTTGTCAGTGACTATCATTGTTTTTCTGTGTATGATATGCTGCAGTGCTGTACAATGCCAACTATGCTGTGAAAATTATTCCTCATAACTTGCAAATTCAAGGTGGCTTCTCATTTTATGCTAGAAACATCAGTGATAATGTTTGGGCAAAGGTTATAAGGTTTTAGATTTACAATTTAATTTTCAAAGTGGTGCAAATACCTCCCCGAAATTCTGCCTTCAATGGTTTTCTGGTAACTAAACTTTGACCAAGTACAAATGAAGTCATTTGCTCAAATGCAAGAGTGCTTCCCAAAACTCATTTTATAGTCCATACTATAATATTCTTCCTAGTTTTTCTTGTACTCTACATTATTGTAGAGTTTACATTATTTGCTTAAAATTTGATGGATGTTGTAGAAATATCCAAATCTATACAGGGCTTAAAATTCGGCCAGCTTTTAGCATTTTATTTTCACATATTTTCCATTGTTTCAGACAAACAAAACAAAGTCGCTTTCAATAATGTATGCTATTTATATTTCACATACACTTATATTTCTAAATTCTTACAGTATATACATACACTTATGTATCAGTTTCAAAATTACTGTTGAATCAGTGCAGCATTTTAAAAGGTATGATAAAAAAGCATAGCAGCTCAAGGCATTTCTGTCCAAGTTGCTTTCCATTAAAGGTATTGCTTGATGTCATTCATCTTCACCATGTTGTTTCCTTTGGGCTTCTGTTACTATACCTGCTATGTCAGTCCCATTGTAGCAATGACAGTGATTTATCAAGCACATTAAATCTGCAGAATCTCTAGCTAGAAAAGTTGGTTTTCAAATATTAAATCTCAGATGTGTCACATTTAACCTGCCCTGAGCTCCTAAAACACCTCTGTGCTCCTTTTAAATGAAATCAAATTTGATTTTATTAGTAAACTTTTTGCCTCGGTGTAACATAAAACATCAGCTGCTGAAGTTGGATGTCTCTCAAAGCTTAAGAATTATTTACACAAGGAAAGCCAACTTATCCCAAAGAGCCTGTCCCTCTTAAGCTTATCTTTCCCTCTACTCTCTGATATGTCACTGTCTCCTTCAATTTTCTCTCAACATAAAATTTCTTGGCTGTCTCCTAAGATGATTTCTGCCATTTGCCTCATTGGGCACAGTGTGCCAGGCTGTGCAGGCTAGCTTGTGTTACTTTGTCAAACCAATTCCTGATTTAGAACTAGCTATCAGATCATCCATAAGTCTTCCCTTTTTCTGTGAGCACTAATGTTGACACATCTAAGAACACACAGGGAGGAACATAAAAGACTACAAGATGCTAAAGGAAAGATGAAAAGAGCAGACCACATTTAGCTTTGTCAGATACAAATGAATAGATGTAAGATGACAGATACAAGTGTAAGGAGTTAGAAGAATTTTTCAGGTTGGTCAGAGGAAATAATCAACATTCATGGAATAACTGTATATGATGGATGTTTTTATAATGGTATATGTAATGATGTCAAGTGTTTTCTGAACACACTAGGAAAGAAAATTTTCTGTTTTGAAGAGCTTGAAAAGTAAGGTAGATGTTTTCAGGAGTGGGGGCAAGAGTGATTAACCAGCACCTATAGGCCTCCTTCTATGGTATGTTGTGGGGAGTATTTGTCCTTCTGAAAGCCTTTTCTCTCTCCTAACCCTTTTTGTCTGCAATAGATTAAGTAAGAGCAATGAAGAGAAACACAACTAAATAAATATTGACTGAACTAGATGTACATAGAAGTACATTTTCATAGGATTAATTCACATTTTCTTTCACATACTGACAGATAGGTGTAAGAGATTCTCACTAACTTCTTTTTTTAGAGTTGATAAGACTTCTTTTGGGGAAAAAGCCGATTTCTCCTTTGAAGGAAAGATATTAAGGTTATAATAACCTATCTACATTTTAAAATTATTATAACATTTTCCAGCACTGGAATCTCTAAACTACAGAGAGTAGTATAACAGCTTTGTGCTGACTTGATACACATGGATGAGTTTCAGCATCTAATAATAAAAGATGTATTTACTATACCTCTGATGTAGCTTTAAAACCTGAAGTCACTTTATCCTACTCATAAGTAATCTCACTCAGTGCCAAATCTCCATTTTATTTCAGTCAATTGAAAAACTCCTTTTACCTGCAATATAATAATACAGACCCAATAGATATAGCCTTTAGATAAGTTATCATCCATTCCTGTTAGGCATGGCTATCGCTTCCAATGTAAGACTGTATGCCAGTGGGCTGAACAACCAGCCGAGGAAGATGAATAATGTTCTCACCAGTGCCAGAGCTTCAGTCCCTGTCCTCAGGGCTTACTGTTATTGATTTATAAAACAAAATATTTCAAACAAAAAATCCAGCCAGAAAGAGCCAGAAAATTTTCAGCTTCATCCCAACTACTTCTGCCCTTCAGGCAGGGTTTGTAAGGTGGAATTTCTGGCTGTTACCACCTTGCCTTAATAATTCTGCAACAGTTTCTTTGTTACTCTCTCTGCATGTAGGGGATCAGAAAAATCTTTAATTTTTGTGGAATACTTTTCACAAGGGTGCAATTATTCGTAATTTCACATGCAACATAAAAAACAAACATGATGAGCAATGGAAGATATAGTCATGCTTTTAATCTTGCTTTATTTGTTGCTCATTTATAAACACTGAATTGCCGTTTATAGTTATCTTGGTCAAATAGTGAGAATATTCAGCTGCCGGGGTTTTCACTGTACCAGCATCTTGGGAACAGTCTTGTATTTTTAGTTTTAAATCCATTCTCTGCAACTCTTTGATTACAATAGGAAGGTGGTGTTGAAAAGCAAAATACTATTATTAACTCTTTCATGAACATATTTTCCCTGTGATATAAGTAGGGCCTGGATTGGAAATGAAGGTGAGAAACTAGGCTAAAGAGCCACTATTTTACAAGCTCCAGTGGAAACATACGGAATGATGCAACATCCCTGATTCACCTGAATTTCCCAATAATCCTACACTTCTTACTATTGTTTTACAAATAGATAGCATTACATAAACACACATTTTAGAGCATGCAGTTTCAGAGGTGACCTGAAGAACAGGAGGTTTCCATCTTCATTAACCAGCCTCACCTTTGGGAATAATGCCTGGCATTTCAGGAGACTTAAAGGATATGGTAGAGTGCATGAAGATCTAATTCCATATCCTTTTCATTCATTGAGTAAAGTTTGTTTAATTAGATGAGGGCTGTACTCCCAGGCTGAGGACATCAGGACATCTAAGAATGGGAATGGCTCTTCCACCACTTCACTTTCTTGTGCAGTTCCAATTACACTGGCATAAATTATTGTCTTACTCATCATATAATTTATGGCTGTTTTTCTAGTTCTCCCATTATACTAACCTATTAATGCATAAAATATCCAGATTAATTGTTTTTACACACAAACAAGAAGAAAAATAAAATGGAGAGAAAATTAAACCAGCAAAATCCTGGTAATTATAGTTAATGAATTAAATCTTCCCATGAAGAATGTCTTTTCTAGCAGTATAATTCTCTTTGCAGTCTATGCCAGAAACTACATTTTAATTTGGGAAAGGAGCAGATCTGACTGACAGGAGCAGAACAAAGTTTGGCTGAACCTTTCTGCTGATAACAAACCCCAAACCTTCTTGAACTCTGGCTCTACATATGATTTGATTGGGTCAGCCTGTCCCACTATCTCCTCAAGTACAGCAATCAGACAGTTGTCAGCCAGGAAAAGGTTATGTAGCAAAAGCAATGTAAATTGCATAGCACAGAGTAACTGCTAAAACTTTTCTACTTAAGTGGAAGCAGCAGGGAGTTTGGCAGTGAGAATGCAACTGCCACATACACTTTGTGCTCCCTGAAGAAAAGGTTCCTCGGGGTTATGTGAGGACTGACATGAGTAGCTTTGAATATGAATACATTTCGTCATCTCCTGGGTATCAGTGAGCAGAAATGTCTTGATAAGAATGAACATTAGTCTTTCATATTTTAAACTTGGCATATGAATAAGTTTTAATCTAATGTTGTGGTTGTAGAAAATGACAAAAAATTGTTAATAAGGTCAGATACAGAACTTGTGAATGAGTCTTCATCTATAAAGCAAGGTATTTTCTCAGAAGTATGTAACAAGCTTTTAATCTCCAGTTACCAGTGCCAAGTGCATAGCTGGACCATCTCCTTTGGACTAAGTATGGAGTGAATTGGTTTGCAATGAAGCCAGCAAAAAGTTGGCAAAGTAGCCATTAATTATATGGAAGGGACTCAAGCATCTTGTTGAATTGAGATAGGCACTATGATTTGGTGTCAAGAGACAGTCTGAGAATTTCTGTGAATTTTTGGCATTCTTTGTTAGACAGTGTTTACCAGCATTGTATGCACTTCAGAGAGAACTGCTTCTCTTTTTTTTCAATTGATCTTTTCTTCTTCATGCTAAATGCATTTAGTTATTTTGTAATACCGCTTGATTTCATCCTCACATTTTCATTTTTTTACTAAGAACCTTAATAAAAAAATTCAAAACATTGAGTCACAAATTCATTCAATAGAAATGCCACTAAAAACTCATAGACAATAAAATCTCATTGTGTTTTGTGAGTTCTTCATCCATTTTAAAAGTTCTCTGTTCTCTCTTCACCATCAATTATTTCTGTTAAGTCAAAATAATTTACTCATGGAAAAATCAAAGGCAGCTATTAAATGAGAGTGGAATGCTATGAATTTGTTAGAACTATTCTGCATTTTCTTCAGTTTTTAATTTGTATCCAGGTTGCGTTATATTCTTCTTCAAGCCTTTTTAAAGTTTTTCATAATTCTTTGTGAGTGGTTACATGATGGGAAATCCCCAGGACATTTTTCTCTCCTTTAATATAGCTTCTCTCTGCCTTTGCTCTTCTCTATAACTGTGGCTGTCCTCAAATGAATAGACTAGTGAAAGAAAGAAAAAGAGGGAAAGAGAGAGAAAGAAAAAGAAAGAGAGGAGAGAGAGAGAGGGAGGGAGGGAGGGAAAATTAAGACATCCCCATAATCTTGTACTAACTTTTCTGGGCTAGGATTATCCAGTTTAGGAACCACGCACTAGCTCTTCTCTCAAATATCATCATTATTTAGTCGGCTGCATGTTCTATCCCAAAGACCAAGCTTGTTTTAATACTTCTCTGTGCTTCTTCACTTCTAGTCTGTCTTACTTTGCTGATCATTCCTCCATTCTCCCTCTCCCTTTGGATGCTATATATATATATATCTATCTATTCCAAGGTGTTCATGCTGTAAGTGTAGGGGTTTTTTTCTCCAAGGATTGCTCTGTCTTTTTCTGAGATTTAGATCCTGAGTATTTATAGTACTTTCATCTGAAATTAATTCTTGGCTTCTGTAACACGTCTGTCCTTCAGCAGTTTGCTTCATCTTTCCCAGCTTGTTTCTGGTTTTGTTTGTTTTTTTTTTTGCTTTGTTGTGTTTTTTGTCCCACAAGTCTGCTATTTCAAAATTAAGTACTTTATTATTTCTACATATTTACCATTTAATTTACAATCTTGGAGCTCTGGTTATTTTTAACACTGTGTGTAGTTTAAGTACTTACTGAAATAAGTTTAAAATATTTCCTCTTATGCATGTTAATTTTTTGAGTTAATCTCTCTACTACCATGTCCAGGATTAAATGATTCTGTGACTATTTGCTTCATTTATTTTTCAGTCTATAACAGTAACTGAAGATTCTCATGGATATATTAATACTGGAGTTATTTTCTGCCTCTAGAAACACCATGAAGCTCTCTCTGCTTATCTATCTGACCCAAAACTTCCCAGTGTCATGCCTGTAATTCATCTTTTATCATGTGTCCCAACATGACTTTGACTCCAAAAGATTGTGCTTTATGCCTCTCATATCTTTCTTATTTCCTGAAGTCTTTCACATCCTTAAAATAGAATCACCTTATGTCTTTATTTCTAGCAGTTCTGAGCAAAGCAAATCTTTTTATACCTGTGTTCCTGCCATGGCCGCTCTTCTACCATGCTTCTGCTACCTGGAGAATGTTATTTCTCAGGTCCTGCACTAAGAGTTCTTGTTTTTCAGTTTTCCCACTGAGACTGCTGGCAATAATATGTAGCATTTCAATTGCTTTCTACTGACCAAAAACTAATTTCCTCAGCTGGATTAATCTTTCACTATCAGTTTCAGCTAACTGGCTACAGCTCTCATCTGTGTGAGTACCTTCTGCTTACTGTCCATTCTGACCACTGATAATCTCTTATCCACTGCTGTGCCTTATCTATCTGATTTCTTTTTGCCTGTATATTAAAAGTACAAAAAAAAAAATGTGTAGAAAGGTTAATAAAACAGAATATTAACCTTCAGAAGGGGAAGCAAATATTTTTACTTAGTTTAAAAAGTCATCACAAAATTTGCTTTTTAACACCATGGATTCAATCAAATTTGAGGGAAAGGAAGAAATGTTATGTAGTCATAAACTTAACTTCTTTTCTCTCTGTCCTGGGGTGACTTTATGATGCTTGTATCCCCAATCCCCTGGTTTATGTTATATATTAAGTTCTGCACCTTTAAGACAGCTCTGAGAGAGAAAAGGGGGAAGAAGAAGCCGCAGTTTGTGTTGAGAGAAAACGTCATTCCCCAGCACGGACAGACAGTGGGACAAAGCTTCTCTTTGGTTTTTAGTTAGTTTTAGCTAGCTAAGGCAGAGGAGTTCCCTGGATCTTTTTTTTTTTCCCTTTGGATCTGTGCAAGCCTGCTCTGGACTGAACACCCAGCCAAACCCCGCGAGCTCACGCCTGTGGCCCACCGGGGCCTGGGCCTTGGCACTTTCCAGCGCCGGAGGGACTGATAAGAACCTGAGCGAGCCGAGCTACACCACATGAAAAGGACTTTTTCTTCCTAGACTTGCCATCCCATCCAACAGCGAGAGGCTTTATTGTTTAATATTGTTATAAATGCAATGGCAAAATAGGGTTAATATAAAAAGCGATTTATTATAAAACAATTTCAATCGCAAACGACAAGAGAAAAAAGAAACCACAATAAAATAAATCAGCGCAGCGCTGGGTGGACAGGGGTCTATACCCAGAGGTACAGATTTACCCAAATCCACGAAGTAGGCACTGCAGTCCGGGGTTCTTATAGGGGTTTTCGTATCCTGGGGCAAAATCCGGAGTAAGCACCGTCCAACAAAAGAGTTTGAATAGACTTCCCGGATCCATTGAGCTGAGTCAATGGTCGGTGGAGCAGAGTCCTTTCACATGTGAGAGGCTCTGAGTGTCCTCCGATTGCATTTCCCGGAATGGAGTGGCCAGTTTGGGTGCGGAGAAGATGGATATCTCGATGGAGCCACTCTCATTGTCTGGTTTGATTGCTTGTGTCCTGCTTTTTATTTTGTGTTGATAAGCGTTGCTGCCGGTCGTTACTGCCCGACTCGGGAAGGTATCTCTGGATTATTTTACATTTTGCATCTTTACAGTATTACAAATATAACATATAATTCTTTATTCTCTTTCACGAATTTTTATCCAATGTTATATTTATCACAATATTATTCAATTTCTGTTAAATAAACATTTTTTTTCCACTTCTCTCCAAGGAAATCTCCTTTCCCGAGCCAGCTGGGGGGAGAGGCCGCTTGGATTTGCTTTCTGAGGGGACCCCATTTGGAGGTTCTCTCCCAAATTTGCCCTAAACCAGGACACTCTCAAAAGACATGCATTAGTGCAAAACGATAAACTTTAGAAACTGTTGTTGAGCCTCACCACCCCATTTCATTCTGTTTTCAGTCATCATAAACTGAATCTGAGCACAATGACAACTAAAGAAGGTTGTTTTCTTTCCTTCAAGCATTATGGAAACTATTTTCATTTAAACTCCTTTCTGAAATGAATGTATACCAGGGATCTGTAGAACACAAGAAAGCCAGCTATTACTGAGATACCTAAGAGGATATTTACAGGGCTGTAAATGACTGAGATACCATGGCTAATTGAAATATCCCTTGTAAGCATTTTATTCAGATTTACTGCTGAGATGCAGTAAATGTATACAATTTGTCCATTGCAAGTATAAGATAAAATCCACTAATATATATAATCTGGAGACTGTTTAAAAATAAAGAAATAAATTGAAATTTCATTTAAACCTATGTCCTTCAAGTTTCTGTTTAGGACTAAGAAGTGATGGATGGCTATACTTTGCTTAGAGTAATAACCCAGTTTTAGAGCCAACTGGCTTACAAGACAACACAATTTTGTTTTTCTAGTAATGTTGTTTAACCCTTAACTGCTTTGATGTAATTTACAATGGTTTCATTCTAGTATTTTTAATTCCCCCTTTTCTTGTTTGCTATATAATTGAAGTGACATTGAGTTACTATTGGTTAAATGAGCTAAATGGGTCAAGATCTGCATTAATCAGTCATTCAGATACTCCAAAACACTGCCTTACATATTCCTATTGATTTTTGTTACCTAAATCTTCTTTTAAAGATTTATTTTTCACTTTTTAATACAAATATTTGGTTGTTTAAAACAAAAAATAATTTTAAAACAAGGATTCTTACAGTATGGCAGACATACTTCAAGTATTTATCTGGGAGAATCTACAGGCACTAAAGCTGCTCAGACTTCTCCAAATTAAGATTTTGCACAGGGTTTTGCAGAGAAGAACATTTCATTGTTCTTCTGAGCCTTCTATGTTCAAAATAGACTGTGACAACCACAGAGAAAAAAACCTCTCTCCTTTTGCGAAGTAGATTCAATCCACCCACTGCAAGGCTCTGATGCTTAAAGTGTGCTGTTTGGCCTCTTTCTCTGCTCCCTCTTTTGGGGGAGAAAGCCTCTGGCACTGTCTGTCAGCATTGCCAGCAGGTCTCCACAGCTGCATCTGCTCTGCTCATTGCACCTCAACACGGAGAGCTGCCAGAAGCCTTCTCTCTTCACAGCTCACTAGAGCACTGACAACTCTGTCAGCAGTATGGGGCTTTCCTCTTCTTGCAACATCTTCACTCCAGATATCACAGAATATGCTGAGTTGGAAGGAACCCACAAGGTCCCACAAGGATCACCAAGTCCAGCTCCTGGCTCTGCACCAGACATCCCCAAGAGTCACCCCATATGCCTGAGAACATTGTCCAAGCACTTCTTGAGCTCAGTCAGGCTTGGTGCTGTGATCACTTCCTTGTGGAGCCTGTTCCACTGCCCAACCACTCTCTGGGTGAAGAACTTTTTTTTAATAATATCCAACCTAACCCTCCCCTGATACGACTTTGGGCCATTCCTGCACGTTGGTAGGTTCTGGCCCAGCATTAGACCACATATTGCTGCTATGTTTTCACATGGCTTGATGCTAAGCATGATACTCAGTGGCTTCAGGTTGCAACAGACTTTATATATTTGAGAGGGGAAACAGAAGAAAAGTGAGCATTTGTGCAGAAACAGGAAAATCTGACTTTGAGAATTTAAGTCCAAGGCTGAAAAAAAAAAAAAAGTAGGACAAAGTAAATAACAGGTATCTGAAAATCTATCTCACTGAGATGGTAATTGTAAATTGACTAAGGTTCCTTGTTTCTACAGTATTAACACATAGGAAATTACGTTAAATAATTTTTTTTTTTTTCTAGAAGGATAAAGTGAATTTCATGCTACAGTATGCTAATACATTTATAGAATTCTTTTATTGCAGAGATCTATAAAGGAATATAGCTTGACTTTGCTAAGCTTTGTAGGAGCCTCTTCATTAGTTTCAATTTACATGGATATATGTCTCTTGTGGTGCGCTTTAATTTGTGAATAAAAGCCACAATAACACCTGTGTTCCCTTCAAAACATAAATTACATACACAAAATTAGATCCAAAGGATTTATAGCAGTACTTTGTCAAACTTCTAAATACCAGCGTCTGTTTAATGCTGGAGATGCTTGAAAATTCCAGACACATCAGGTGCCAATACCAATTTTCACTAAGTATCCCAAAACCAGCTTTATGATAAGCCCTAAAGCCCTGACAGATAGTGCTGAACAGCTGGATATGTTGCTCACAGCCAAACTCTGCCAGATGCCCTCAGTAAAGTTATTTCTCTTTCCTCAGAGGTCGTGCCTTGGTAAGCTTGCTCAGGTCCATGTCAAGGCAACATCCTTAGTTCATAGTCCATGGCCAAGAGCACGACCCAGGCTGGGGAAGATGAAGGAAGCCCAAAAGGAGGCCAAATGTTCAAGGGAACAGATTGGCAAAATAAAAATGTAAACACTGAGAGCATGGCCTCAGCTTACCTCCAGTTTTCTAGTAAGCCACTGTTTACTGCTATTTGCTGAATCACCATCAAATGAATAAAGATGTATCTGATAGCAACATTTCACGTACTCTTCTGGACTTTTGGCTTAGACCAAAAAATACTTGCCTGTTATGGAAGTATTTGACCATGTACATGGTAGGGGAGGGGCAGGGAGGCAAGGAAAATGGCATATCCCATCTGTTTTCTTGTGTCCTAATTGTGAATCAAAAAAACTAGGTGTAACCCTTAGGAATACACGGTGCAGTCCTCTGATACCTCACTGCTGCACCAGTGTGTGTGAAAGTCGTCCTCAACAGTTAATCCTGGAATTTAGTGCATATTAATTTCCTCTCCTGGCTCTATAGGATGAGTTCAGTTATTTGTCTGAAGCAGGATTTTTAAAGAGCTACTCTCTTTGGTGGTGTGAGAGAGAGGGAGGCAGAGAGACACACATGCACTCTTGAGATCTTCAGTGCCTGAGGGCATTTCCTATTTCTTCTAGCAGTGAATTTATCTTTGCTCTTTCAGAGGGCAAAAAACAAGATGAAATAACTTCTACTTTATCACCAGCTTCAGAATGTTTCTGTGTTACCCTTTCCTGTCAACCAGCGAGGGCTGCATTCTCCCTAGTAGTCCCAGGTGATTAAATAGTGATTTCTCTTAGACTTGAGAAAGCTGCTTTTGAGTTTGGAGTATTAAAAGCTAATCACAAGGAATAGTCCTACATGAGAAATCTTCAGCAATTTTTTGTCCCCATTATCAGTGGGATAATCAACTGAGTTATAGTATCAGCTTTTATTTCCAGACAATGAGCTCTCTGAGGTAAACAAAACAAGGCAAAGGCTGTTGACTTTCCTCAGTTATTCCTCTGGGTCACCTGAATTGCATTTATAGCCCTAATTTTCAAAGAAGTCAGCACTCTCATGTAACCTAAATGGCCTGGCCACAATTTTCAGAATTGGTGGGATCTATTACCTTCCTGCATTTCCAGCTGTGCAGGGTGAGCTTTCTAATCCTGATCAAGAGAATCCAGGCAGAGTATGCATCTAGGTCACACAGAAAACATGCATTTGTGCTTGTATATCCATATATATTTCTAAGCTGTTAACCACTGTAAAATTCAAGGTCTTCCTGTACCTTGGTGTAGCATTATCATTCAACACTATTCTACAAATAAGTTCTTTAAAAATTTTGCTGCTCTAATTCTCTGGGGATTCACTTCTCTAAGCAGTTTCAGAGAACATGTCCCACATCAGTGAGTGACTCAGGTACATTTAACACACTAATTCCCACTGAAAGTGAGAGGTATTTTGGCATATGAATTCCTTACGAGTTTTTGCAATATGTATCCTAAATAACTTGCTAGAGGTCACAAAGGGATTATTATTTAGTGAAATTTGGAATGTTGCTTTTATTTCCAGCCATTATATCTGGTATTCTTACCACCTCCACAATCTGTTAGCAATTCTAAAATTCCTCAGAAAACTGGATTTCTATTGATACTTTAGTAAAAACCACAGCTGTTTTCTGATGTAGCTGCCTTTAAGCACAATTTAAATCTATTTTGCAGAAAGCCTAACCTTTAATGAAAGTTTTGTTAAGACAGAGAATTTTTCTTTTTAATGAATGCAGTGTTTGGAACAGTTGAGTAGTGCACAGCAGAGAGAAATCACTTATGTTCCTCTGTCTTAATTTTAGCAGATACTTAATGATCTCTGGTTATGGCTTGGAAGGCCTTCATGCAACTGATCACTCCCTCCATGCACTTAGATATATCCTATTTATTTTATCTTGTGATATGCTGGCTATTTATGAGATTATTTAGGATATGTAACATGTTAAGCATATGTTTTTGAATAATTCCTGAGTTATATTATTCTAAGGCTGTATATGATCCCAAAGAGCATTACAGATCTAAAATCTTTGGAGGTGGTAGAAGGGAGGTGAGTTGGACATATAGCCCTAACTCCCAGGAAAGCTAGAAAATGTCTGTTGAGGTTTTGTACTGCAGTAAGCTTTTTGAGTTGCAGTGAACTTAGAAAGAGTCAATCAAAATTCTAGACAAGCTCTAATACTGATGAGAGTGGTATGTTAGCATTCAGCAACACATAATCATGGAATGATTATATGAAGGTGCTTTATTGAAGAGCTCTGGGTGTCAGGGGTACACAGACCCAAATCTGACCCATCTTGGTTTTGAGTTGAACATGTTTTTATACTCTAATGTTATATAACTTACATATTAATTATTAAACTTACATTGTTCTATTGTATGCATTGTTTTTACCCAAGCATGGATTTCTCGTGATCCCCTCTCAACCCCCTAACATTGTTTCTCATGTTCTTTAAACAACAGTTATATCTAATATCATCTAACAGTTGTATCATTTATCATATGCTGACTACACGGGTGCAGTTTCACATGATCTTTAGCAAGCACAAGGCCTAACATTTCCCAGGGCCTACTTTTCCCAGAGCTTGCCAAGCCTAACTTTCTTTCTAACTCCCCAAATTTTCTATGATTTTAAAATCTTTTACTGTCAGGTACAGTTTTGTTAAAACCATACAGTAGGAAAGATCATTTGGATTATATTTTTTTTTTATTAACTGAGATGCAGATATGTCTAATGCTCTCAAAGAAGTTCCAGATTAAATGGCAATTGAGTGACCACACAGTCAAGCAGCCCTTAGCATTCCCAGGGTCTGAGACAGTAAATGTGTGATGTGCAGCAGTTCATGGGTTTTTTTGAGGCCATGGTAGGTCTATGGCACTACAAGGTAGCACTGCCACACTTTTCTTCAGGAAACCTGCACAGCTGACAGCATGTCAGCAGTTCCATGGAGGGAGTACATGTCATGGGTCCTTATGATGTCCCTACAATCCTGTTGGTGCTTTTTAGGTTGCTGGTGTGTGGTGAATCAGGAGAAACCAAATTGTACTTACAGAGAAGAGGTCATGTTGGGCAGCAATACTGGCCGTGGCCCCAGAGGAAAAGGTGGATTCTGGGTGGGTGTCTCTGGAACAAAGGCAACTTGATTTTTTCATGTGCTTTATTCTATTTTGCAGACAGAACTTCTGTTACATCTCCTGGAATCTGGCTTTAGTCAGAGTGCATTTTAAATAGTTGTCTTCTCTCACAGTAAATGAGGAAGTTTTTAATTGAACTGAATGCCAGAATTTTATTTGTAATACCGTGTTTGTTGGATTTCCTAACCAACTGTATAATTTTATGAATATCTATTATGAAAATGAAGCTAAGTATACAGCTTTTTAACAGAATTTAAGTAAAACCAAATCATGCTTTCCAAACTATTTCAGCTTTGTTTAGGTATTTTGCACTTTTCACAATAATACTACTGCAAATCATCCCCAAGAGAGAAGGACTTAATTCTGGCAAATACTGCTACTCCTCAAAGTTTAAAAAAAAAAAAAAATTTAGATTTTTCTTATCTGAGAAAAAACTATTTCAGCCTTTAGTTTAGAAGTGAGATCAGAGCTGAAGACAGTCCTGTTCAAGTCACAATCAGATTCTTTTATCATTTTCAGTTTTCCTGATATAGTAAAGAATTTCCTCATAGACTTTTTTTTTTTTTTTAATTTGGCTGGACTGAAGTTTTTTGTGGCACTGGGACCAATTTTTATTTTGCTTTAATTTCTGTGCCATTTGTAATTTGTTTCTTTGTTTGCCCTAGGACTATGTGCATAAAACTCATCTGATCTCCAAGTTCCCCAAGAGCCCATCTCATTGGAACATGAAGAAAGCAACAAGAGAAAACTCAGCATGAAGTTATTACAGAAAAATCCTAGTAGGGCTCCTACTTTCATATGTACACCTTTCAGATGTAAGAGCTCTTTGAAGAGTGTGAGGAGAGGTTGTTCCTAGCAGGGCAGCCTTAAATGTCTGGCTCTCCTCAAGGCTCTCAGTGTCAGCACTTTTGTTCATACACAAGAGCTCATCCCCACACAAAAACATTTAAGTTTCTAAGGCCTGCTGGCTGGTAGCTGGTAGAACTTCATAGGAGACCAGGTTAATTTTAAACTAGGAAGCTCCCATTTTCCATTGCATAAAAGTCAAGTACTAGTTTTCCTTTCCTGGATATCAGCCAGCAGTGAAAAATAACTCTTAAGATTTATTTTTAAACAGGACTAGATGATAAGTGTAGGGTCAAAATGACTCTGGAAAAACAGTACTTTTGACTCAGGGAATATAATAAGTCTGTTTGACCATCAGCATCTCATCTGATTTATGAGAGCCTAGAAGTCATGACTGCAGAGGGCAACTAAAATATTTTATGTGACTGATAATGACCACACATTCACCTCCCGAGGTAGAGATGTCTCCTTTGTATTCATTAGATCAAAAGTAACTTTTACCCACAGCATTGTCCTTTCACCACTGCAGTCTTTATAGCCTAAAGGCAAGGGACATATTGTTTTCTTAAAAAACTAGTTTTATGTTTATAAACATGCCAACCAAGAAAACTGACATCTGACTGTGGTGAGATAAAACCTCAATAATGATGAATTGCAATAACCACAGTAAGTCAGTAATAAGAGCTATGAGTTTTTCAAAAGAGCCCCCCACCAGATAGAACAAGCTGACTTAGGTACACAGTTCCTGCCTGGCATTCTTCTCTGTATCTTAAAGATATAAGAAATTGTTCTACATTGAAGCTGTAAAAAAAGCTGTGTGGCTCTAGCTGGATTTCAGTCTTCCCATAACTACTAGTTATTTTATTTCTATGGAATATATGGATTATAAAACAGTTTTTGTCCTTACTTTACTAATTTTAATTTCCACAGATTTTTTAACAAAAGTCAATAGAAATCATTTTCCTAAATAATTGGGAAGCTTTCAAACACTGTTTGCTATCAAACTGTTAAGACTGTGAAAGACTGAATCTTTATGTTGAACAGCACATGCAACAATCCTGAACTGTAAAACCATACATTTTGTCATCACTGCAGCAGAAACAAAACACTGTACAGAAGGAAGGATAAGGGCTATGGAAAGCTCCCAGGTGTTTGAACTCCATTGCTAACTGTTTTGTGTAATTCTGCTGAAGGGTGAAAGAGAAAGGAATTATTTTACATCTAAACCATCTCCTAGTCAAAATTAATAACCATCCAGAAATCATGATTTCATAACATGTAGGGCAAACTTTTAATATACAGAAGTCACAAAGCTTAGGGATAACTGGTAAAGGGAACTGTCAACCTTGTATCCTTCTTCACAGCAGCTACCCTATGAAACAAAGCAAAACCCCAAACCCACCATCTGATGGAAGAAACACAGAGTACTCTGTTCAAGTGCATGACCATGACCTTGACTGCTTCAGCTCAGGATATTCTGAAGCAAGAATAATAAAGATGAGGAATGCATAAGACTTCAACACACTCTCAGGTTTCCAGTCAACATAAAAGCTGGTTTTATACAGAAGTTGTCATTGCAAGCCAGCATTGTATTAGAAAGGGAATAAGAAAAGCAAAAATCCAACAAAACCCAGAACAAACCACCCACTGCCTAAATTATTTTGAAATTCCCTGAACTTATTATGACTTAGGAGCTAGGAATACCTTTCTATTTGAAAAATGTTGTGAAATTGCTATATAAGATTATGAGTAGATTTTTATTCTTAATTTTTCCCCATTTCTTATTCTTACCATTCTTACTTTATCTGCTTGGAGGTTGGTAGATTGCAAACAGCATTAAACCTTTCAAGGTTCAACTTTTCAATGTGTTAGCAGTCACTTTAATTAAAATGGTAATGCTTTAAATTGTCAGACTTCATTTTTATTTAAGTTGAACACCATACACACATTTTAAAGTAATGTACAGTTTCATTGAAATAATTTAATTTATACTGATTTATCTATGGATTTTAATGAAAAATCTCAAATATTAAATAGTATATGACACAAAATCTAAAAATAATGAAAATCGGGTGTAATTCACATAGAATTCTCCACTAGGACAAGTTTTCTCACTGAACTTATTGGAAGTTTTTTATAGATAAGGTGGATGAATAATAAAAGAGAATACAAAGCTCAACGTTGAAATATGTTGTAGGCTAGATTTTATATTTCAGAAATCCTTAAAATACTTTAGATCAATCTTTTTAATTACAAAAGGCAAGTTAATCTTTCAGTATGTTTTATCATGTGCTGGAATCTGGGGGCTGATATCTGGTAGCCTCAGCTCTACTAGAACACAACAGAACACTTGCATATCTTGCTTACTTAATTTTTGCATGACTGACAAAAGAAAGAAAAAACTGATGCTCAAAACCAAAGTCTGCAGTATTTAATTCACATTGTATTCTTTGCCATCAGATGAAAAAGAACACTTTTCACTTAGCTGTTACTATATCTCAGTTAAAAATATTAAAATCTACAAATAATGACATAAAAACATTTGCCAAAACAGACAGGGGCTGCTTGGCTTGATATACACTGGATTACCTCCTGTACGCAATATGTCTCTTACATGTACCTCCCCAAATAATTATAATTCAACATTTGTGCCTAAAATCCAGCTTCTGGTGTGCATTGTTTCTTATGGAGTTTATGTCTACAGGGTCTGCTAACACAATGGCAAAGAAACTCTTCTGGTTTTCTGCAAACTTCTCTCTGAAACTCGTCACAGTATCCAAATGCCCCAGAGCACATCATTGTCATGGCTGTTGGGTCTCCTTCACCCCTATTTTGATAAGGCACTGCAAGGTTCCACATTTTTGCTTTTATTTTTGATCATTATTCTCTACAATATTCAACCATCCTTGCCTTCACTGCTTTCTACAATATTGCTGAACTCACACACTGAATGTTCTGGGAAGTTAGCCCTCAAAAGAACTGTGTTTCTAGCTGCTACTCCGGGAAGGTGAAATCCCTTTGAGAATCTGAAATTTTATGCTGCGTTTGAATCACATTTCAACCTCTTACTAACAATTGTTATGTGCAGTGAGATTGCCAGGTAGAATTGAAGGACACATGGCCACTTGATTTCACATCTGAAAGTGACTGTATGTAAGCTACATTTCTTCTCATTCAGCCAGAAGACAGAGACATTCTTCTTCATTTGGTACGTGTGCAATATACTGCTTACTGACATAAGTGATTAAAGCTTACAAAAAAAAAAAAATCCTTTTAGAAAAATATACCAAACCATTTATAAAATTTGGGGGTATCCTTTGGCTGGAAAAAAAAAAATGACCAGGGGATAATGAAAACTTCAAATACTTGATTCTACCATTTTAAATAAAAATGTTTCCATTTCTTCACTAAAGATGAGTTTCATTCCACAATTTATTTTGGTTTAGTCAAAACACAAGGAGAGGAAACAGAATGAAAATTTTGTATTTGGTCAAATACCATATTTTCTCAAGCAGAAGACATTTGAGTGTGTATTTTTTTTCAGTGTGTTATTTAATTTAATAGCAATTATAAAGGAATTAACTTCAGGTCATCTCAGAAAAATATTTGCCAACATTTGTGTCTGTGTAACAACAATGAATTTAATTTATATATTTAGCCCCAATTTACTTTCCAGAACACTGATTTGTATTGCAGCTTGGACTGTGGATTTACTTGATATATACTTAGTTTCATGTTAGCTATCTAGCGTGCTGAATACTTCTTGTAAACCCCCAGACACTATTATATAAACAATTGTGATTTTATCATTTTTGTTAAGCTTCCATTATAATAGCAAATAAAAATTAATTGCTGAGCTAGAACACACACTTCCAAATTTATTAAGGTTTTAAAGCAACCTGCTATTCTATAATCATCCTTTTCCCAGCTCAGACTCTGTCCACTCTTTGCAAAGATGGTCCAGGCGGCCAATCCTGAGCTGTTGAACTGATGAAGGACTTAATAACCTTTCCTCTCAGGGCAGCCTAGACTCATCCCAGATGTGCTCCCACACAACAGTTCATCTGAAGTCAGTATATTGGCATGTGACAGACTGGTACAACATTAAGTACTAATTAAGAGGAAAAGAGAAAGAAAAGGTCACCTGAAGGCTTTGTGTTCATACTGTGCAGACTGACCCCATCTTTTCTGAGCCTATTACAAGCAGAACAGATCCTTACTGAGACCTTTTAGCTTTTGCTGGTTTGCAGTGTCAGGCTGCGTAGCAGAGGCCATTTTCTCAGTTGTGAACTCAGACATAGTAATGCAGCCAGCCAGAAAAGGCAGCTCCTACCTATCAGCTACCCCTGCCTACAGGGATTGCTACGATTCTGCCATATTCTGTTCACATCTGGTGCTTACATTACTGGTGTCAGATATTAGGTAATTTCTCACAATTCTTCTATTTTCAAGTTAATTTTATCTTATGATGAGACTAATACCATATATAGACAGACAGATAAAAACTAATTCTAAATATATATATATATATGTGATCAATCAGTTTGGATTTGTTGGTTTTGTTGCCAAACTCAGTGACAAGAACCCTTGACAAAACCATATGCTTACATGTTAAAGCCTGTAGTGTCCCCAGGGTGAGGGAATCTTTTCAGAATTGAAATCTGCCTTTCAAAGAACAAAGAGAGAGATCTCAAGAGAGATCTGGAAGATCACAGAACAGAAGGAATCCCACAGAATTTGTACTTTTTTGATAAACTCATCTAATATAAACATATATCAAAGAAAGTTAGTCATTAATAAGAGTAATCCTACTTAAAGTAACCAAATGGAATACAAGCCATGTAACTATACACCGTAAATATTATAAATATATATTTCAAATGTCCTTCCTCCTTTATTCACGGTCCCAAGATTGGTGCTTTAATGATGTTTCAAACAGTAAAGTCTCTTGTAGAATGGTGTAGCATGAGTTTTTTTAAAACATGTAGAAGTTGTTAGTGAGACAGATGCATCAATAAAGTGAGCCTGTTTTAATATAACTTCTGTTGAATTCATAAAAGTGGATCAATAAGTGTTTCATTTATTTTTGTGATATGCCATATGAGCAGAGCTTTGTTAATACATTGTCTTGGTTGGCAAAAATCACATTCAGTGATATTGAATAATTTCATTGATAAACTACTATTTTCAAAACTCTAAGGAAAGGTCACATAAGTTTACCTTTGTTTTCTAAATCTCTTGCAAAAATAAATCTATACTGGAAGCAATTATTTTTTAAACAAAAACTCCTTCTTAAATAGAATTAGGAAAAAAAGTCCAGGCTTTATTTTCACATCTGCTAAAAGCTTTCGTACCTTCAAGAATATTGTAACCTTTCTCTAATAGCTTTTAATCTTGCTGATATTTTTTCAGAAGTTCTTTGTATTTATCTGATCTGTAAAAGTAGCAGAATATCAGAAATTAATAAATATTTTTGCTGTCAAGGAGAATCTGTTGTTCTTTACCATGCAGACTGTAACTATAGTAATTCATGCACTCCAAAACCCCCTGCTTAAACGAGGAAAGCAAACAGTAATAATGCTGAGATAGTGATTGATCAGGAGTTCTAAAATAAGTGCTAGCTACATGAAGAAAAGCATCTTCTGCATCTGCTTACCTTAAAAATAATGATCAGAACTGAATGTTTAACAACACAAGACCCTTCAAAATACCTTGGATATCAGTTTTCAGCTATTGTGCTAAAGAGCTAAAACTGGATCCTTGTCTATTGGAAAACTTTACTAAAATAGCCCAGCTAGGTTATAGGTCCGTAAAAAAAGCCACCTAACTCAATGGGGCAAATAAGGATGGCAATATTATTGGAATATGTTCTCAAGTCATTATTGGAAATATGTTCTCAAGTAGTATATTGCTATAATTAATTAATTAATTAGAGGTAACATATGATTATCCTAAATTTACAGTACAGAAACTGACACAATGAATTTATACTAAAAAATGTACTTAGTGCCCTTCTGTTCAAGCTGCTTCCATTTCCTCAAGCCCAGTAAAGCAGTACCTGGCATGTGATTGATCAGAAATATTCATAGTCAGCGACAAGAAACTTTGACTAATATCTGAATTGCCTCTCCCTATTTCACAATTTGGATTTCAGATTTGAAATGGGAGTATCAGAGCTGAAATACCATCAAAGTGCCCCTTTTTGGGAGAGATTGAGCTATTGCCACTCCCACTATGAAAACTCTAAGTGTATCATAACTTTGAGGAAGAATAAAAACACCATTCAGTTTCTTCAAATAAAATTAAACCAATTTTATTAAACACAAATCTATGCTGAAAGAATTTCATATTCATGAATATTGGATAAACAGCTTTTAAGGATATTCAGAGACACTATTTCTAAATATATTATTTTAAAAATTAGATTTCTATTACACCAAGCAGAGATGATATGAAATAAGCATGTTCACCTACACATTAAATTAGACAAATGTTTAGGCTATGTAATAGAAGCAGTTTAAGACTACAGATATGTTTATTCTTTACTTAACCCTGGGCACTGTTGTCATGAGGCAACAATGCAAATAGCTCCTTAAAAGACAACCTTCCCTCTCCAAATTTCCCAATATTTAGTTTATCTAATGGCAATGATGTGTGAAGCAGGGATGAGATTTATCACTTTAGTATTATAAGATGTTAAAATTATAGTACTGCAAATTGCAAAATCCATTAGTTCTACGTGGAGGTTGATAACATCAGAAATTATAATATACAATATTAAATAGTATTAAATGTGTGAAAACTCTGTCACTAGGCATGTACTACTACATCAAAACATTATTCAATTGTCTAGCACCCACACTGGTTGTTATCAGCTTCTAATGAGATATCTTTTGCTTTATTGCCAAAAACGTCCATTAATTTTTCCAGTTAGGCACAATTTCCACATCAGTTTTTCCAGCAAATATAACTATATACTTTATGTTTGTTTGATGTAAAGAAAAAAAAGATGTTCATTCCAAAAGACGTTCATTCTAAAATGTCCTACCTCTATAATTATTTCTGATGTTTATGGGCAGGAGAAGAGATTTTTAAATTATTAAATGAGGTCCAGATGACAGACTTAGCATGACAGTTAGTAAAGCTACATTACTTAAGTATTGCAATGCTGGTTTGACAATAGCTAAGCTAAACTAAGAGAGTAAGGCGGAAATGACAAGTTTTCAAAAAGAACTCACATGGAGAAGTTCATGGAGAACTGCCTTCCATGGGAGGCACCCCAGACTGGAGCAGGGGAAGAGTGTGAGCAGTCTGTGCACTGAGGGGGAGAGCAGCAGAGACGATGTGGGATGAACAGACTGCAGCTCCTGTTCCCTGCTCCCCAGAGCTGCTGCAGGGAGAAGAGTCAGAGAATCCAGGAGTAAAGCCCAAGAGGAAAAGAGAGAAGGGAGGAAGGTGTTTTTAAGATTTGGTTTTATTTCTCATTATGCTACTCTGATTTGATTTGTAATAAATTCAATTCATTTCCATAAGCTGAGTCTGCTTTGGCCATGATGGTAATTGCTGAGTGATCTCACCCTGTCCTTATCTCAACCTGCAAACCTTTCATTATATTTTCTCTCTTCTGTCCAGCTGACAAGGGGAGTGACAGAGCAGATTTGGTGGGCACCTGGGAAACAAGGGAAACCCACCACACTCTCAGAGTGAGCACCTCTGAGAGATTTTCTCATGGGTTTCCAGTTGTATTTCTTTGAAATTTGGATTGACACAGCAAACAGTAAAATGTATATTTACAATACAATTACCCATAAGTTCCCTACTATACACTCTTAAAAAAACAACCAACCAAAACTCCCAAACTATATATTTAAAGACCTAAGTTTCAAATATAAGGTAGTGTGTGTTAAGTGCACAACTCTAATAAATACATTTCATATATTATTCTTTTCTGAAAACCCTCCTTTAGAAACAGGTTTATGAAGTCACCAGAGTCCAAATCTGTTACCCTACATTAGCATTCAGACAGTTTATCCATCCCACTGAGCATGCTCATCACACACTGGAAGGAAACACCGTGCACTGCAGAGGCAGAAGTGCCCTCAGATGAACAGTGTGTTCAGAACACCTGGAAACACTTTAGAGACAGGTCAGTGAGAAACCTCTGCTGTGACATCTGGGGTTTGCCTGTCGTACCATATATATCAGTCAGTAAAATGGGCTTAATTAATTTTGGACAGATTATCTAGTGTTTCATTATAACTTTTTCACATCAGTTTTTCCTTTTCTACTTTGAAAAAACATTTAAAGTCCATTGTCAGCAATATTTTAAAACTTTTTCTCATTTCTGTGGTAAGCAGAAATGAGCTGTTATGATTAGGACTAATTTCTAGCAAATTCAGAAGTTGCTGTAAAATGTGTTATTTCCAGCATACCTATTTTTGTTCCTTGATGAGCTACAAATATGTTTCTTAATTCAGGAAGAATGGAAATGAGGAGGTAAAAGTGAAGAAAACAGAATAAGGAGTCATTGAAATGCTGAAAAGTTTGGTTTAGGAACATGAGTTTAAGATCCTCTGAAGTGACATTTCAGGTGGTAGAGATAGATCATTCCTGACAGATCTGGAGCAGAGGTATTACTGCAGCAAGCATACTATCTTTCCTAATGGTTAGAAAGTCATCCTGCTGCCTGGCTTAATGAATAGAAACATACTCTCAATATTTCTCAATATTTCTAATATTAGACATATTCTCTAATTGAAAGTCTGAAATCTTAACTCAGCTAGCTTTGATGCCTGAATACACAAGACAATCCTTGGAGTTCAGAATGGCCTCAAAGCAGGGCTACTGAGTAGAGAAAGACAGTTTTGAATTCTAGGTTCAGCCTTTGAGTAGGATTCAAACTTCCCTGTACCAGACTACTTGCCTATACTATATGTCTTCATACACAGACTGACTGGTCTGCTGATTTCCTGTGGCTTTGCTGTCTCAGCTATCACCCAGAGCTGAACGTTTCCAGCTCCTTGGAAAATTAAGACTGAAAGTATTAAGTGCCAGGAATTCATCAGACCAAATTAATTAGCACTTCTGAAAATGTGTCCATTAATTTTTCTTGACATTATTAACTTGTCTTCTTTGTTGGAAAAGAAAAATTGAACCTTGACATCAAAGTGGAGGAAGCAGGAGTGTAGTAAGATTGAGAGACATAAAGTAACTTTTCATTTTGTCTATATAAAGAATGGTGGAGATTTCTGGATTTGTCCCTAATGATTGTTGGCCATACTTAGAATTCACTAGGTTTACCTAGTTATGATTTAGGAATCTTTTTAATAAGTAAAGAACCTAACAAAAACATCAGAATACTGTTTTAAAACAGCCTATACTAATGTCAAGAAAACTAATCTAAGGGTTTTTCTTTCACTAAGACTTGATACAACTGGGAATACTCTATGAGCAACTCAGTGAATCAGATACTTCAGAAGAAAAAACTATCACAAGCACAACTGGTTTTGATATCTCAGAAGAGGATTCTTTGAGAGTCAGGGTTTTCTCAGCTCTCATGTAGAAACAATCCCTATCATTAACAACCTTGGCAATGCAAGAAGCAGAGCAGTGGGAATGGGCACTTGAAAGGAGGAATCCTTTTCAAACCTTCCTACCCATGCAGACTGTATGCAATCTGACCCTAGCTGCTTTTTGAAAGGATTCCCATTTATCATGGGAGAGAGATAGCTTAAAATACTTGACAAAGGAGAAAAAGATTAAGTACATCTAAGAAAGGAAAGGAAAAGATCAAGCTCTTTATCAAACCTTGTGTTGGAGGAGAACAATTAGCTTTGATGCAATCCTTCAACAATATATTTAGAAAGTTATCAGCTTCTTTATAGCACCTCAATCATAATTAAAAATACCACTAGGACAAAGTTAATGCAGGCAGAGATAACTTCTGGATCTCTCTGATTATGATTTCAGGAGACAAAGTATTCTAATCTTCTAACAGAGGGGTGGATGGTTTTCAGTGCACTTGAATAGCAGAGGAAGTGAATATTTGAACAGCTGGCATATGTAATGTATATATACAAGTGTGGAACACAGCCTATCTATAAAAGAACAAAATGAACCAGTATTGCCCTTTTCTGTACATTATGTTGTTTGAGGTGAGATCTGAGTTTTGTTTTGGTACACAGGCAGATGTTCCCCATACCAGGAGGGTGAGAATGAGTTTATGTAATTATCTCAAATGGGACATTTCAGAACTATCGATGCCATATTCCCGACTGTCTTTCCGAAGTCCATTATGCAACTACTACTTTTGTTTGCATTAATGTACTCTTGTTTTTTCAGGATTTCCACACTATATTTCATATGCATAATTTTATTCCTTCCTATCCCATTTCTGAAATCTGCTGAGGTCTTTCCATACCAGCATTCAGCCACAGACCTGAAAGATCATTACTGACTTTGATGGCTGTAGGCTTAAAACTTATGCTGGTGATCATCAGCCTTATTATTAAAGTTTACCACAAAGCTCTCAGTTCTTCCAGTTCTAAGATTCCTTATATCAGCTGCTCTGGATATGTCTCCATTCAAAAATAGCTTTGTGCATGACTGACAACCTGCTAGAAAGCTGAAATATTTGCATTTGTTCACCAGCATATACTTTTTGAGGCATAAGTGTCTCAAATCCTTAATCTTTAATTATCCTTAATGTCTTTATCCTTAATCTGTTGTGCTAACCAAAGATTTTTGTTGGTTTTTTTTCTGGGACCAATTTTATGAGACTAAAAGCAACTATTTTATATAATTTTCTTGGTATAAAGAAGACAGGTATTTTACTTAGTTCAGGCTGAAGTTGAGAAATAGTGGGCCAGAGTATGGCTCATGCTCTTGGGCTGAGTCAGAACTCTAAAAAATCTGTGTTTGTATGAAATCAGAACTGTTTCCTGTACTGGTCCTAAGCTGGACTTAAGGAGGTTGTGGTGAAAAAAAAGTACCCAAGTAATCAAGAAAGGCATTAATTCAAAGATTTTTGCTCCTGCCACTCATCCCACAGATCACTGACAGGCTGTTTTAGCTCAGAAGTTTGAAGGGCAGCCATGGGGATGCAAGTCACCCTTACCATGCAGCTGGAGAAAGATTTTACCTCTCTGACCTCTCCTACATATTAGTTGGAAAAGATCTGGTTGGTTACACATGCTCTCTGAAGGTGCAATCAGTCTTCCTCTAAAGGAAATACCAGCTTTCAAATATCATGTCTTTGGGCTCTTCAAATGCTGTCATTTCAGAAAGATGCTGTGAGACATGGGTGGGGCTTGTTTTGTTCAAAAGAAATCCGCAGCATGCTAACTGGTATGCTGGAATGAGACTCCCTGCCTCCTGCAATATATTGGATAATGCCAAAAACAGAAACATTCTGATAGTGATGAAGTTTCTAGTTAGGCAAGGATGGCTTTTTTAAAAGGAGCATGTAACACTGAGATTCTTTAATGGTGCTGTTAGAGCTGTTTGATAGTGAAAGCATTTTTCCTGGAAAATAATACCTCATTTGAAACCATGCTGTCACTGCAATGATTTCACTTTTTTTTCTCTCTACTTCCTAAGTCAGAAGACTCAGCTTCTGCAAAATGCAATCCACATAACATATCTTATGAAACAAAAGAACTAAATAAAATAACTAAATAAAATAAAATAACATTTCAGTATGAAATATCATATTGAATATGTCTCAGGTGGTGATATAGGGCAGTGGATGTTACTGAAATTTTAATACTTACTGGTATTTAGAAGTTAATTTTTACAATAGATAAATGCATATTGTGCATGATGGAATCTTTTTGTGCTAGCTGTGTCGTCTTCTAAAGGCACTGTCAATATTGAAAAAGACTTGTTTACAATTTGAAAATATTAAAGAAAGTGCATGAAAAAAATCACACTTCTTTTTTATGTTTCTCCATTATGTCTTTGAACAAAATATGTAGGCAAGAAAAAAGAGATCTTTTTCTTCTCCATTCCTAGCCAGAAACTTGAAAATGTCTATGACTTGTCGCTGGCAGATTTGGTTGCTGACTTTTTTTAAATGAAAATTGAGTCCGGGTACAACAGAATGATCTGTATGCAGAGTATGCAGTTAACCACTGCTATTCACCACGAATAACACAGATGGATCTGACGCTTTAAGTTGTGAAGCATATGGCTTTAGTAAGGAAGAAATGACAGCTGAGCTAAGTATCTTTGACAGAGTAACTGTAGAAAAAGAATATAAAGTTAGTTGCTTTGAAAATTGCCTTTCTTTCTTCAAAGCCTACACTCCTCACTTCACCCTCTGTCACCTTAATATCCATGAGTTCTGTTTCATGTAAGAAGTTTTCCATGCCTTTGTACCTTTCAAAATTATATGAGATTCATAGCCAGGAGCAACTGCCAGAATAAGCATTACTGAGCACAAAACATGCTATTTCTTTCAAGTCTGAGAAAGCAATTGCTTTTATTACATTAAAAACTGACCATGGATTATATATCTTCTTCCATTACACTTAGCTTTTCTTTCAAAACTATTACTAGTGTATAATTTCATTAAATTCCAACATATCTCCTTAATAAAAAATTTTCAAATTCTTCTGATGAAAAAAAAATTAAAAGGCTCTGCAGGACTTATTTTACTTCGTTTCACCAGTCACTGAGGCTATAGTTCCGGGGTAATATTTCTGACACATAAGTACAGAACTTATAGAATTCCAAGCAAGTTTTGTTAGTCCTCTCAATCTGAAAATTAGGAAGAGATGCCACATAATTATCTTTATTCTCTTTGTGCAATAATTTTATGCTAATTATTTTTGTTTGGGTTAATTGATATGGAGAAGATACTGTAGTTTTTCATGTTTCCACAGAGACTAAGTTCTGTTTCAGATTTAGACTCAGACAGTCATGGTTCACACTGTTGTTTATACAGTAGTAGCATTACTAAGGTTGCAAACTAAAAGCAGGAAAGAGCTCTGCTATTGGATATCAGGTATATATGAGGCTTTAAAACTGCATCATAATTCTGGAATATGAAAACATGAAGACCTCAGGTTTTTTCCCGAATGCTCTCTAGGGACTTCTGAGAAAGTTCAGTAGCACAAACATCTGGTTCTATTTTCACACTCTCTCTTGCACAAGTTCCTAATAGAAATCCTCCACTTTTAGCTTGTTGTATGCTCTTCAGGTATATGAGGTTTTCTGCTTTAATATGACAAGTAAAAATGCCTCCTTACTCTAAGCAATATTACAAAATTCAACAACTCAGCACAACTATTTTTGTCTAATCCCGTACATATACAGATTTCAAATACAGCTGTCTATGACTAAATACGGTAGGTGTTAGGAATATTACTATAACCTTATTACAAATGAAGGACTACTAGCAATTTATTTTTTATTGGATCAGACTTTTACAGTCGTTTGGATAGGATATAGACATGTATGTCAGCAACATTTTTTGAAGAAGAGACATTCATTTTTAAGATCCGCAAAAAGCTTGTACTCAAGCCATAGAAGTTTGAGCCTCAGCCAGCTATTAATTTGATGGAACTATTCTTCTAAAAAGTCATTATAGCTTTTCCCTGGCATCCCTAGATAAAGGGTTGCTCATGGCATTCAGAGAGAATTTTGGGGTCCCAGAGCTCTAAGTAAAGTCTTTCAAGACAGGAAACACAGGAAGGCACTTGGTGACATTTCGGTGTCTAATTTAGGAGTGTGAAAGTGCTTGCTTCTGTTTGGTACTAAAATCTGAACAGGAACTTCGACTTTTTTTTTAAAATTTCCTGCTAGATGTAGAAAATTTGGTTTACCTCAAAGCTGTGGCAACATGCTGTTGGTAAGACAGCAGCATGAGAACATTAAAGCTGAGATGGAGAAATTTGTTTGTTTGCATGATCTTTTTTTCACCTTCAATCCAGTTTCTTAGTCATAAAGGCATAGCAGCATTAAACTTCCCAAGAGCTAAGAGTTCCACAGTAACAATTAATGTCCAATGTTGGTCACTACAATGAAAGTTTCTAGCATTAGAGGATTTAATGTTAGGAAGGAGAAAAATATTACACCAAAAGTATTTTCTATTTCCTTTGCATTCTTAGATTTTGTTTACTCTCAACTGAATTAAAATCATTACCAATTTATTTTTGCTGTCCCTTGTCCTTATGTTGGGATATTATGCAGTGGACTTTGCCAAATAATTTGCATTGGCATAAATAAAATGTATTACCATAGGAATTTAGGACATTATCTGTCATTGCTACAAACAATTTATTTTCAGAAAAAAAAATGATCTTGTGTTTCATACACAACCTGTATCAAATGATATTCAGTGTATATCATAGTTCTTCTTACCATGTGTGTATGCCTCAGGGGAAAAGGAATACAGCAATGGCACAAGAACATTTTGTTATGAACACAGCTCTGTGCAGCATTTTCAGTCTTAACTGATTATTATTATTTACGAAGGTCTCTACATACATAATGTTGGTATTTTAGATCTTACAACACATTTTGTGTAAATTTTTGAGAAATAAAATAATAAAAGTAGACTTATTTCAAGAATGACTGAACTTTACTGGCCATTTCAAAAGATTTACACAAATATAACTATTTTCTTAGCTCTTGTGGGAATCACAATGCTTCTTGTTATAGCAAAATATATTGTACACTAAGGACAGACAATTTTCCCAAATTGTTTGATATATTAAATCAAAACTATGTGTACATAGTTGTCTGTGTGTACAATTATGTTACATACTGTTTTCACTTAGCTTTATCTACCACATGATTTTAAACATTTATTATAAATCCTTACTTGTGACTTAAAAAACAGTTTAACACAACTAAAAAAATTGAAAAGTCAATACTGGGGAAATAACACAGATAAAACTTATCAAAGCATAGAAAGACAAACAACAGTAATAGTTAAATAGAATCAAATGACATCTTACTAGGCGTATAATATTTAGCATGTGCAATTCAAACTAAGAGAAGGGAGCGCATCTGAATTTTAACAATTAAAAAATAAGAAAAATTGGAAGTTAAATTATTTGCAGACAAGAAATATTTTTAGTATGTTGGTCATTGTATGGGGACAAACCTATATAAAACCATATGCAAATCACAGCTCAAGAGAAATAGGCAAAACTAGGTAGAGAGTTAAGAGAAGTAATTTATAAAATCCTGGTTGGAGTTAGTCCTGTATACTGCTTTTTCCTATCCTTCTCACATAAGCTTTGTTTCAAGATGTTTTCCATTCTCATACAGAATAGTGGGTATTATTTAAGAATACTTAAGTATTTCTTCTCTCATAAGAATTGCAACATCTAAGCTTCTTATTTTCCCTATTACTTATTACTTATTGTTATTTTCTCTAGAAAATAGTTGACACTGTGGAAGTTAGCCATGGAGACTCTCATCAATTTTTAGTCTTAAACATGCTAAGGTCTTCTGAAACTTAAACTTCCCCTAAATCTGCAGCAGATAGACAGCTGTTCCCAATGTCTTGTTAATGCTGCATCTGTCTCTATAAACGCTCTGTGCAAGATATATCTTTTATTTGACAATTAGTAAAAGTGAATGTTCCACAAAGGACAAATAATCAGATTCTACAGACCATCTAATACAGTTAATGCCAGAAGGAGAAAACCCTAACAGCACAAGACTCTTGAAAACTTGATTAAATGTTTAGTGACACTATAAAAATGCCTTTATTGATTATTGTAACATTCCTGAACACATGTCATTTGAGACCTATGATAAGTATTTCATGCACTTGTGAAAATTGAGCTGTAAATCTAAGAAAACAGCTGCCATTAAAACCAAGATGGCTGTAATACAAGCCAGCAAGACGTAAAAGGATTACATTTAGGAGGTTAAATTCAATGTCATTCTTTTTTCAGTAATGAATCGTAAAATCCATTCTGTTGGCTAGAAACCAGAAGTAATTCCTTTGAAATATGTATTCAAGGGGGATGGGGGCAGGATGACAATTAGTTTTGGAAACAAGAATGTTATTTCTGATTGCAAGTTTAAAGATCCATGAAAGCTGTCCTTGACTATTAAATAAAGCCAATGATGTGCATTCTTGTCATGGTACCACTTTGCTTCCGAGATACCACCTATTCTGAAAATTGCAGTGATCTGTTAGCTCTTAGAGACTGTGAGTGTGAGGAACACTTGGATATCTTAGCTTGGATATCTCCATGAACTCCCTCCATGGTTTGTGAATCTTTCTGGTGGGGGGTGACAGAGAGTCAATACTGTGAAATATTTGCTTTTGTGTCGACTAATAAGTGGAGCGTATTTTTAATAAGGAAGGGTAAAACTGGACTTGTTTCAGTCAAGAAAATACAGGCTATGGAGGACAACTGCCCATAAATATATCAAAGCAAAACCAGTAGTGGGGTGAGGGAAAGCTCTTCAAAGTAAAAGACAAGTATTGACACAAGAGGAATGGGTATGAAGTGGTTATAAACAACCTTAGTTATAAATTGGGAAATTCCTTGTCAGAGTAACAGGAAGATAACCTAATTGCTTTTATAATGTGTCACTTCATGAAGGAGTAATATGGGAGCAGCAAGGGGGCTATTCTAAATGCCCAGCAGGTTGTTTGAATGATATCTGTGCCCTCACCCCGCAGTCCCATTTTTCTAGATTTTACTGACCTCTGTAGTTTTTATGCTATGGCCATTTTGAAAATAATAACAATGACAATTTTTAACTACAGTCTGAAACTGAAACATTCCTAAAAGATGTAGCTTTTAATATGCACTTAAAATTTAAATAGGTATTTAAGCACATTGTTAAGATGGAACTAATTGTGTTGAATCAATCATATTCCCCTCTTGGGATAAAATTAACCATTCGTGTGAAACCAGGTTTTCAGTTTATTCATTATCTAACCATTATCTACAGTACTATTTCTATCTTAGAGTGAAATAATTGTTGTTTCATTATTTACTCTTTGCTGCTCAATTAATGTTTATTCTTTTTCTGTAATAACACATGGTTTTGAAAGAGAAAAGGCATGCACAGACTTGACTGATCACAGCTATTATCATATTGATACAGTTTTTATTGAAGTGTTATAGGACAAAAAGCTTAAGAATCTTAAAAGAAGGAAGAATCCAGGACTGTTCCAATGTGGTCTCATCGTTCCCACCAGGCATTCTGTAAACACTTATATTCCTGGCTACAGAAGTGAGGAGTGACTCAGACTCAAAAGGATTGAAATCCTAACCCTCCTGAAAGGTTGTAGCTGCTGTGTTGGTCATGTCCTACCCCATCACTCAGAGCATCAGCGATTTCTGACTGAATCCTGGCTTCACAGCTATTCCTAACTGCTGCCTTTTGTTAGAGCTCCAAGAAAGGAGCTAAAATTCCATCTCTCTATCATTTTATAGAAGCTGAGCATCCTTCTTTCAATTCTATTATTACCCTGAATATTATTCCTGGTATCTGGTTGAAATTTAACATCTACACTTTATGCAGTCTGACATTGGCTCATACAATATGGTCCCCAGTGTTTTCATAGTTCTAGTCAGGTGAAACTCTATGCTTTGAAGTTTCTTTTCCATTTAGTAAGCTGGTTCCTAATGGAGAGAAAATTTTGCCAAATATTTCTCCAAGAGGGAAATTGTGTAAATATTTCAACAAAGGTTAAAAAATGCTTTTTGTTTATGAATAGAACTTAAAATGTAAGTAGATAGTATTTTAAACATCTTAGCAGTGTAAGCAGCTCAGAGAACACATGGAAAATGTCCACAAAGAATTGAGCAAGTAATAGTAAGTCAAGTCAGGAGCTGGAGAGAGCAAGGTTAGATTCTTCTTTTTCTGTCATTCATCTGTATTTCAAAAATTATAGCTGTGTTTAAATCAAGAGTGGCACCTAGAAGGCAGATGATTCTGAAAACAAATATTATCATCTTACTGGACTGGTAGAAAAGACCAGAATTTTGAATGGGTCTTTAATCTTTGACATCATATGAAAACATTATATTTTTATAGGATAAACAACAAAATGCAAGGGTTTAATAACTTCTGGATCTAATTTCAATCCATTATGAAGTAGAGAAAAATTCAGGAATCTGATTTAGGTGTATGTGCTGAGCATAAGTAGAATCATAAATGTTTGGGATATTATATTCAGGCAGACTGACTGGAGCAGAGCAGAATGTAGTGATATATTAAACAGTTGCATTTCTATTGGATTGTAAATGGTATTGGTTGTTTCCCAAATATAATTTTGAAAAAGGTTTATATTAAATTTTCTTTTGTTACAGTCACTATGGAATTAAAATGTGACAGTAAATAAGCTCAGGCAGCAATGGTTTTATGAACAGACTAGCATACATTAAAAATGCTGATGTATATAATATTACCTCAGGTTGCTGTGTCAATAGAATATAGATTTATTCAGAGAAAAAAGAAATCTTTTCAGACAAGTTTGCTTATATATCTAGCATTCTTGTAAATTAGTTTAGGCCTAGTGAAAAACCTAGAAGAGAGGAATGCTGGAGCCAATTTTTAATTCCGGGTAAGGTGTAAAATGGACAGGAGTGCAGCTTTTTTCAGACTGGTTTACCAATTTATTTCATTTGTGGCTGAGTAACCTAAACTGTGCCAGAAAAGAATAGTGGGAAATGCTAGCCAGGACATCACAACTGCTTGTGCTGCAAGTATGTTAGCATATATCCTAAACTCCAGTGATTAGCTGAAGCACAAATCAAGTCTCCTTTGTCTTCTACATATTTTCAGAAGTACTGCACAGACTGTAAGCTTATTGTGTTTAAAATAAAAACTTTAAGAGGTTTATGTACCTTTATCTCACTAAACTTTTTCTCTGTTCCTTCCGAGAAGTGACACAGCCAACATTTCTATCAAGCAGTTGATATTTGAACATAATTTCTATAATTTTCATAGTGTCTTTACAAAGACTTCCCTTCTAACTGTTCCTCTAAAGCCACAAAACACACCATCATAAACTGTGCATGAGACTGAGTAAAAGATGATGGCCAAATTTTTTATGTCTGTAATCTGAAGTGACACTAGTGTGAGAACTCTTTACACTCTCATGTTGGTGGTTATTTTCCTATTAGTATTCATTTTCTGCTGTGCTTGGATGTGATGTCAGGGACTGATTAAGCCTTTATGTAATCTGATTTTTTTCAGGTTCTGACTGATGGACTTCCACAGTTTTCCAAACCCATTTGGTTCTCAGAGGTAGCGTTTCATATTAATGACTTACATTAATTAATGTCTTAAAAAAGATAGGAAAAGGATTCATCAGAAGAGACAGTGAGAGTGTTAAGAGAGATGGATCCATCATCCTTTTCATTCTGGCCCTCCTCCTTCTTTCACCTTTTTATCCCAGTAAATGCTAAATCACTAGCAGTGAAGGCAAAGAATAAATAAAAACAAAAAGGACAAAAGATGGCCAGTGTTACAAAGAACAAACCATTGCTGTGTTTATTTGTGATATGTTCATATATATTGCTTGATCTCTGTAGGAAGAGCAAATTTACCTCAGACATTATTTTTTAGATCTTTATTAAAAAGATGGGGGTAGTGGGAAGGGAGCTCTTTCTAGCATTTCTAAGAATAGATACAGAACAACAAGCAGCCTAAGAAACAGGATCTACCTTTGTGAACACGATATTTTTCAGCGAACATATTGATACATTATATTAATCTCCTTTTCAAAAACCTCCACACTGATATGTTTGTCTTTGCTTAAACATTTATACTAACTAAGCTTAAATTATCATTTTAATTATTATGTTCTTGTTCCTTTCATTTATTGTTTTGCTGGAAAAATGGGTGGTGATGATTAGATGAAATTATTCTTAAATTTCTGTTTTAATGGTACCTTGGCATAATAGTAATGAAAAAAGTCTCAGAAGCATAATTACTATATTGGAGCTTGAGAAGAAAAACATTTCAAGTGTTGATGAAGAGAAGTACTAAAACTTATTGCAATAATTTGTCTGAAAGCAGTTATTTTACCTTTATTTTAAAAATAGAAATTTGCTATATTACCATAATTATAATCCTAGATATCTATTATTTTTTAATAAAAAATTAAAATCCCAAATATGAAACAGCACCCATAAGAATCATCTAAAGCTCTGAGGAGAAAGTTGGAGGGTTGCCAGTATTACGGTCATAGGAATATTCAACAGAAAACTTAAATGTAGCACTATGGCAAAAATGCAGTCATTTTAGAGCCTCAGAGTAAAAATAAAAAATAAAGGGGTATTTACTTTTATTTACTATAATTACTACACCAAATTTTTGCATTTAGGGTATATAGGTAACATATAAAAATATGTGGATGAATCAGAGGCATTTTAGGAATGTCTCTGAAACAAAAATATCTGTATTTTACAGAAACCTCTAAGGACATTGGTAGACACAGCTAGCAATGGTAATAAGTCATAGTTTAAAGTAATCAATTTACCTTTTGGTTTTCATGGGAAGCAATGATAAATAATAAATATCATAAGTATTAATAGAATAATAAAGTATTGCCAGTTTCTACTTCTATGCTTAAATTCACTAAGATTAATGAATACATAGCCTATAAAATTTTCATTTATTTCAGTTCAAAAGAGTGAATAGAATATTTCAAATTAGAAAAGGGAATAATTTCTAAGGTACCTCTGGGTGATATGCATGCTACATATTCATGTTTCTCAATGGAAAAAACTCATCTCCCTCCCACCTCTGAAATCAGTCTATGAAGTACCACTCATGGCTACTGATTTTTGAGAGCGGCACCTCATACCAAACAAAAGTATTTCTAATTCAGTTGGATTGTACTCTCCTTCTGGGGACAGTCTTTAGGTACAGCAATATTTAGTTTTAAGTTTTGTATTCAGAATTATGAATGTTAACTTTCTCTCATACCAGACTTAATCAGAGCAGTGTCTGCATTATGGACTAATATAGACTGATCCCACAAAAAGGGTACTTTTATACCTTTCTCTAAATCCCCTGTTTCCTGCAAGAAAATGGGAATATCTATCTTTCTGTCTGCTTTGTATCTGCAAAGTATGTAATCTGTTCAATCCTCACATTTCATATTCCATACTTGTTACTTCTCAATTTTTCAAACACTGTGAATACTCAAGCAAGTCATTTGTGTGCCTTCAGCTTTGGAAATTCAATTCCTTTCAAGATAAACTTTTTGCTTTATTGAAATTAATCAGCAACCTAATTAATTAATCTGTCATCTATTAAAACACTTATGCCTGGAATGCATATTTTGTGGCTCAGATATTTCTTTTTAAAGTACTATGCATTTTTAATGCAAGGAATGAATATAGTCTAGATAAAAGAGATGGGGATACTGTTGGGTGCTACAGCATGGCATTAAAATTTGGTTGATATCACTTTGGGAAGTCCACAAAGTTCACTGAGGAAGAGAGTGAGCAAGAAGCCAATAGCCACCTCTGAGACAAATATCTGCCATTGCATCATATTAATGTCCTCCCGAAAGCTGCACAGCGTGGGAAGGAAGTGGTAGAACAGAATTGCAGTGGTAGAATTGCCTTATGAAGTTGAATACAGAAACCAAAGGTAAACTTGCAGAAAGGCACGTAAAAGCAAAACCCCAAAAAAGTACCTGCACTCAACACATCTGCCTGAGCAGTCAAGAGCAGACTTCAAGCTTCCCAAAGCAGAGTAGATGCTGTCCTCAGTCCTCAACTCCTGATCTTTCAGTTATATTCTCAATTACAACCCTACATCCTTGAAAAAGCAAATATTTCCATTTTGCTACATATATATTAAAAAAAAAATAGTTCTGATTAACACTTAAATTAATTTTCAGCTCTACAAGGTGTCAAACGATTTATGTGTCTTCACTGATTACAGTCATAACAATAAAAAGGGGAACAGTAGCTTATTCAGGACACTTTTTTAATTAAGACTTTGACCATTGGAAACTTACCTTGTATTAAGCACCCTGAATACCACACTAACCTCATTATACACTGCAGTAAAGTGTAAATGAATGTTCTGAAAGTAGGATTCACTTGTCCAGACTTGCTGTTCTTAAGCAAAGTACTCTCATCATTTGTGAGGGCGCTATGGATGCTATGTCTCACTTTTGCTGCTAATTCAACCTTAATTATGCACAAATTCGTGTTCAATTTCTATTAATCTCTAATGAAGAAATTACTTTGAGATTTTTTTGGCTCCTGCTGAGAAACTCTTCTATTTCATATCACTAATGAATTACATCCTTAACTTTATTACTACATTTCTTGAACTATCACAGTTTCTGGTTCATGAATCACATCATTATTATTTTATTATGATTTTATTTTTATTTGAAACACTGTAGTTCTGAATTATAGATGGCCTTTGTTTTCATTCTGTTGCCCGCCAAGAGGAATGCGCTGCTTTTTCCCCATTGTCACAACAGCGAATCATTAGAGTAGTATGTGGAAGAGTTTACTTTCCCCAGGAAAAAAAGTAAAAATAAAAAAGTGGTAACATGTAGAAAAGCTTCAAACACCTTTTGCAAGAAGAAAAGTAGTTTATTTCCATATTTATGTGTAGAAGCTCACAGTATACAGACTGGCACACTGCCATTTAATTTCATAGAACTATGGAAAGCTGAATTTATTTAATCCTGCTGAGATTCCAGCCTTTTTGCTTCCTGCAACAAATCAAAAGTATTAAAAACTATCTGCACTCAAAGTTTCCATAACTGGAAAGTTATTTAATATACTCCAGGCCAGAGGTAAAAGAGGAAAAGTTATTAAAACTCGGTCAGTAGAGATTGATAGAAGCAACATCATATGGTAGAGTGACTAATGCTAAAATTTAGAGGAAATTATTAGGTAACAAAAGTCTATTTTAGAGGACCATACTGGATAATGTAACAGGACATATCTTTTATCTGAAAAATTATAATAAAACTTTAGACTGACAATGATATGACTGACAAAAATAACACCACTGATTTTAGAATGAATTATCATCTTATCTGTGATTATAAACATCAAATGACACAAAATGCTACTTATCAGAAATATTGCAAAAGCAAACTCACTTGAGTCTTGGAACATTGTGGAATTTTCACCTTTTTCCTAAGTTCAAATTACTGGTTTCCTTTCCCTATTTCATTAATATATATATTAGTTTTAGTGCAGAAATATGTGGTAACCTAAAGTAGTAAAAGATGATACTGTTGATTTTGTAGCAAAGTGATTTTACCTTTTCTATCATTGCTGTAATCTATTTAACAACTGCATATTTTATACACTGCCCATCAACCAAGGTACTCTTTGAGACTATTATTTCTCATTTCTCCTGGGCTGTGCAGCTGTCAAAAACTTGAGAAGGTGAGGCAACTCCTGGCCTTAACACCATATTACCTATTTCAGGCAGAACTTTCAAAGGACTCCTTTTATAATTTTTATCTACATGGCCAAACAAGCAACAAAACCAAAGCTATACAGGGTATATATATATATACATATATATATATATATATACACACACATATATATATACAGTTATGTTGACTGTTTGTGGACTTCAGACTGAATGGGGGAGCTTTTTCAGCAGGCACCCCTGTCTATGTCTCTCCAGCCATTCTTTTCTGCTCTATGCTTTGTTCAGTCTCAGAAGAATGCCTTCATACAGTAAAATGGCATTTTATTTCTACCTTACATATGATTTTGCTCATTAGAAAAAGACTAGGCAAGATGCAGGGTAACCCAAGATCAGACCTCGAATATTTGGATTACTTATGATTTCTTATCTTTTGCCCTCTTAATTTATCCTATACAGAGGTAGCTAATAATGCCAAATTGTTGAACAACAAATAGTATGTAAAATATCTTTCCATAAAAAGACTAAGTTTACCTTCCCTCTGTCTGTTTTGTATTCTTTACCTTATTACAACATTTTTGTAATTTTTTTCCTATGTCATTTTTTTTGTTTTGTCTTGTTTTGGTTTTTTTTAAGCCAGAAGGTTTGGTATTTTCTAGTCATTGACTCCTCAATATATATTTTCTGTTAGAATATTATCAAAGATTGTCTTGTTCTGACCCATTAAACTAAATACATGCAAATATAAATCTAGCTGTTCTATACATTCTGTATTTCTTCTTAGCATTACCTTATCAGGCAACATGCCCTTGTGCTTTAACTTCATTTCTACACTTCATTCCAAATCCTTTTGATAACTCCTAGAGCAAACATAAAGGGCATGCAGAAAAGATTAACCCTTCAGTCTCAAAGGTAAAGTGACTTTGTCTGGATTAGTGGAGAAAGTGTCAGTAGGGAGGAAGACAGAGGGCACCATCGTTTGGGTAAAGGACATTAAATAAGCACACAAGAAAAATGCTGCATAAATACTATGCATTTGCTGCATAAATACTATGCATTTACTGCTGGCTTGCTAGTGGAACATAGACTTTTCCTTTGCATAATAGGCCATAAATGGCATCAAAACTCTGTATTTTCAGGTTTTAAACAATTTGAAAATTTTTTAATATATTAAAAATACTACCAGTAAATGAAGCATAGCTAAACTTAGCATCTCGTATGGTTTGCTGGAGGACAGAAAACACAAGAGGCAAATTCCTCCCCTTAATAATCTTACTTAACTACAGAGATTGGCAGGAAAATTACAATCATAAAATCATCAGGGTTGGAAGAGATCTTTAAGATCATCCAGTCCAACTTCCAACCCAGCACCACCGTCAAAACTCAGAAGAAAAGAAATTATATCAGAGCTCTCAAGGTTCCAAAGTTTCTGAAGCCTCTTCTTCTACCTGAAATATGTTTTCTTCTAAAGCCTAGTGGAACTGAACTCCTTACTCTAAGTCTGCCCATGTAATGACCAAATACTAAATTCTATCTATTCTATTATCTGAATTCTCCAGTCTAACTCCCGCTGTCTTTACACATCCAACAATTATAAAAGCCTTCTATTATAACCTAATTTAACATTTTGGGCACCACAGATGGAATGCTTCCATAGACAGTCTCTTTTAATTTTGAGCTATGTACTTTTTTCGATCTATATGATGTTTCATTTGGTTATGCTAAAGCACACAATGTTTGCTGATATTCTGTGAACTAACATACTCATTTTTTATCAGTCTCATTCCTTATGTCATCTGCTTCTTTACCAACTTTGTCAGTACTGATTTTATGAGGGTTTTTCACAGTACTTATAATATAAAACAGAATAAGACCAAGAATGAACCCTTGTGAGACCCAACCAGAATCGACCGCCTCAGTGACAATTGCTGTTATGTTTTGGCTGCTGGTTAGTCAGCTTCAATTCAGTCAATGCATGTCATGTTGATTTTGTATCATTCTGCTTTCTTAATCAAAATGTCATGCAAAAAGAAGACAAATGCCTTACTGATAATTACTTTCTATCGTTTTATAATCTTACAGGCAAAATGAAAGAATATCAGATTATCAGTATTGACAGTCTATATTTTCAAAAAAAATCAATTTCATTATCATTAACTCCCTTAACTGACTTTAATTTTCTATTAGTCAAGTACCACCGTATCAGTTTCTCTATTACTTTGCTGATGTTGGCACTTAGGCTGTGGAGCTTTGTACAGTAGAAATTGCCACTCAGGTCAAATAACTTACTATTGTCTTTTGCTTTAAAAATAAGCAAAATATTCATATCCTATGTTCATTTAGCCCCTTACAAAAGATAGACATTAGAAAGATATTTTCCATTTAAGAAAATTCAGTAACAATTTGGAATTATCTATCAAATATTCCTGCTATTTGCTTTGATAAAAGACATGGAGTATTCTCCTCTTTTCAGCCATAACACAGAATCTATTATTTATGGAAAGAACAGACTGAGCTACTCAGCTGAATTTTTTTCTCTAGTATAGCCTGCTCATATAATGTCACATGCCCTTTCTCTCAGTTTGCCCCTGGTAAACCTCTTTTCCGGCAATGGTGTTAAACTGTTAAGACTCAAACCATTATTCATTGCTTGATTAGGGTTGTGAAGAAGTGTCTGCTAGATATGAACAACTGTTACGTGAGTAAGCTCAAACATACACTGGTATTTGCAACATTTACGTTAGTGAGTGAGCTTGCTACTTACTGCTGTTATCATAGCCATTTATTGTTCTGTCTTTTCTCTTTTTGAATATTTTTCTTCATTAAAAGGTAGCATCCTTGGGCAGAATTAATATTCCAAAGGGATAAGTCATAAAAAAGTACACAGTGTGTGCTGTGCCTTCATTCAAGAGGTCAGTTTGATATGCATGCATTTTGCATCTCACAAAAATATAGAAACACAGGGTAGTTAAAAATAGCAGTTATACAACTGTTTTATTCTTACTGACTCACTGTCTACAGACATTTCACAGATGAAAACAGTGTCTGTTCTGAGCTGATGCAAAATAAATCCACGAAGTCTCCTTGTTTTCATTGTAGTGACCATAATTTTGAATTTGTACTGCAGAAGAACATTTTGCACAGTAGAGACAGTCAGGCACTCACTTATAAAACATTGTTGGTTACCAGTTTAAAGACACCTTAACACTGCACTGGCAAAAACAGACTTTGGAGATAAAGTGAACAAAGCAGGTATCCTTTACTGGAACTGTGCATCTAACAGCAAATGCCTGGGAAAAAGGAAAAAAAAAAAAAGATTTCTTGGTAAAATCTGAAGTTTTTTTAAAATATAATTATGCCATGAGACATTCAGTCTTGTGCTTACTGAATTTTAAAAAAAAAAGTTGATCCATTAAGTACACTGGTTTCCAATGCCTCAACTTCCATTTGTTGTTGCTCTTCCTACCAAACATTCCTAAATATACACGCAATGTGATATCACCTTTCCAAACCCCATGGGATTTTCAAAAGTGTATATTCAACACCTAATCTACAAAGAGACATTTGAAAAATATATCCCAGCAAGAAATCCTTAAAAAGGAGCATCAAGAAAAGGTGGATACAGTAGGAGGCAAAGAAACCCTTAACTGCTCATATTTTTTCAGAGAGAATAATTACAGCATATATTTTAAACTCCCAAATACTAGATTTCAAAAATAACTAAAGTTAAAGAGGTCTCCTATAAAAGATAGAGATTTTGACAAAGCACTCACAAGTGAAATACAATGTATTTTTATTCTTCTAACACTTATTTCTATAGCAGACAATAGAATAAACTAAAGGAAGCAAAAGGCAAGTAGTGCATTTATATTTTCTGCATCAAATTTTCAATGAAAATTTCAATTTAACCAGCTTTCAGATTCCAATTCAACTTCTGAATACATGTAATAAGAACAGAAGTAAACTCCGAGGGAAGAGGAATGATATTGATATAAAATTGTGCTTCTCACAAAATACATTTTTAATCTTGTTTACATAGCCTGTGAATTAACTGCTTTGGGGTCACTCCTTAATATATTTCTTTAATGCATTTAGTCTTAGCCCTTCTTGTCCAAATTTCTTTAAAAACTGCATGTCAGAATTGCCCTCAGAAGGTCAGTCTGTGTCTAACCCAGAACCAGACCCAACCCTTGAGTTTTCTGACAGATTTACATCTGAAATGAGTCTAAGCGATCAAGCCCTTTGAAAACCCACTGGGAATACTTTGCTTGGCAAGGAATAAACCCACAGTCTGTAAAATAGTTCCAGTAATGAAAGAAGAGATAATTTTTCCTTGATTTATCCAACTTAGACTTTTATTTAGTATTTCCTTTGCCATTGTGGGAGTTCAACTGACTGGAATACACAGTGAGCTAGCCTCAATGGATTGCCTGGGAAGCATGAACTTATGGCCTTGGGAAATGGAACACTGAGCTAGGTAGGAAAGACACTTAGATAGGTTAGGGAGAGAAGAATAGACTCATGGGAATTGTTCTGTAAGTAAGGTTACTGCCCATATATGGTTATGTTTCTATGTTTCCTGTTGTTGATTGGTTCATAGCATGTTACATATAAGGTAATGTTTCTTATTCTCGTTAATGATTGGTCCCTGGCCCTCAAATTATACCCTATATATTGTTACACTTACCTTGTTACAGGATCTTTGGAGTTTGACCTATACTGTGCACAGCTTATGTTCTTTTGTTGTTTTATTCATTATTAAAGTTCTTTTCTGGGCTACCCTATTGTACTCATCCCTTTTCATTTTGCCACTCTCGGCTGGTCTGGTTCTGAGATTGAGGATGCTGAACTGTGACATGCCACAGAACATTTGGTTACATAATCTTCGTCTCCTCAGTGAAGTTTGTGGCGCTGTGCTGCAAATGGACATGGCTTGTTTCACTTCTCAAGGCTCAACCAAATCCCTAAAATTTGTTTGGCTTTGAGCATATAGGCAAAACCTCTTCATCCAAACTATGTGCCCAAGTTCAAGGATGAAAATGACACAAATTAATTTTAAGTATTCAAAAGTTATGTGCTGTCTAAACCAGATATCTAGGCTGATTTTATAGTAGTTAGATTATAATATGCCTCCATAGATTGATTAATTCTCTCCAAAGATGGACCCTAGTACACGTGATGTTAATTGTCCTCCAAAAATGTTTTCTTTTCTGCATTAATTATTGAGGAAGCCTAGACAACAAGGTACAGCAAGGAATAAGATGACTTTCAAGGAGAAAGTAGGCCCAAATATCTTCAGTGGGATTTATATAACTCTAGCAGCTGTGCTTAACAACGACAAGATTGCTACAGGATTATGCAGAGGATGAGGCAGGTTAATCACAGCTTTCTTACTCAGGAGTATTGCAGTTTTTAACTATTTAACCAGCCTTGCTATTATGTCCATACAGTGTCACAACCCAAAGTAGAATTATCTAAAGTAAACTTTTTTTCTGTAGTCTCTTCTTTCTGAGACTGAAATCTATATAATTTTCAGGGATCATAAAGTACTCTGAGCTCATTTTTAGCTTTTACCATTTTTTTGAATAGATATTCAGTTCTGACTGCACTTAAGCTTTCTTTTAATTTCTGGTGACACTACAAAGAGAAAATAACAATCTTTCCAACCTGTTTTATGTGTTCTTTTTTTGCTCTTTATGCGTCCACCAGGATTCTTTCACCACAATTTTTTCTTTACAGAAAGCTACTATTCACTCTCAGCTTTGTTCCAAGCTATCACCATGGACATTTGTTACTGGGTATATAATTTTATGCTTGAGGCTCCACCTATCAAAATTTGCTGCATCGACATCTTGTCCTCTGATCATAACATAATTATCACTTTCAGAGATAATGAACCTCATCAAGGTCTTCTCATTTTCATTTATGAATCAGTTTGGCTACTGCCAGGAGTTAATGAAACTAAAAGGGAAAGAGAGGAGACAACCCTCAGACTGATTGCTGAGAGAGACATTGCTGAGAGAGTGACAGGATGGCTTTTAAAAGAAGATCACTGATATATGTTGCCTGCCAAATATACAACTCAACCCTAAATGGTACCAGGTGTCCTGCTGTAAGATTTACAAGATTTTATGGGTCATTTAAAAATGTGTTAGGTGTTATAATTAATGACTAAAGAGTTTCCTAATTTCAGAAAAAAAAATGATGTGGTTATACATTGAAAAATACAGTGATTTTCTACTAAAATTAGTATTTTCAAATATTTCATGACAGGGAACATAATAATCCCTGCTACAGATAATAAAATCTAGCAATTAATGTATTTCATTATTATCTTTTTGCCAATAGTTGGCACCAGGTGGTTAAGAGAAAGATGAAAGGAACATAGTAATGAATAATTATTGAGGTAAATTCTCCAAAATCCATAATCAGCTTATACAATGAGGCAGGTGAGCCATTATTCCTTTCAACTTTTTTCCTGTAATCCAAAGCAAGTAAATAACATTTTCTTTAATGTAACTCAGAATAAACTTGTTCCTTAATGGTTCATTTTCACACTAACTTTCTTTTTATGTAGAATCAAAGAAGACAATATTTAATGCCATAATATGTGTAATCAAAAACACGTGTTGTGGCTTTTATTTAATGGATCAACTCTAGTAGAAAAACTTTAGTGGACTAGTTAGAAAAAGTGGGGAAAATGGCAAAAAAACAGCACTAAGAACTTGAGACTTTGTGAAATGAATAGAACAGCTTCTAAACTCTTTTAAGAATGCAAGCTGAAATTCCTATCCTGTTGTTAATGTTATATTATCTTAGTAAAAAAAAATAAATTGTTGATTCACAATAAGCACACTTTTATACACTGTTCTGCTCAGGGGACCTTTTTCATACAACTGTAATTCCAACATCTGGAAATACTAGTTTTGAATTTATATTCCTCATATCCAGGATATAATATAAAATGTACAAAAAAGCAATAGCAAACAAACAAACAAAACAAAACAAAAAAGCAGAAAAAATCCACAAAGGCAAAGGAGAAATGAACACTCAAGGAAAAGGAAAAACACAGAAATGTAAAAAGAAGACTCATGTTTATTTAATGAATGCTCCTGCTGGGGAAGAGAGCCAAAATAACCACTGACATTTTTGTGATTTTGACTTTTTAATTGCTTGTTTATTCCTTTGGGAAACCTGCTCAGGCATCCATTAGATTTTTGCTAGCTAAATAAAGTGGTTGTTCATGTACTTCAGATTGCATTTGTAACTACTTTCATTTCTTATTTGTTTTTGAATTCACTTTGAGTTGCATGCTGATTTGAGTCATAATGTAATGTTGTAAAAAGCTAAAGTAATTGTACATTAGAATTTGCATATTCAATTAAACTATACAGAAACATGGAAGAAGAATAAATTCCATACTATATTAACTGAATGGATATTTTATGCCGTAATTTATGTTTAAAAAGAGAAGAACTAAGAAGGTTGAGGTACTGAGTCAAGCATTCTGCAGTTGTCATAGGTATGCATAATCTGTCCCCCTACAAAGGTCACACACTCCTTTCTAATTTTAAGAGACTGATTTAAATATTAAAACCAATAAAAGGCAGAATTTAACATCCAAAGTTTTATTTATCACTAATTTGGAGAACTCTGACTTGGTCATCATATAAATACTCAATTTCTCTTTGAATCTCACTAAATTTAGCCTAAATAAACTCTTGAAAGTAGAAGCATCACAGTTTAACTGCACCGTATGTGAAAAGATACAGATAATGTTTCAGGGTTCTGTGTTTGAGCCAAATTGAATATCTCCATATTCTCGAGTTATGAAACAAGCAGATAAGTATGTTCACTTCATCCTACCATTTATTATATTGTAGATTTTCGTCATATTCTCTCTTACTCATTTCTTTTCTAAAGCAAATAATCCTAACCTTTTCAGCACAGTCACCAAAAGCCCAGATGAGATTTCACTATTGACTTGTAGACTTGTTTCCAATTTGATATTCACAACTCTTCATTTATGACTGGCATTTTTGAGAAGAAAGATTTGCATTCCTCTTCCTTATGTACTTTACCTAGCTTTTGATAATATCACATAGTAGTCTGCTTGTCAAGTTGCCCATTGTCTCATTTGGTTATAGCTTTCTGAGCTCCTCACTGCTCTTTCTGGTCCTGATTAGCGTAAGTAATCTTCCCATTTGTTGTCTCAGTCCTCACTTGCTTTCCAGGGACAGTTTTTGTATGAAAGACAACTATTAATCATTTCTCACAATAAAACATTTATTCTCTCTTGTCCTCTAGGTAGATTTTTATCCATAACAATACTTGGCCTTTCCATTCATGTTTAATTCATTTCTCAGACTTCTCAAGTCTTTGACAAGACAATTAAAGTCTACCTGAACTGTACTCACAGGAATTCACAAAACTACATTCAAAGAATTCTAAAAGATTCAACTATGTGTAATTTTTTTTTTTCCCTTGGAAAATGAACATTCTTGGCAATGTTAAGATTAGAGGTCTTATTAATACCTCCCATGCAAAAGAAGATGAAGTGTATTGAAACCACAGGGGAAGGGAGATGTGTTGCCAATATTTAAATCACAGCAGAAACTACTGTCATCTTACACTTTACTGGATATTTAAAAATCTACCTCTCAATGCAAATACATTTCATTGTGTGGCTTCTTTAATGTCTGGTACAGCTCAAGCTTCAGTTGGTGTAATTAGCTGAGATGAAAAATCAGGAACAAAAAATCAAGCTTGTTAGGCTCTGATGATCCTCAGGCTACCACTTCAGATATCATATTCATCTATCAGGTAGGTGTTTCCAGGTCTTTTTCCACTATTTCTTTTCTAGTGTTTGTTTTTATAATGTCATTGGGGTCAATATTCAGACATTTTTCTTAGTTTTACCTTTAGCTGTATAAGGGGTTTTCTGATGTGACCCTCCACCAATTAGTAAAATGTGTCACTTTTTCCAAAACTAGTTTTCCCCTGTATTATTATTACTTACATTCTTCTTTGTTTTGAAAGTTTCTTTCTCTCTAATTTGTATATTACTTGGCTTTGAGTAACTTTGATGAACTTAAATTCCCTTCCTTTGATATTTCTCACTGGACAAAAGCAGGCCTGAAAGGGAATGCAAAGGATGTAAAAGAATTGACTGCAGTGAATAATGGTGGAATAGTGACAGGAAGAAAATACTGAAGTAGTTTTTTTCCTGTCTGACCAGGAAAACCTGTTCAGCTTTTATGGCTACTTAGTATTAAGCTTCTACTGGAAGTATTTTGCCAGAGTGCTAGGGTAGAGGTCTGCAATCTGACTGTTCCGCACATAGGCAAATTCCTCATTTGTTGCTGGGATTCTTTTGTTGAAAATTTAAAGGTTTTTCTTTGCATTTTCTTTTTGATCACTTCTCAAATAACAGGAAATTCAATCTCAGCTTTTATTTTTTATGTTGTTGTTTTTTTTTTTTTTCTGAGTTTTCATTGTGGAACTAATAGAAGTTCCAGAAACTGAGATGAAATAATAATTATTTCTATTTTAACAGCCTTCTGTAAAGCATGAGACTATCTTTCTCACAAATGAAACAGATGTTCTGCCTTTCTAAGCTGCCAGTTGAAGTTAACAGCATCTTCCAGGAATGGAATGGTGGATTTCAATATACCTTTTTTACATTTTTTTAAACATTAATAATATAGTATGTAATTTCCCCAATATATTTCTCTTGCATTGCCAGAGGAGTTTATTTAAGCATCCAAAGCAGTTAAGAAATTTTGTCTAGGTTTGTTCAGTTTTTTACCTCTAATTCTGATGTGAATACAGTGAAATACATGAATTATGTTCCCGAAACTGAGGTGCTTCCAATGAAATATGTAACAGAATCTGGTCATTTTCAAAGAAGAGCATTCAGCATAGCAGCAAATGAAGGAAATAAAGGTGTCTATTTCTCCTCCTCAACTGATGGTAAAGGGCCTTGACCAGCCCCTGAGGGACTGTATGAAAGCATGGTTTGAGTAGAAAGCATTTCAGCCTCCAGGGTAGAGTAAAAGTCTTGAGAAGATAAGTGGATAAATGGAAGAAAACAGGAATTCTGGGTACAGCTGGTTCCCCAGTACTGGTACCATTTGTGTGAAAGAAACCATACAACTAGCTGCAAGATATGGTCAGGAAAAGTAGAATAACACCCAGGCACAGGGAATTGTTCAAGATCATCATACATGAAAAATAGAGAGGAACCAGTTACAAAATCTGTTCAAACAAAGAATAAATCCTGATTTAAACAATTTAAAAATAAGAAATTTTCTGAAGTCAGAAAAGATGGTGGAGTTGATTCTTTACTTAGGACTGAGTAAGACTAGTAAAATTAGAATAAAAATCTGGAGATTCAAACACCTCCCTTTTAGAAGTGATTAATTGAGCAATTGGAGAAATGTATTTAAATAAACTAAGAGTGAAAGATGAGATAACCCAGAAGGTTAGTGCCGATCTGTGCAGCAGGTATCCATATATATCTAAGAACTGATTTGAATATAATCTAACTGAAATCCTGGTAAATTATTAGTTCTGGTAAGTGATTAGTTTGCAGAGTTAAAAGGAACCTTTTTTTCAGATGTTACAATCTAACAATTTGATTCAACAGCTGTGCAATATTAATGCTTGATGTATTTGAAATGAAGTTAGGATGCTGTCACCAGGTTTTTCTTCTTCCCTTAGAATGCTATTGTGCCACTCCTTGTAACCTTCTGACTTAGAAAAAAACAGTAGATCACTCTTACAGAAAACACATTTATTTTGTTCTGATCACTACTTTTGGCTTTTTTACAGTGCTGTACATTACAGCCTGAATGATTCTGAACTAATCACTTTTTTCTTACAAGCAGAAGAATGTCATCAGGATGTAACCATCATCAGAATACTAAGTTAAAAACACCCTAATATTCAAACATGATTCTGCACTGATCGTGCCAAACTTATTTATAGAGATGGATGGAATTTAAGCACAAAAAAGAGTATTAGCTGTTTATTTACTTTATTACTCCGAACACACACATTCTTATTTTCCACTTGTTACCACCAAAATTAAGCAAAGCAGCCTTTATGTAGCAACAAAGTTAACAGATCCACATAGTGTCACACACATTATGTAACCTTTAGAAAGAGGATAAAAAAGTGAGTTGCAATTGATGTGGATTTCTAGGGAATTCTACTAATTTACATTGGGTTTTTTTTGTAATGGTAATGGCAAGCATTGGCTTGTATTGTATATAATAATATTAGTATATAATAATATTAGTATAAATTATCTTGAAATTTATAGCACATGGAATGTCCTACCTTGATACAATCTATAAATTATATTAGTGTAAATAATAATAGAGGATGGGTGAGGGTTATAACCATTTCCCCCATTATACACTAGCAAGCTGGTTTCCATAACACTCCTCATTTCATTATATTCCCTGGATTTTTCTCTGCTTGTTAACTGTAATCCTAATAATCACATATCGCTCACAGCAGCTTGTCTTTCTTAATTCACTTATCACTACCCTCTGCCTTCCCTTGCAACCTGCAGCTTTCCTTAGTTTGTCAAACCTGTCTGCCTAGTGTACAGCAAAGTGTTACTGGCGAAGAGGGAAAGATGCAATGTTCCAGAAAGAAGAAAAAGCAATATTTATCAAGCAGAAATGAGGTCTGAATTTAGACAGGTAAGTTTGGGCTTCTGCAAACTTTCAGCTGTGCTCAAGAAACCTGGATGAAGAACTGTACATGAACAATGGAGGACATTGTGGGCAATGTGCGTGGACAATATGTGTGGACAATGAAGGGGAATTAGACTGGGTATGAAGTTTTATGAGACCTAAGTATTCAAAAAGTTCAAAAGAAATTATACTTGACCTGTAATAAAGAATGAGGAAATTGATGCAAGAGATGAGTGATTAAAGTTTTTTCCTCACACAAAATTTGAAAGGATCCAAGCGCAAATGGGAGTCATCACCCTAATAGTGATAGGTTCCTGATCAAATTTGTCTGTTTAAAAGTTTCTTGATAAATTACACTTAGAATCGTAACAAGTTGAAAATAAAATATGACAAGTTCCACACAGTAAACACCAACAAACCTCTCAAAGTCAAATGGCAGATAAATGGAAGAGGAACTGAAATTGCACAGAAATTTTGAGGTGTATTACGAGGAGGAGAAAGACCTAGAGAAGTACTGATCTTAATAAAGAGCAGCAGATATTTTGGCTTTGACCAGGAAGCAAGTGATAGAATCATGGAATATTCTGAGTTGGAAGGGACCCACAAGACTACAGGTGACCAGCAATTTTAATCAAAAGAGTAACAAACTGAAAAATTGAAAAAGTTTTAAGTGGCAGGGCAACAAACGGGTCTGTTTTGAGACAATACAGCCACATGTTCTGCAGAAAAAGGCTGGTTGTAACCGTGCCTTCTCTAACAGACACATGTTCCAGATTTTTCTGGCAGTATATATAAAATCCAGCCAGTAGACAATAGTCCTCAGAGGAAAAGGTAAGAGGGAAATTAGATTTCCTTGAGAAGACCAGTGAAATTTCTCTTTCAAACACTAAACAGCGACGTGAAAGGTAGAAAAACATTAGTAAAGATTATACATCCTATTTATTCACTGTGGTGTGCAGAAGAGAGAACTTGGGTTTGAATTAGATAACTCCAAACCAGGAGAAAAGAAAGAAGAACGTAGTTTTGAGGTCCAGGTAACATGCATCACAAGGCACCGTAAGCTAGTTAGGAGTTGGGAGTGGTGGGAAAGAGGGAAAGAACTTAGTTAAGGCAAAAGGAACAAATGTTCTAGTGCATGAGGAAAAGCTGATTTGAAATATTAGTAAGACTTAGTATATTAGTACTGTTGCATAAATGCAAGAAAAAGATACAAAATGTCAGAGATCATTGCCTAGGGGTCCTGATAGAATTCTTGCACAAAATAAAAAGATTAGCTGACTTTAAGTATGATAAAGTCTGATGCCTCCAGTATCAGCATTTACAGCTTTGCCACATTACCTTTTTATTAGATGCAAAGGCAATAGATGACATTCTGTAAATAAGGGCACAAAACATAAAATAATTGCCTGGGGAACTACTGTGGTCTTCCAATGTTAGAAAAATAATTGAAACAAATATTTTTAATACTTTTCCACTATAAATCTAAACTAGAAAATATTACATTTAACTCTCCAGGTGTTTTCTGTGGAGAAAAATTAGGTCTGAAATAACTTATGAAAGATGTTTTGAAATTTTAATTTTATCATAAACACTGGAATCTAGGAGTTATTTCATTTATTTCTATTTTGTAACATGCCACCTCTTCTCCATTTCTTTTGATAAACTAAGGTGCAGTCATGTGTTGATAGCTGTAATCCAGCTTCCATGTACTTTCTGCCTGTTCTAAGGTCCAGCCCTTAGCTATGTTCAGAGGGCTTACCCATCCCTCTAACGTGTGGCAGATTATTGAACAGTGACAACAGCTTAATGGAAACTTCCCTGCAATTGAAAAGTTCTTTTATAAGAGGGGTGTCATTTGCAAGCATTTGAAAAACATATTGGATGTTGTGGTGGTTTGACCCTGGCTGTAGAGCAGTTGCCCATCAAGGCCACTCTCACTCTCCTCCTCAAACTGGATGGAGGGAGTGGAAACATAACAAATGGCTTGTGAGCTGAGGTAAGGATGGAGAGAGACCATTCACCAATTACCATCACGGGCACAACAGATTTGACTTGGGGAGATCAGTTGAACTTTTTATCAGTCGAAATTAGAGCAGGACAATGAGAAGTAAAATAAATCTTAAGATCACCTTTCCCCAGCCACTACCTTCTTCCTGGGCTTAACTTTACTCTCCACCACTACCTCTATGGGCCCCTTTTCCACAGGGCACAGCTCTGCAGGAACAGCCTGCTCCGTGGCTGTGAGTGATTCCTGTCCTTACCTCAACCCATGAGCCTTTCATTATACTTTCTTCCCCTATGCAGTTTGAGAAAGGGAGTGATAGAGTGGCTTTGGTGGGCTCCTGTCATTCAGACAGGGTCAAACCACCACAGATATCCCCTCAAATATGTCTCTATGCACTAATAATGAAGATCAAGGAAACAGTGAATATATCAGCTCCTGCCAAAGCACATGACAGTCCCTTCTTTCAAGGGCTGAATAGAGCCTGAGGATCAGCTTGCAAAGGAGCTCCTTCTTCCTGCTTTGGGAGATACTGAATAAAACTTCTTTGAAAGTGCAGAAGTCTTTTATCTGTTACTGTAGAAATTAATTACAGTACTCAACAGCAAAATTGCAAATTTTCCTTTAAAATTGATGATCTTTCATTCTGCAGCAGCTCTTTTATGTGTTTGTTCTCATTTTACATATTGTGATTCTTTTTCAGGATGAATCTGAAGAGCAAGAAGGCTTCCATTTGTCATGTTCTGATTGCTGCACACTTTGTCAAACACAAATTTTTAAAAGAAGCTGGAAGGAATTGACTTCTTTGTAGGACTAGTTGGAAATATTTAGAGGATAATACTTCAGAGTACAGGTTGAAGCAGGCCGAGGTACCTATGCAGACCATCGTAGACTGAGATTAAATACAAACTTATCCTTGCAGGGTTTATTACAGCCCAAAAGGTTGCTGGATGAAAACAACCCTAAATGAAAAGGTCACTTAAAGTCACTTGCCACTTAAGTACTTGGCTGGCAAAGGGAGTAAGATCTGTTTCCCAGTTTCCCCCTTTCATTTTTCACATTCTAATTTTTTCTCCTTTTTTGAAAAGAGTTTCTGTTTACAGTTAAAGTTCTAATAAAAAGAGGTCTATTAAAGCTGTTCAGTCTTGTTGTAAACCTTGCATGAAAGAACAGACATAGGCAGAGATGGCTTAAAATCTCTAGCTAGCTTGGGGCATTGTGCAAGAACTTCAGTGGTTATTCACTTGCTAATTAACATTAAAAAAAAGAGGGTATCATTCCTCAATAAGTACATGTATGTGTTCGACTTCAAATTTCTGTATCTCACTTTGAACTGTATCACTCACTTGGAGCAGAATCATCCTGGGAAGAAGCCAGAAAAAGTTTCCAAAATGTCAATAGCTGGAGGCATCATGCCCGTATAATGCAAGACAGTTCTCTCGCTCCATTATTCCTGACATATCTCTTAGATGCAATTATTTCACTGGATGCCTCCATTTGTGCAAAGGGAGAAAGTTAGTTGTAGGCCAGCCAAATTCTAACACACAAAATTCTTTCTGGATGAGCTGCAGCGCTGTCAGTGTGTGCAGGATTCCCTCTTTTCCCCTCAGGTCTTGCAGACTCCACAGGATGGAAGTCAGACGATGTGCAATGAAACAGCTTAAGCCAAAGCTTGCTTGAGAGAATTTGGGACAGTGCTCTTCTACAAATACCTTTGATAAAGAGGGTACCTGCATTTCTTGCTTTCCCATCCCACCCCTACAACTGCACATACTGAAAGCAATAGCCTTTTTTAGAGTCAATTGTTTTCTGGGATGAGCAAGTGTTGCTGCCTAGTCTGAAACCCTCCTCCCTCACTGTGATTGATGAGGCAGAACACTTTGTATTTGGAATTCAGTTTAGGATTTAAGTGACCTAATACTGTCCCAGAATTCAACTAGATTTGATTTTCTATGTTGTTGAATCTGAATAATCTCTTCTTTATTAAATGTATCTTGGATTTAGTTTCATGCTCTTTGCACAAATATGTCCAGCATATCTTGTGCTATAGTTTCTACACATGGACAAGTATTAATATTAATTTATATTTTATAGCACATTTTGGTAACAAATAAACAATGCAATGAATCAAATTAATGGAGAGAAAAAACTTACTGTTCCATATCCTTTCTGTAGTATTTTGGCTCCAAAGGGTTGCTGTATTTAAGAGCTGATTTAAAAAATATAGTATTTTTCACTGGATAAGAGCCATCTGTCAGTGGACACACACACTGAGGTGGTAACCTCAGTAGGAAAAAAATGTATCAGTTGTGCATCTTAAGTGGCCTGAGTATTACAACTGAAAAATTATTCACAGGAATTAAAAAAATAGTAATGAAAGTGTAGAAATAGCACCAAATTGTCAACAACAACAACAGCAAGGTTTAAAGACATCTGAGAAATATTTGTATTTTTCACTACCTACCACTTACAATTTTCAGACAAAAGGGAGTTATAGACACTTATTTCTGTAGGGATTAGCCATTTTAATAACTACATTTTCCAGAATTATGTGTCTATAAGTTAAAAAAAAATCCATTTTCCTCATTAGTAAGTTGGGATTTTTTTCATTAAACATTTCTGTTCCTAATTATACATGCACCTATAATCTGCTTGAGTTGGCACATCAAGGTTTTTTTCAGTATGGCTTGAAAATGTGAAGGTAAGAATAGTAAACTATTCCCATGGCAATTAAACACATTCAAGGAAAAGGCTTTTTGAAAAGTTTTGTCCTGGTTTTTAGAAGTTTGGGACATTCTCTGTAAAGCAGGAAATCTGGGATGCCTGCTGTAGTCTGATGAGGTGTTCGATGAAGCACAAAGGCACAGCAAGTCCCAGATGGAGTATTACTGCCTTATATATGCAAAAATTTGAAGTTTTAGTGTATCCTCTCCATCTGTTACATCCTTAACTCGTAAGTTGTAGTCAGCAGCCATATCACATCTGACCAGATGAAATAAAATATACTGTCAGAAAGTTCATTGGCAAACATTTTACAGCAAGAAGGAACTAGACTTGCTTGACTACAAGTTTCCACCTCCAACCATGGAAACTGTAATAACTGTCTTTATTTAAGAGTTCTGGAGTTTTATTCATTGTACTCACTCCACTCACAGACAAGTGGAGTGAGTGTGAGTGTGCTGTCAGCTACAGCATCTTACCCTTAACCTGCTTTGTGCAAACCCTTTTTGTTTAATACCTCTCTTCCTCAAAAAACAAAAAAGGACAAGTAGACCCTAGCCAGGTGCAAATTTATCATAAAGAAAAAAAAAAAAACAACATTATTTAGTGCCTTTATTCTTTTCATTAAGAAGAAATCAGAAACTAACTGGTCACTAACTGGAAAGCCTTAGTGAGGGGGCCAGTCTATGGATTTCAAAGCCTTGAAGACACTTCAGCCTCCACATAGTCAGTGTAGCAGTGCCCATCAAACTAAAAAATAATTCTTCTACAGTATCCTAAAATATATTGCAACCAGGAAAATAGAAAGCATGTATGTAAGTCTGAAATATCATCAGATGAACTTATCGACCCTGCCAGCTTCAAGCTGTTTCTTTGAGAAAAAAACATCTAGAAGTAATAGCCATCTTATCTGTCCATTCTCCCTCATTTTAAAGGGACTAAAAGGAAAAAAAAAAATTACAGTGAAAATGTATTGTGTTCAAGAATAATGGGTGATTGCACTTCTGTCAATACAGCAGGAGTAATAAATCGTTGTTTTGAGATACCTTCTCTGTTTCTGAATTGAGAGAAGAGCTCTTCTTTAAGAAGCTTATCATATTGTACAATGCTGAGGATTCAAAAACTGTGAATGATTCAGCTAAACTTCATAGACTGACAGACCTGAAGGCCTCAAGGGTCAATCTGATTATAAAGTTGGATCACTTCCCACAGGTCATTATATTTTACCCAATTGCCTCTGAACTGAATTCAGTAACTTGCATTTCAGCTAAAGTGCATCCTTCAAGAGTAGAATTCAATTTTCATCTGAAAAGAAGGAAAAGTTTTTAATTCCCTTTTTTTAAAAAAAAAAAAGAAGAGACCTTGTTAGATGAATCATAACAGTTTGAAGTTTCTTGATCAGCAATGTATTACTAGCTAGCATGGTGGGTCAGTGACCTGTATGAAATATAGTAATGATAGCAAGGTGCATCACAAAATCTATCTTAGCTCCAATTAATTGGCATCCCTGTTGGCAGTTTTGGAAGAAATTGCAAGAACTGATTGAGCACTGAAAATGAGCCACTCTCTAATTCCCGCAAGGGAGTCTTTTCAGCTTAAAATTCAAGACGTTTTGGAAGACGTATAAAAATGTGCAGAACTAGTGGCTCTGCAGTATCTGTTCTCTAGGAAAATACAGAACTTTTGTTTTCGGAATTCTTGTTGTGCCAATTCTGTGAGTGTCCCAGTAATTTCTATTAATAAATGGGGAAAATCCAGAAAGTATGGAATAAACCGATTCGTTATACAAACATACAGGCACAATTCGGTTGTACCTCCATGGCTGGGTATTAGAGATGGTAGGATAGTTTTTTTGCTTCTTCATGTCTTTCCTAAGATATAGTGTATTTAAAACAAATTCTTCACCTACTATTCTTATTACTTTAGGGAACACTAAACAGGCATGTCAGTCTTTTCACTGATTGTTGTCAACTCCACTTAGTACTTTCTTATATTAGTGTACATTAATTTGTTATTTTATTATTGCCGCAGGGCATATACACGTCATTATGTTTTAGGGTAGAGGCTCATCCTTATGGTGATTATTCAAGAATGATGTTTTATAGCTTTAATGAGCCAATAATCCAGTAATGAAGGCTCTGTAATGGAATTCAGTGCTGTTGTGGAATTTTTCAGAACTTCATAGTGATATGATTTGCAGAGCTGTAAAGCTGTGCAAGTAGAATAATATGTTAATACAATTTTCTATAGGTTTGCAGGTTTTCTATCTATGTGTTTGTTTAGAATACCGGCTTTCACAGATGAGATATTATCATGAGCTAATGATGAATTTTTTGATAATATGGAATTTTTTTTTATTATTTTACTAGTTTTCTGCAACTAGTTATTTAGAAAACTTAATTTTTTAAGATAATAATTATCAGAAGAAAATATAACATTCTATGATGAAAGTAATTTGTTATACTTTGTAAGAGAACTTATGAAATGGACATTCCTTGTACCTTTATGAAAATGAGAACAAATACAATGAAATGATAAAAAATTAACATGCCTTACAAAAAATTAACAAACATTTAATGTTTGATAAATGGTCAGAATAGGTTAGATGTAGTGTATATGAATTGTCATAGCTAATGAGGCCTCTTTGTTCAGGTTGTATATAATGATAACACCCAGTTTGTGTACCCCCTGGTAGTAATGCATGGGCAATTTTTGGATATGCAGCCCTGAGAAAATTTGCAATAGTCTAGTGCTCAAATATGAGATTTAAATTTTAAATCATAACTTTCTTTGTTCAGGAAAGAAATTGAGTGGTATTGTTTAGACACCACAAGTTTAAGGCATAATCTGTAATAATTTTTAATTAAGAACTCATGAGCTGTTTTTGAAGCATACATGATTCAGGTTGTACTGCCTTCACTAGGTACTAAATTTCAAAACCTGGATTTACTGTTGGGAACCTGAGATAAAACCTAAATATTAGGTGCTAATAAGTGATAGTTATTATATTATCTTAGTGCAGTAAATTAAATTCAGAATCTATCTGATAACATGAGAAACTTCATAGAGGTCGCTGTTAAAAACAAGTAGGGTGAATACTATAAGAATAATATGCACTCAGAAAAAGGATGTCGCTTTTGTGATAAACTGTGAATATACCACACACCATAGATTAAAAAACCCCAAATTAATAGTTGAAGGTACAATCAGAAAAACATTCAAAATATCCCAGAAACTGGTGCCTAGAGAACAAAGAAAGACATCAAAGGTATTCCTGTGTCAATGAGCATTATCTGTGTAATAAGGAAAAATCCTTGTGTCTCTAGAAAGGGTTTCTTTTTGTTTTTTGCTTCATGTGCATCAAGTAGAAATATCTCTAATGAGGCAGAACCTGCACCTCAAACTCCCTCAAACACATCTTTGTACAAGTTGGCCAGTCTGATCACTCAGATCACTCAGATTCTCATAGAAGGCACATGTCCTGAAATGAATTAAAAAGGCAGCCAGCCTGAGAGCTTTAGGAAGCTCTGTGGTTGGTGGAATGTAGGATGTTTTCATGGAACTTGACTAAACAAGAACTTAATTCCAAATGCTACTCTACCATCACTTATTTTGTATGCCACTACTGATTGAAAAAGCCTTATCTACAAAAGAAGTTTCTTTCTTTTGTCTTGCTAATTTTAGTGAATTTATGGTTGCCTTGTGCTATATTGATTATAAAATCCAACAAAATAAACAATGTCTACAAGAATTGGTGAACAATCAATGGGTAAAAGACAAGCTTTCACTGAATGAACATACATTTCCTTAGTAAAAGGCCAGAAAAAAACCCCTGAGTTTCTATTTGTTTAATCTATAATTCACTTTGATGAAGCATTGTACCAGAATACTCTGACTAGATGTCTTGGATACTGTAAGGAAATTTCTCTATGTAAGTGATTTAAAGAGATCAATCAATATCTCTGCTGTTCAGTCTGTCAGAACAGAAAGGAATTCTAAGAATATCCAATATATAGTATCCATCTGACACCAAAATAAAGGAAATAGATGTTTTTACTTCAACTTCAAAGCATCACTTTTGTATATCTGTGTGGGTACTTTTAAAAGTAATTTTTTATTTGGGACTGGAACAGGCTTCCCCGTGAAGTGCTCACAGCACCAATGGAGTTCAAGAAACATTTGTAGAACACTCTCAGGCACATGGTGCAATTTTTGAAGTTGTCCTGTGCAGGGCCAGAACTTGGACTTGGATGATCCTTGTGAGTCCCTTCCAACTCTGGATATTGTATGATTCTGCCAATTGAACCTCCTTGTATGCATTAACTTTCAGAAAGGCAATACAGAATGGATACTGGGCTAGGAATGGGAATGACTTCTTTTTTCTTTAAGTGCTGGTCCACATGTGTACAGACATTTCAGACCAAGACCAAAGTACTAAAACCTAGAAACTTTCTCAGTAAATACCTCTATCAGCTGACAGGACATCCATACCTAATACAGATACTTCAGAAACCTGATCCAAATTGGCTACAGATCTTCAGCGTTAGGATATTACATGAACTTCATGAAGCTGTCATTACCTTGTGATATCAGGGGGTTAGATAATTTTTATTCTCACCCCATATCATGGTTTAACTCCAGCCAGCAACTAGGCCCCACAAAGCTCCTCACTCAATATCCTCAGGTGGGATAGGGGAGAGAATTGGAAGGGTAAAAGTGAGAAATCTCATGGGTTGAGATAAAGGCAGTTTAATGTGTGAAGTAAAAGCTGCACATGCAAGCAAAATAAAGCAAGGAATTAATTCACCCCTTCCCATGGGCAGGCAGGTGTTCAGTCGTCTCCAACAGCATAGGATCCCATCACCTTTAATGGGCACAAGCAACATCCCCTCCAAATGTCCCTTCTTCCTTCTTTTTTCCCCAGCTCTATATGCTGAGCATAATGCCATATAGTGGAGAATATCCCTTTGGCCAGTGAGGATTGGCTGTCCTGGCTCTGTCACCTCACAGCTCTTTGTGCAGCTCCAGCCTCTTCTCTGGCAAGGTGGGGTGAGGACTTGTGTAAGAGCTGTTCCAACAGTGATGGAAATATCCCTGTGTTATTCACCCTGTTTTCTGCACAATCCAAACCTTTGTACCTACTGTGATAAAAATTAACTCTATCCCAGTCAAAAACTGAACTCAGCACCATGAGGATTGAATTCTATGGCAATATTGCAAGCACTTGGCAGAATGTAGCTGCAAATGCAAAATTTTCTTCTTTTTCCTTGTTGCCAAGTATTTCAGCCATTTCATCAAGGTTTTGCAGAAATTTCAATCATTTGTATTGTTCCTGGACTTGGTGGTGCATAAGGTTGTCCTTTTTCTTCTAACTGATGATGTATTGCTCCTATTATTCACCTTCACAGAATATTCACGGGCTTGAGAGACAAGCAAGCATAATTTTCACAGCTTTTCTAGGTTCTTCCTAAAAAGCATGACAAAGCATTTAACTGCTCTGTTGGCTATTTGGGCATTAGTGAAAAAACCAGTCATGCCAAACACACTTCTTAATGTATTGTCTGAAACAATGAACCAACCCCTCTATTAAAATAGGTAGAAGACACTTCCAGCCTTGAAGTAATCATGAATAGTGCTGGTGTGCTACTCAGCTTGTCTGGGCACTGTGGGAAAGCCTCAGGTAGTGTGCCAGAGATGTAAGCTTGTACAGGGTAGTACAAGTGAGGCTGAAGCTGTTGGGAAGGACAGTCTCATTCAGATGCAGCTCACACTGTATTGTGTAAGAATGCATCAGAGCCTTTATGACTTCCTGGGGTAGTAAATTTTCACCTTGCTGACAACAGGAGTAACTGCTGTGTGCAGAATAAAATCTTCTATTTTTATGAACTATGCTTCCTTATTTCTATCAAACATAATTGCTGTTATTACTGATCATTAGAGTTATGCTTGCGCAGAAAGCATAGAAAAACTTATGAATTAACATGTTACTAAGGAGGACAGAGAAGTAATGTAATTTCCTTGGGCCTGGAAGATGTATATTCTTTTTGTACATTATCCTTTGTTTTAATTTGTATTAATTGTGATGTTTTAAAACCCTTTTGGCACTATGGAGCTATCTACATTGAAATTTCTGCTAAGGGGTTCAGGGGTCTCTTGTGAAATGACATTATACAAGGTCTCCACTTCACTAAAAGTACACAAATTAAAGGAATGCCTAAATTAATAAATGAGCTTTATAGGTATCAGGCTATGGTGAATTTGTCACAGATATCTTTGCTTGTGCTAAAATTGTGGTTTAAAAATAATAACATGCACACATTGGTTAAGAAGAAGATTAAAAAGCAAGAAAGTGAGAAAAAGTTAATATACTCTAGGTGATGTGCCACAAAACAAAAGAAAATATTCAGGGTGGCTCTCTAAGCAGTGGTCAAGCAGAGTTAAAAAAAAATGCCTTTTTCTCCTTTAGAGACACTGAAAATTGCATATGTTTGCCCAGTTGGGATTTTTTTTATATCAGAGAATATGTCAAAGCCTCTGTATAATCTCAGACTTCCTTTGAATTTCATAATTCACTTTAAAACTTGATTTTTAAATCTGTTTTCCTCGGACAAGCAAAGAGTCATCTGTTGCAGCAGGTCTTACACATGGCCAACAAGGCAGGTATCCTGGTGGGAGTCTGTTACAGACCACCCAACCAGGACAGAGGCAGCTGAAATATTTTATAAGCAGCTGGGAGAAGTCTCACAGTCGCTGGCCCTTGGGGGTGAACTTCAGGTTACCAGATGTCTGCTGGAAACACAACACAGCAGAGGACACAGCCTAGGAGGTTCCTGGAGTGTGTGGCTGACAGCTGCCTGACATAGTTGGTGAAGGAGCCAGCTAGGGAAGGGACCCACTGGACCTGGTGTTTGCATACGAAGTGAAGGACAGGTGAGGGACGTGGTGGCTGGAGACCTCTTGGCAGTCATGGAACTAAGGAGGTGCTCAGCAGAACTGTGGACTACCAGAGGGCAGATTTTGGCCTGCTTAGGAGCCTATTGACAGAGTCACTGGGGGGGCAGTCATGAGGGGCAAAATAACCAGGGATGACTGGACATTCTTCAAGAAGAAGGGTTAGGGGTTTAGGGTTAGGGTTAGGGAGAGGTTTATAGTTAATGTTACTTTGGCTTTTCCTTTGGCTTCCTTTGTGTCATTGTTTCAATAAATCACCTCATTTTAGCAAGAAGATGTTGTATCATATCCATTCCAGATGAAATAGGGTTATCAATCTGGGATTAGTAATGGGAATAATAAGTTCTAATGAAATTCATAAAATGCCCTTACCAGATATTATAGTTAAGGCAAGTTCACAAAAAACAATGTTAGATGTATTTTTATGAGCTTCTAGTGCTCAGAATAAATTTGTTTTTATTATTTGATAATCTGTATGTTTCATTCATGCTTTACATTTAATTTTGTTCAAAAATTTATAGTATTTATTTGCTTAAATCCAAGGCATTGTTTTTAAGATACTGAAGGAAAAAAACGTATAAACCTGTAGTCTTCAAATGGTGATTTAATTAATTTACTTAGTGTTGTATTTCCAAACTACATAGTCATCATCCGGAGATCACTTTTATTATGTATTCAATAAGACTATGGTTTTTAAACTTGAGAGAAGGACTTTTACCAGGTACTGATGACACATATAATGCTTGTAGCATCTAAACTGTGTCCTTTGATCTTCCTCAATTTCTTCTGTAAAGAGAAATGTAGTCTCTCCGCTTGGATTACTGGAACAAAAATGTTTATCTTCTTTAAAACGAAGGAGTTTTTGAAACTTAAACCTCATCTTAAATACAAAAGGTAAAGCCAGCAGAATGGATGGAAATACAAACTGTTTCTATGCCCACTAGGTCAGGTGTCTAGATTTATTACCAAGAAAATAATGAAATGGAGCAAGGAGGAAAAATCCATTGCAGAGCAAGAGAAAACCCAGTGCACAGCTGCTTTCACCCCACTACAAGGCAGAGAGGTGGCTGTGTACGAACTCAGACCCAGGAGCTACCACAAATTGTTGTAACTACTTGTAACCAAGCTAATGCATGCTAATAATTTTAAAGCATAGATATGCAAGCGCAATACCATGGAAAAATATGTGCACTTTGTGTGCAGCATGCAAACAGACCATATATGGAATCATGTTGATACAAACATCTGTTTGAATAGACATTGGGCAGCCTCTTTGTTAAGGGTATTTCACATGTTCACATGTTCACAACACTGTGCTTATTCCTGAAGATAAAAAAAAAAGTTTCCAAGACTCAACTCACTTGCATCAATAACCTTTGTACTGAAATTGGCTCCCTTTTGTTCAAGCCATTGAAAAAGATATTTGCTTCACTGTTGGATAAATTATTGGCAAACTTTCCTCAGGAGAACTTCAGAAGGATCCAGATTGTTTGCAGATCTATGTTCGTTTTTGTTATAAAGTGAAAATGTTGTACCCAGGTTATGCTTATGCTTTTTTTACTGCTTCTACAAAACATAAACTGTAGAGCTGCTGTGTCCAACAGGGTTGAACTCAGCAATATGCTCCTAAATAATTGCTGAATTACCTTTATGCTACCTTATTGAAGTCAGATGAATTTTCCAGAAACAAAACCACTGAAACTCTTTGTTATAGCAGAGAGAGAAAGAAGAGAAAAACAAGATAAGATGTATTGTAGCATATTTTTTTTTCCCTTTAGTGGCTTAGCTTACTGCAGAAAGAAAAAGGTTTTATGTATTATACAAACAATACATGTTTACTGTCTCAGAAAATGTAGCTGGAAAAACTAAAAAACTGTGATCTTCTGTTCCTGCCATTGCTGATAGCATCAGTTATTATTTTGTCTTGTCCTTTCCTCCATGTCTCTGTCAGATAGATTGCCATCACATATCTGGAAAGGGCACGTGTGAAATATATGACATGATTCATTTCATCAAAGGTCAAAATGAGATGAAGCTTTGTCTGACCCTACAAGAACAAGTCACCCACCGTAATTGCAACATTTGGTACTGAGAAAACAAGACTGCCAGCGTGCTGAAGGAGAAAACAGAAACCTCTGTGGAGGTAATCCAAATATCTGTGGCTGTCTCATCCATGCAGCATGATGGTGTAAGAGCAAAGACAATAGCCAAGAGAGGAAGATGAAATATACTTTTATGAAGTTACCACACAACCCTGGGAGCAGATGGAAGGGAAATCAGATTTCTCTGCTTTCCCTCAGCAGCTGCATACAGCAGCTGTCTTGAGCAGGAAATTTATCCTTTTCACATGAGATCTCAGAGACTTTGAAGCTCAGAGTAAAACTTCCATTTCCCATCATCATATTGATGATCTTAGTGTGTCCCTTACCACTCAGCATATTCTGTGATTCTGTGATCATGAATGAGGAAGCCAAGAAAAAATATCTGAGTCACGTACCTTGAGCTTTCTTGTGTCTGGAAGAAAGAACAAAACCAAACCCCACTCTTAAGACTCAGAGGTCGTTGCCTCTTGTCTCACCCTCCTCTTGGGAAACTGGAGCATACCAGATGCTTTCAAGGTTCATCTATAAAAAGAAAACTTCATATCTAGATGTCAGTTTAAACAAACACTCTACTCCAAAACTGAGTTCAAATGTTGATAAGGAAAAATGTGGATAGTCTGTTTTGTAGACAGTTTACTTATAGGAACTAAGTAGTCATGGAGCATTAACCTATGTAAATATTTGATTCACATGGGGTGAATCAGAGAGAGCAATGACCCCACATGTTTCTCTAAGGGATGGGTATGCAGTACACTGTCAAATTAGAGCTATGTCTGCATTACAGTGTATCTCAATAAAAAGACAGCAAGTGGGAAATGAAGTTGAGAGCTTGGAATCTCCTCAGATCCTGTGTACTGCTTGAATTTCTCAGTAACCAAGTCAGAAAAACTTATGTGTCATGGAGCATTTTGGATTTTCCAGTAACATTGTTTGGTCTAACAAATGTTCTCCTTTGTGTCACTCATATTCTTAGACAATCCTTCCTATATGAGTAAGACTAGACACAGCTGTACTGATAGAATCAGGACTTGGTATTTTCTGCTTATTTTACTTTTTGGTGTATTAAATTAAGACTTTAGTTTGTTTTGGTCTAATTTCTTCTCTTTCAGGCAATGCATGATGATGCATTTAGCTTTATGCTAAGAATTAGGCCAGTCTTCATGTTGTGAGACTTTAGCTTCACTTACACAGATTCCAGTGTTGTACAGAATGGGGCATTTGGCAGGTAGGTGAAGTAATAACTTTTACCTTTTGTCACAGTTAGATCAGTTAGAGCAAATAGATATTGTTAACAGATGGTTAACATTGCTACTCCCTTCACTTATGTAAGATGTTCTCACTCTCAAATATCCATATTTATCTATATCCTTTTAACAAAAAAAAAATATTTATACTTTGGTTAGATGTGCTATATGTGATGTAAAGATACCATTTGAAGTTTATCTCTTACTCAAATTATATGAATGCTCTTCCCCCAACTTACAAATGTCTCAATGTGTTTCTTTATTTGAAAACAGGTGCAGTTTTTTTTGAAAACTGCTATTCTTTATTAGACTTTCCAGCCAGGAGGAGTGACATTGTCATTTATTGATGCCAGGTGAAAGCTTTTAACTCAACGTAGCCTCTCACTCATATATTATCTAATTTATGTACTCTGAAAAAAAAAAAACAAATAAAATTTCAGCAACATTTGCTTTTAAATGGCATACAGGAAAAAACCTTCAAAGTCAGCCATGCATGAAGCAAATATACAGGAAGGGACCTTAAATCCTAGCTGCTGATAGATCATGAACCAAAAGTGCCTTTTATGTATCTTGAAGAGAAAACTTTGTAATCATCTATGCCATCAGTAGTGACAGTATATTCACTGAAATCATTATACCAAAGTGCAAGGCTTGGCTTTATCTGAAAGGGATTGTTCATTTATTCATGAAATAGAACCAAAAGGCTTCTGTGTAGTTGAGCCTTCCTTTAATTAGTAAGTCAGGGAATTAAGGCATTAGTTAAACTTTGCCTAAATAGTGTGTTGATTGTTTAAAGGAAAAGAAGAAATCAGAATATTTCTGACAGAAGAGCAAACAGGTTAATCTCAGGTAATTACTTTTAAAAGATTGTCAAGAATTTTGCTACACCCAAATGCATTGGGAAGACATTTGTTAAGCAGATAAAACATAAAAGATGTTGGATTCATTCTAACAGTGAAACAAGGCAAACAAACGACTACTCAAATTTAATTTTTTTCTAAAGCCTCATAGATAAGAATTTCCATCAGAGTTAAAACAGAAACATGTAGGAGAAGTCTTGGCAGCATGTGTGTCTTCTACAGACCCACCTTAGAAAGGCTAGCTGCTAAAACTGAGATGAATAGTTTTTTTAGCATCCATTCAGTCAATTAAAAAATCCTATGCGATGTCCTGCAGGTGTCTGGTGCATACGCCTCTAAATCACTGTTGACTAAACATTGTGTTCTGAAGCATCATTTAAATAATCTTACCTCTTCCCTTCTACTGACAATTTAACTCTCATGACAAAAATGTTTGCACAGATTTTGCCCATGAAAGGGCTGCTTGCCATTAATAGTAATAACTTTTATCTATATGTTTGTTTTGCATCAATGGCTAATTTGCAAAGCAGTGGAGAATGGTGTACATTAACATCTTTTGAGAAGAATGTAATACATTTTATTCAAAATACAAGTTTGAATAAAACTGAAGACATCTCAAGACTCAAATGTTGACACTGTAATTTTATATGCACCTTGATTCCAAATTGATACCTGGCATATTTTTGTGCTTGAACCCTAGAAGAAAGATGTATTTCTGAGGTTGTCAAAGTTGCCAGAAAACAGAAGCTCAGAGTACATTAGAGGTTTTCTGAAATACTTTTATTTGTAATAAACCTAGGAAAATTTTGGACATCAATAACAATAGCCTAAAAAACCTTTACTTACACTTAGACTTGTGACAATATCCAAGGAAGTTTATATTCTGGCAGGCTCTATTAGAAAATTTCATACTCCACAGAACACTGTCACATGCTGTCTCAACAGAAGTGAGCACTGTGCACACTTCCAGAGGCCACTGGATTATTGGATATAGTTATATATGTTAGAATAGAGACGAGACTAATGGGAGTACACCAATTAAATTAATTTCATTTCCAAGGCAGACAATGTTATATCTCTTTCACAAGACAACTTTAAACATCATAAAAATATTTGCAGTCAATGACAGCTTTTAAAATCTTTTAGAGAACATCCCATATAGCTTGTTACCGTGATAATGAAATTGTTTGTAAGTTCCAACTAAGCAATTGTGACCTTTAGATAACAGTTAAGACTGATTAAAAATATTCAAAAATCTTGAAGCACTTACACAGTATTTTGATGTTAATTGTAGCATTAATTTTAACAATAATCAATATCAAATATTTTTGAGACTGTTTTAGAATAACATTTACACTTGTGAATGATGTTGAATATAATCAAAAGGACAAATAACAGCACTCATAAAGCATTATATTTCAAGGAAATTCTGAGGAAAAAAATAGATATGCATTAACACAAGCAAAACTGATTTTGACAATCACACTGTTCTTTCGACACGAAGCCAGGACTTGTTCCTACAAAAAAAGTCCTGATGAATGCATTATTATATGTATTGTTCTATCTTTAGATGTCCAGAACCTGTTTAGGACCTTGATCTTCCATTTCCTTCATAAAAGTTACAATTTTTTGATGTAGGATACTCTATTAAATCCTGCTCTAGAAATGTTTGATGCTATAGGTACTGTGGTCATTGTAGAATGAATTCCAAAAACAAGTGTGGAACTAAGCAAAAATCCATTACTGATAAAATTTTAAGTGGAAGAAAATACAAAAATAAGTGCAAAAAAGAGTGGGAGGAATGGCTGAAATATGACAATGTAGCATCAGTACAGGTTTTCCCTAGACAAGTATCATTTTTCTAATGACACCAGTAACAGTTGTTAATCATATAGAAAATCATATAGTGTTCCATAGGGGATAATATTCTCCTTGATATTTCCATTTCCTTTCACATCTCCATCTTAGGAACTTCCCTTTCCTTAGGATTTTTGTTTATAGTTGCCAAGAATCTATTTTTCATGAATTTGACAAATCTATTTCTGAACTCATTTGTAGTGTTGTGGGGTTTTTTTGGTTTTTTTGGGTTTTTTTGTTATTGGTTTGTTTGGTTTTTGGTTTGTTTTTTTGTTGCTGTTGTTGTTTCCTTTTCCCCCAGTTCCTCAAACAATCAGATTCCCATTTAATTATGTCCTGTGGTTGTATGGGAAAGTACTTCCTTTTGTTTATATTAAGCCTACTGCTCATTATTATTTTGAAGTCCATTATGTTACTAGAAAAGTAAAATCATCCTTCTTTAATCATGTTTGTCATACCCTATTATAATATAAAAAAAAAAAATCTTGTTTAAATTACATAAGAAACTCCTTGTCTTTCTGATAATTCTTTCCTGAATTTATTCCAGTTACATGGTAGTCATTAGATGTTGGATGACAAGAATTTAACTTTTGTATAATTTGGATCAGTTAAGCATTTTGTATTTGGCTTAGAAATATTTTCTTTTAGGACATTAAAAATACCTTTTATTGTCATAAATATTTTTCTAATGTGTTTTCTGTTTTAAGTATAAAGGCAGCAACAGATAAATTCATAAGTGAATTCAGGATGCATCTTAATCTTCTGTTTTGTGGTACTGTCTATATTCATGTAACTATATGAGTTAGCACACTATTGCAAAAATTGCAAGTCATATTATCTTTTTGTAATGCTTGATATATGTCAGCAAAAGGATTTCAATCGTTCTTTCATTTCAGGATAAAAAATGCTTTAACATTTTAGTAACCAGGGGATATGACATACTTTTCTTATTCCTTTGAAGTGCACAATTGGCTTCTAAATGAAGGAATTGCACATTTGTATCTGCACTTTCATATACAGTCTGTGAATACAGCAACTCAGCTCTGGGGGCAGTGTAATCCCTGGGGTAGTTAGAAGTGAAATTTTGAGAAGAAGTGCTACCATTGGGATTTTACAGGGAAAGCCACTTAAGCTGTAAAGAGATGTCAAAGAGAAAGAGATAAATAAATACAGGGTAAAAATGCATTTGTCAGCTCTGGTTAATCTATGAATTTTTGTTATAATGTCTTCTCTGGAATGAAATGTTGTTACCAAGTTGTGCATTGCTCCAACATGGCCATCCATTACAGTAAAACAGAAATAGCACATTCCATTAATCACAGACATGAGGTTAAATAAAGATGTAAGCATATTGGGAAAGCAAAACTTCAAGTGTGCAGCACCTTGATATATTAACCAAATGTTTTATAAGGGTTACAGGTCTTAGACAATAATAGTAGTAATAATAAGCAAAGTTTCATTAGCCATTAACTCAGTAATACACATTTATATTGCTGCAATGCAATTGATTATTTATTGTAGAGTAAGCAACATGTGGTACACAACATTTGGAATTGGAGGGAATTTACTGGAAAAAAAATGAGTTCAAATTGAATCAATCCATTAGGTTTAATAAATATTCCTTTCAAATCTTTTTTTTTTTTTCCCTTACACTTTACTAAGCTGCTCTTTCTACATTACAGAGATGGATGCACACAGAATCCCTGGTCAATTTATTCTTATGTCAGTGGTCATTCCACTCTGTACTTTTATAAAAAAGAGACCTCCAATATGAGGCAGAATAACTTTGTGAGATATTATACTATGACTGGCTGATTATTATACATTAGGGAAGGCTGCTGGGACAATAGCCATTCCCATTTTGTTCCATTGTAAATTTTCCAAATTTTCTCCATGCTTTTTCATGTATCAGTTCTGTGCTTTTCTTTTGAGCTGTACTTTCTGCATCCTTCCTGTTCAACATCCATTTCTATTTTCTTTCCAGCATGGTTCAAAAAGCATCATTGCTCCCAGTTACTATGGACATTTATGGTGTTCTTCAAGAGTAAAATAAAACATTTAAATAACACAGTCCATGCCAAAGTCAGGTTGCAATCTAAAGGACCAGGAATTTAGTCATTGATGCCTAACTACATTTCTTGCTTGCACACCAGATTTGAACAGATTTTGTCATGGGTTGAAATTTTTCCTTGATATTATTTTCCTTGGTATTATTTCCTTGGTTTATCAATTTTAATCCCCCTGCATAGGACTAGTTAACTTCCTAATTCAATTTGGACACTTTATCATCAAGTTGACTTTTTTCAAACATATCTGCTGTTAGTTTTTTTAGATATTTCATTGGCAAAAATTCTAATCAAGTGTCCTAAGAGCTTGATGTTTGGTGTTTTTTTCATCTTATCTATAATTATAGCTAATGCAGTCCATAGCTAACTTCTATTGAACTATCCCAGTATTTTGAGTAAAAAAAAAATCTGTAATGCTTTTTCCTCACAACCTTCACTTCTTTCAGCCTTACAGTTATTTTCTTTTTATGCTTCACTGCAATACAACATCTCTATGCTGGTGTGGCCTCACCTTAAGTCCTGTTTGAAGTTTTGCACACCAAAGTATAAGATATAAAGCTTTTAGAGAGCATCCAAAGGAAGACAAGAAGGATGGTGAAGCGTCTAGAAGGGAATATGTGTGATGAATGAACATTTGACTTGTTTAACCTTGGACACTCATCACAGCTACCCATCCTGGGCATCACCAGCCAAGGTCCTGGGGCATCCTCTGACATTCAGCTTCATGCCTCTACCTCATCTTCAGCATCTGCACCCATTTCTGACATCTTTCCTCCAACTTGTCTTTCAAAGACTGCTCCTTTTTGGGAACTCCTCTTTTGGTTCCAGGTCTTCCTTCCAGAAGAAACACTAACCCCCCCATCCCAGCTCCAGTTTTCCCAGACTCTGTACTCTCTAAGCAGCATATGTGCAGAAACAGCACATATAACAAGAATATTAAAGCTCCTAATTCATCCTGCCTCATGACTCTGTATTAAATGGAAGAAACCAGATATTCCAATTCTGTTCAGCCCAGGCACTTTCAAAATTTAAAACTAGCCCATATAAGTTGCATCTAGGAAGAGGCAGGCTTCAAATTGAGAGGACGAAAGTGCAGTTTTGGACAATCGCATACACACAATTCTTTTCTGCCTGTTAGCATCACAGAAACTATATTTTCACTAACACCTTCATGTATGGTCTGATATTCTTTGAAATAAGATTTTCAAACTGTTAAGTCATTCTCTAGTACTGTAGAAAAGGGGTGGAAATGTCTTGTGCACAGTTTGCTGTGACTTCTAAACTTTCTTAAGGACTCTGCTAGCATTGTCCTACAGGAGTAATCATATATTCTTTGATCATGGGAAGGAAAATGTGAGGTATATTTTTGAAGGTGCTTTTAATGAGGTTTCACTCTCTACTTAAGCTTGAATATATTGATGAGGAAAAGCAGAAAGCAGAACTGATAAAAGACACAAGAAAGAATAAATTGAAAGATTCAAACTAAAAGTTTTTAACTGGGCACAATTTCTTAAACCTTCGTGTTAAACATCATATCAAAGTTCATCTTAGAGTTTCCTGCTGTGTGTGTATGTGTAAGCCCCAGAGTTTTCTAGAATCTCTGGAAATTGTCTTGTGATCCCATTTAAATGGTTAGCTATTTCCCAAAATGATTGCTTTATGTATAAAAATCTTAAACCTGTTTCTGAGCAAGGTTTTGGATATTTTTTTGTTTATTGGTCTAGTCAATTCCTAGCACTGATTTTTGCCTCCTGCTGGGTAGTAGAAGCAAAAATATCTCTGCAGTGTTCTCCCAAATCCTACAATTGTATTTCATGCTTCTCCCATTCTCATCAAGCTTTTTAATTTCTTAATATCCTAATTTCTCTTTAGCCCTTTTAATACACCTTTGTTAGTCTTTACTTTTATCCACTTTATACCACATCTTCCCAGCCCAGACATAACTTTATCATTCAGAAAACATTTTTCTGACATATCTGCCTGTTCCAATCAGTCTCCACCCTTCATTTCTGTTTGGTACCATCACCAGTGTTTACTATATTTTCTTTTTTATATATGTTTATATTTTGCTGTTACTAAAGGAGTTCACATTTGAGAACAGCTTGTAATGGCATCAATTTTTTATTTGGGTGATGAGTCAGTCTCATCACTGTCTTCTCTATTTCAATAATGATAGAAAAATACCCCCAACATAGTCAGTAGATAATTAGAATAAGAAATCAGACAGAAAAAGTGAAAAAAGTCCTAAAAATTACCCAATTAAATTTTTGGTTTATGACCTTTTTCTCCTTAGGAGATTGAGTGTATCAGTAAAAGATTTAAGAGAAAATTCCAAGGAACTGGAAAATGCTATATTCAGCTTCATCTCTTCCCACAGTGCTTGAGAAGACATCCAAGGTTCATAAGCGAAAGCAGAATGTTGATCTTTGACACTTGGCTTTCTTTTTGTGTTGTGTTCTTAGGTGCTCAAGACTGGATTGTGATGTGTAAGTCTTTTCACATGGATTTGAATTTCATTCGTGTATATATATATACATGTAGTTAGTCAGATCTGTCCTCTAGTCCATCTCTACTCGTTTTGAAAGAGATTCCAGGCATTTTTTTTGCTGTTTTGGAGTCCAGTCAATACCTTGAGATTTAGAAGTGCGCCAGTCAAAGCTCACATAAAGTGTATTTTTGTAACAGCTCCAGTTGTATGGAAAAGCTCCAGTGGCCTCTTATCTAATAGGTATTTAATACGAACCATACCTGGAACACAAATTATAATGAGTGTAGACGGAAGGAGATCATATGGAAAGGATGTCACAGCTCACATTTACTGGTTCAGGAAGACTACAAAACATTCAAACTTTTTTTGCAAACAAACAATTTTAAAGCATGTCTTATCTCTATTATTCTATAATTAGGGCAAAGGACAGGATGTTCTGAGAGTTTTTCACACATGTCAAAGAGCTAAGGAGAAGATAGAGCCTTACAGAAGACCTAATTTCAGTGTTTCACTTAATTTTACAATCCCTATCACAGAAAGAGGGAAAGATTCAGCACTGCTTCTGGGGTTCTACTAAATCTGCTGCTTGTGTCTCTTTTAGAGCAAGAACTTTTCTTTCTCTCCAGCCTGTAATGACAATGCAGTGGCAGGCACCATCAGCTATTAAAGTTGTGTTCAGGCTTCTTTTCTGCTTCAACTGATTTTGGTTGAGGCAGGAGAGGCAACAGCTGGGGTGAAGTAAATCTGAAATCTGCAGCATTGGCAAAGAAGCCACTGCCTTAGAAAATGTCTCTGCACACTGCATTGCAGAGTGCTGACACAGGCCAGGGCAACAGCTACTTCACCAGTTTTGTGTTTCAAGAAGAAAAAAGGCATCAACAGCAGCAGGGTTAATCCTCTTTGTTCTTTTGGCAGCAATGAGGACAGTAAAAACCATGAGTTTGATGTAGTGCTTCAATGTCATAATGGCTCCATATCAAATATGGGTGATCCAAGGCACCCAACTAACCAACACTGTCTATACTCTAGCATACCTGAAAAGTGTTTTTTACAGTCTGACACAGACTGTTATCAACCTCACTAATTCGGTCTTTTATACTCTGAAACGCAAAGCAGACATATCTATTGTTTTATCTTTTTCAGCTATATTAAAAATATTGGTACTTTTTTAAAGAAGGAAAAGAATAATAGAGAGTTCAGCACAGAGACAACAATGCAGTCTGATGCATCAGGACTGGGGGTTAATCACCACCAACAGGGTCAACACTGTCTCCAGCAGGTTTGACTCACAGCCACACTCCCTCAGGAAACATGCATGCTATGACAGTTGATTTTGGCACATCATTCTTCTGGGATTTTCAGGAGATGAGTATTAAATTCAGGAGATGATGAAATTCGTATTGGGTGAGTGATGTAAATCTGTCTCCCATTCTCCCATGTTAGGAAATTATGCTCTCTCTTAAAATGTGGCTACAAACTAGCTGTGCTTTCTCCACTTAATTTTTATTTTAGTTAGGTCTGAATTTTGCTTGAGCAGTTGGTGTGCATGTGGATATATGTCCATTTTCTGCAGGGAGTTAATCTCATTTCTTTAAACAAACTGTATTTTTCAGTACTACTTACCAGTACTTATGTGTTATTCTTTGCTGTCAAATCTTTTGTTAATGGTGAATTTCTAGTGCTTCAAAATTAAACGAGAAGAAAGTTAGCTAATTAATTTAAAACAGCGTGAAAAAAAGAACACTATTTTGCTAAAAGTCAGCAAAGATCTTTTTTTGACAGGGAAATAAAACATTTCTGAAAAGTTTTGTTTAACCAATGTCACACAGTTATTAATAGATGATTAATAAATGAGTTTAGAACAGTTTTGTACTAATATAGCCTAGAAAAAATATTTAAAAATTGCATGGCAGGATGAACCTTAATATTCCATTTAATTTCATTGTGCCTAAAAAGACAAGACAGATAAAACATTGCTGAAAGGAAATTTTTTTCCATCAAAATGCAACCCATTTTTTCTTTCATTTCCATTTGTTATGTTGCATGTTTGCAGAGAGAAAACTGAGAGCCAAAAGGTGATAATTAGTATTGCAGCCATATTTAATAGCTTTTTAAGACTTCTAGAATGCCCTTACTAATTATCCTACTTCTTCAAAATTGCCTCATCATCATTCTTTTGCTATTTCATCTACAGTGCAAATTACCTTTCTGCTTCTCTGACATTGTCCCTTCAAAAGCTTTTGCATTGTCTGTTGATCCCCCATGTCTGAAACTCATGGCACTTTATAGGTTCAGCTACTGTAAAGTGGATCAAGTCTCTGCAGACCTGGTACCAGCCATCTCTTTTATATTATCTAGTTCATCAACCTCCCTCAAATCACTCCTTAATGTATTACCACCACCACCCCTTGCAAAAACATTTTAATTTTAACCTCTGTAAAGATTTTGACACTTTCCCACCACTTTGGGTATGTGCTGTCAGTAAGTTTTTAATGTTCCTAATGTTGGTGGTTTGCTTGTGTCTGACCTACATTGCAAGGTCCTTGGGGTAAGCTCTGTGTCCTCTTGTTTGTACAGTGCTAATATATTCACCACTCAGCCAGTAATACAGTAATGGAGAACATAATAAAATACTATCTATTTTAACACCACAGCTCTAAGCTTCAGCTTTGGGGACAAGAGGATGTAAAAAGACAATTTGGCAGTTTGGGAAATTGATGAATTTACAGCCTAAGGATAGAAGATATTCAGCTTTCCCAGGGCAAGTGCTTTTTTTCCTCCTTGTTTAACAGTTATGCACAACATTTTTCCATGTAATATATTTGGAGTTACCCCCAGTCTCAAGGAGATGTTAAGGAAAATGTGTTTCATATTCTCTCAAACTTTTCTTTACTCACATTAGAAAATAATTTGGCCCATTAGCTTCAGAGCTGTACTGAAGCCTTACAATTAACCCTGAAACTAGATAAATTAACTTTATGTTTTATTGTAACCTTAACACTTGAACTCCATTTACTCATCTTCATTATTTTCCCATCTCTGTTTCTTGAGTAGCCAGAAAACCTCCCATCAAGATTATCAAGGATTATTTCATGTTAATGAAAACATTTTTCCTTTCCACAATTTAAGACCAAAATGACCCAGCATGTTATTGGGCAATTCAGTCTTCTCTTCTAACTTTGAACCAGAGATGTAAGGTTTTGACCAGTGCTAATAGGGTAATAACCTCTTGGAAAAAGTTTTAACTTTAAGAGCTCAAGCTTTACCACATATATTTCTTGTATGAAATTTTAGGAACCATATTACTTCTTTTTTACACAGGCGTTACCTAAACATGCTACTATTCAATCAATTTACTCCAAAGTTAAGTAAATCAGCCAGGACAAGAGCAGATGATTGTTTAGTGTAACTAAAGCAACTAGAATTGGAAGGGTCTTGGGGGTTAGGTGTCCTTTTAGTTCTGGCTTACCTGTGGAATTTGTTCCCATTAGTTGTGGGGAAAACCTGACTGTGGGTATTTGGTGGGTTCTTGAAGAACACAAAGAGTTCGGCAGGGCCCAGGGGGGGAAGGGAGCAGGAAAAAAGGAGGGTGGGGACAGTTTGGCCGGCTTTTCTTCAGCTTCGGAGAAGGACATGTTGGGGACAGAGCTGCTGCGGTGGGGAGAAGGGAATTTTGCCATCACCCAGACGGAGCTGCTGCTTCTTCTCTTTCTTCCCTCTTTGTTGGTGGCCTCGCACCCCCTGCCCTGCTGGGACGTGTGGCAGTGCCAGCCACCGCCGCGGAGCTGCTGATACACCTCAGCCACCGGCCCAGGATCTCAGCTCATCCCTGCTGATACACCTCATCCACCAGCCCAGGATCTCAGCTCATCCCTGCTGATCCACCTCAGCCACCGGCCCAGGATCTCAGCTCATCCCTGCTGTTCCAGCCGACCATTCCACAGAGCCCCGCAGGAGCACCGGGACTGACTGCCCGAGGGGTTTGTGAAAACAAAACCTCTCCTCCATCCCTGTCAGCCGAGAAGGCTGTCCTGGGGTCCCTGGTTCTGTGTTCTTGTTATTGCTGTAGTTATTGTTTGTTTGTTTGCCTGGTTATACTAGTAAAGAACTGTTATTCCTATCCCCAGATCTCTGCCTGAAAGCCCCTTGATTTCAAAATTATAATAATTCGGAGGGACGGTGTCTACATTTTTCATTCCAAGGGACGCTCCTGCCCTCCCTAGCAGACACCTGTCTTCTAGAACCGAGACAAAAGGCAAGACAGCTCTGGAGTTCTCAGCACAGCAAAGGCATGGATGTGTTGGAGCAGGTCCCAACAAGGGCCACAAAGATGATCACAGGGCTAGAACACCTCTCATATGAAGACAGGCTGAAAGAGTTGGAGTTGTTTAGCCTGGAGGAGAAAAGGCTCCAAGACCTTATTGCAGCCTTCTAATACCTAAGGAGGACAAACATTCACTAGAGCCTGTTGCAATAAGACACGGAGTAATGGTTTTAAACTAATTGAGGTTAGATTCAGACTAGATATAAGGAGATATTTTTTTTTAAATGAGGGTGGTGAAGCAACAGAATAGTTGCCCAGAGAGGGGCAGATGCCTGCTCCCCAGAAGCATTCAAAGTCAGGTTGAATGGAGCCAGATGTAGTTAAAGATTACACTCCTCATTCCAGGCAGTTTGGGTGAAATGACCTTGAAAGTTCCCTTCAGCTCATATTCTAGGATTATATGATTCTACATTTTTCATACTTGCACTTCATCCACTCAAGACTTACTTACTCTAGTGTCAGACATAGACTACATAAGGAAATACAGGTCAATGAAGAAGAGTTTCACATTACACCGTTTTACATCTGGCAGCTGAAATCTAGTCTGCTCACTAAACATGAATACACACAGACTATTCCAGCACCTGTTAGTATGGGCTGCTACAACAACTCCACTCATGTAGTTCTCCTTTCCTTTTGCTTTTTGCAAACAGGTAAGCAGATGAAGGAAAGTTAACAGTTTGAAGTTTAAAGAATTTAAAGAATGGGAAAGGAAGTCAGAAGTTGTAGCCTCTATTCTTTACACTGTTAACAATACTTATTGTATGACATTGGGAGGCACTTAGCTTCTCTGTTTCTAAATCAGAAAATTAGATTAGTGCTTGGCTATCTCATTAGTCAGAAGCTAAATCCAATGATGTGTGTGGAGTGTTTAGCAATTTTTAGAAGAAAAGCTTCCTACAAAATATGACACATAATCTGATATGGAATCATAGACTTGCAGAAGATCTTTCTTCCAGAGATTTGATTTTGCTAGTTGATTTGATCAAAGAATTTTTTATAAAATACCCAGAGTACACTTGCTTCACTGTTTATGAATGTCTGTCTGCAACTGAAGATGTTCAGTGTTCATTCACATGTATGACTTCAGGTGATGTGCCATATAAATATTGTATATTCTTCATCTTATCTGGCTTTCAATATTTTCTCAGATTCTAAGGTAAAGAAATAACTTTTTCTGACCTCTTTGTGCTCCATCAAAACATTTCTTACCCCATTCTGCTTGTAAAACCAGAACTAGTAAAATTCTTTTAAAAGGAACCTAGAGGGCATATATTTCTCATGTCCTGTTGAAAGCCAGCTCACTCCCTTTTTTGTGACAAGCATCCGTATTCAAAACAGGCAGCAGAGATAAGTACACCATACTCGGTTCAGATAAATCAAAAATGATATGTGTGTCAGGAAACAAGATGATGTGTGAGGGTTAGTTCTGCTCCTCTGTATATGTAATCCAGAGGTCTGATTAGCTGCACAAGTTCCAATAATGATCAGATAGCACCTGACATAATCCTTGCTTTCCATTTGCACCCTTCTCCATGTCTTTTTAAAATGGTGCCCAATATTTTTTCCTGAAGATGTGATTATTACACCTCATTCTGTCCAAATTTCTTCTTCAATCCTACTTGCAAGTGAAAAATTATGAACGATAAAAATGAATGGTTTTCACATTTGTAGAGATTTACCAGTTTGGAAGCTTTGCCTTTCAATTGCCCTCTAGTGAGACTTGCTTTGTCTTTAAATTACATCTTTTATGGTATGACATGACATCAGAGTAGTGTTTAATTGCAAGCTATGCATTTGTGATTCATTAAAGTTTGGTTGAATATTTCCAAAAAAGATGAGGTCTACCAAAGACATATTTTCAAGTCTATAACTCCTTCAACTGAATTTTGTATACAAGGGTGACAGAAATCATAAATATTTTCATGCATGGCCTTGAAACTCAAGAAAATCTTCTTGAAGACCATTTATTTGTATCAAAAAAATAGCTAAGTAACCCAATCTTAAAGAGTTATCATTTTACTAGCTAACAATATTCTATTCACCCTTTTCATAGTCTATTAAGTAGCGCTGTCAGCATGGTTCTTCTTGTATCCATTCTATTCATGTTTTAGAAGCTTGAACACTGTAAATCAGTTTAGTTCATAAAAATGAGAGGTCAATAATAGGTAGGCATCCAAGAAGCATCATTGTATAAGCTTTTTGTTGAATAAGTTATTGCCAAAGTTGTTCAGTGAAACACATTCATGGGAACTCAGTACACTGCTTCAGTGAAGCCTAAATATATGCAGCCTTTCAGCTCCTCAAGTTCAGTCACAGGATTTTGTTCTTTCCTTTCGTCTGTTTTCTCTGTCAATAAAACATTACTAATGCCAGATTTTTGTATAGTACATTAGGTAGAAAAAGGTACAACTTAACTGCTTCCCCTGCACAGTTCCCATATCTGACATCATATGACATTGTATCTAAAGCATTTTGATGTCTGTGACAGTTGATTTATATTGTGGATATTCCTGTACATCACCATTTTATGAAGAAGCTTGCCTGCAAAAACATCTCACTCTTTGTACTTGTTCTGGTTTTCATTTTTAGTGTCCCAAATACAGCACATTATCTAGGTAGTCTGCATTTTAAAAGAGAGGGTAACTGCTTTTCTTTGCATAACATTTTTTGAAGGCTTTTCTAAAGTTCCATAGGTCCTTTTGAACATCAAAATCTGTGCTAGATGTAAAGCTGCAGTTGATAGAAGCCTTTACAACAGACCAGAGAAGAGTGAGAGATCATGGTTTAATTTTCTTTTCTTGTGGTTCCAAAACCAAAAATCCACTTCATGTCTTAACCCGATGTGAGACTTACAAATTGTCACTTGCCATTCATAGGCATCATGCATGTGTAGCGAGGTTCCAGTGGATCCTGTACCTTTATTTCAAGTGGGTATCTGTAGCTGGAGCCCTGTCAGGTGACTTCCATCCCAGGTGTACCAGGAAGGAAATCACTTGGATGTCAGCTGTGGTGTGCCCAACTGAATATCGGACAATATTCAAAATACTGCACATATAAGTGCAAAGTCTACAACTAGAAGAAAGCTTCTAGGGCCTTATATAACTAATTTTAATATAACAATTCTTCATCTTGTTTCCTAGTATCATCCTGTCTCATGAATATATTTAATATAAGAAAAAGAATCCCAGAAAATTTTGGGTTCTTGTCACAGCAAACCCTCCAGAATTCTGCCAGATATCATCTAAGTCTAGTTATGCACATGGATCAAAAATATTCCAGAGGAAATCTACTGCTTAAATTTAGCAGTCTATATGAAAGTTAAATCAACAATACAAGTAGATTGAGCAATCCAGTAAATATACCAACCTGAATATTTATAAGCTTGCCAATACAAAGCAAGCATTAATTGTTTTAGGAACCATAAAGTCTATTAGGGATTCAGTGACTTTATCAAAGATTATTTTTACCCCTGCAGTGAAAAAAACCCATGACTTTCATCTTCTGTTTTGACTTCCTTCTCATTAAATCTGTAGTCTTTTCAACATTGCCTATGTGTAGAACTAGATGTATTTAAATAATGTATCAGTGTTAAAAAAATATATTTATTCTCCAAATGAATTTCCTTTTCCATTACTCCCTTTCCAGCGGGAGATTCAATTCATCCAATACTAAAAGTGATAGAAAGAATAAAAAATGTGGGGTTAATTACGTCTTATTCAATCACATTGACAGTCAACAAGAACATATTTGAATGCTTTCATCTCTCCTGATCCATGCCTTCATTAAATATAGCATCCAGGCACATTACCTGCATTTTTGTATTGACATAACTCCATAAATTAATGTCACAGTAGAGGAGAAAGGAAAATATAGTAAAAACTTTCATAAAATATGAGAAAGATTCCTGAAGACTTTGTTGTATTACAAGTTAAAAAATCTGCGCATGAATGACAAACCAATGATATATCAAGGCAGGAACTATAATATGACATTTTGAAACTTTCTAATTTTGAGTTCTAGGGAAGAGACAAAAGTCAAACATTAAATTCCAGCATAATAATTAACCCATTTTCCCAAAAATACATTCAGGAAAACACATATCTAATTACTATGTTTTATGGTAATAATAAAAAAGTGAATACAGACTTGTAAACAGTGTTGGTATTTGCATTTTTCCATTATGACTTTCATTCTGTAAATTAAATTAGATATTTATATATTAGTATAACGTGTTTTCACCATATTAATTTGTTTATGAATATTTTTCTGCTTAAATAGATAAATAAATCAAGGGGAAATAAACATATCCAGCTGTTTAATCAGATTGAGTACTGAACTTCCAGAAAAGTCAGTAGGAAATTTGGACTTATATCAACAGCATAATGAAAGGCTAAAGGAAATTATTACTAAAATTATTATATAATAAAATTATATAAATTTATGTAGATAGATATCCTGTTGGTTCCAATATTCATCTTGTTGTCTTGAACGCAGACTTGTTATCGGGTACACAGCACTAATTCACACAGCGAGGTGAAGTATTTCTCTACTTTATTTTAGTTTGCACAAAGTAGGGAGCAGGTAGTAACCCTCAAAAGGCTGGCTTGCCAGCCCTCAAAACTTTGCACTATTTATACATTTTAACAAACAATGGTATCAGCATTCATTGGTTACAAATTGCACAAGTTTTCTGTTTATTAATACTCAACCCCCTTTTTTGCTACTTATATCTCTCACTTCTCCTGCTAATTAGTGCATGGGCACAGCTCTTCTCCCCATTTGAGTCTGGGGTCTGTTTGAGAAGGTGATTAATGAGTCAGTGGTCACAATTGCTCACACCTTCCCCCTAGTTACTGCTCACTCCTGCTGACTTCACTCATGGTGGCTCTCATCCAGACAGACCATTCATCTTGGGGTAGCCTTCTCTTTTCCTTAAAACAAAAGATTATCCAAGCATAAAATTTTCAAATGCAATTGCTTAATCATAGCTTTCCAGCTATAGCTACTGATAAACACTAAAAAAAATTGCAGTGTGATTCAAATCTTGAGGGGCTCACACCTCAGGGGGGGGCTCAATATCAATCTGAAAGATTAAACACATGGCTTGCCATCTGCCACTCATCCAGATGGGCTCAGAAAAGCGTGGTGATTGAGGTTCTGTCTGGATAGGTGGAAGGCTTGTGTATTTATATACCAACTATCTGGGAAGGAAAATAAATGTGTTTGTCTGCTGAGCAATTTAACTGAGTTATGAGACAAAAGGGGAGTGTCTTTCCTCTGCTGGATTTAAGGCTTCCCCTCTTGACTCCAATCAGAAAAGTGGATAACTTCCACAATACTGCTTTGAAGACACAGAAATGTAAGTTGTTACGCATTTTAAAATGCTCATTTTGAGTGCTTTTGCATACACTGTTGCTAATCTGTCATGTGATCATTGGAAGAGGATCTATTGCAGAAACATATTCATTTAATTTGCAGAAGAAAGAAATTAGCAGAATAACCAAGGAAAATCCACCTTTTCATAGACACTTGAAAGCTATAATACGCCTGTGTGAGCTCAGAGAAAAAGGGTAAGCACCCAAGAAATTACTTGGTAATAGATTTTTCATGTATTTGGTAATAGATTTTTCATGATTCACCAAAAGTGCTACATAAAAATACAAGTGGCATTTTGGGGAAAAGTGAGTGATATACAAGATACAGCAGCAAAAGGCCTGACTGTTTCTGTATTTACTGAAGGATTTTGCAGCATGATAGACAAAGCTGAACTAACTGTGATTTACCGAGTTCAAAGTAACCACAACAGCAAATCTGGTGATATAACTTAAGCATATGTTATAAAATCCTGCCAGTGACACTGGGTGTCAGTATGGGACAAACATTATGCCACTGCCATCTGCACTAGTGAGGGGAGAAGTAGTGCAAATGTTTTTAGTATGGGATGATGACACACAAAAGGCTTAATATCTACAAGTTAAGGGAAATGAGAGGTGGTTTTAAAAAATTGAAAGGAAGGTGTGACTAATCTATAACCATAGCACTTTGTAGCACAAATAGGTCTATATCCATGAGGCAGTTGTGGCTGATCACAGTAAAGTCTACATAGCCACCTCTAAAACTATCTGACATGGATCCTGCTAAAAAAAAGCAGTATTTGAGAGAAGAAAATATGGAAAGAATATTGTTCTGGACACTTGTTATTCCTGACTGCCACCACAGTTCATCATTCCTCCCAGGCAACTATAAAAGAAGGTATCCTTGATATGGTTCCCATAGACAAAAAAAGCTGCCTACAGAAGCATGACCAGAAGAATGCAGAATGGTTTTTTTCCTAGCCCTGGCCCTGCCCACTATCTGGCAGGAGTGGCCAGAAACATAGGCAAGAGTTCTGTGCAGAAGGCTCCCTGACACGTGGCCTAAAGAAGAGAAGGAAATACAGCTAGGAAAATTGCACCAAGGAAATACTGGCCCTTGAGAGCAAGAGAAATTTTTTTAGGATGTAGTGGATTAAAACTTTCTGTAGCTGGTGTAAAGGAATAATCCTCTCACAGTTATCAGTTGTCAGGGGTTGTTGCAGAGCTTTAGCATTAGGAATTTTCTTTCCAAAGGTATCAGTCAGGACAAACACAGTAATGTTTGAAAGTGTCTTTCTGCCTGAGAGGCAATCCCTTTAAAAACATTGATGGAAGGATGATGGGTGTCTTATACCTTCATCAGTTTATATTTAGTGCTAACATTGTATTGAAAGAGCACAGATACTTAGAGTATTCCAGCTCTTGACTCAGTTGTTGAAATGGGAAAAGGAGAGAGAGATATCAGCAATTGAGCTTAAATCCTCTAAAAAAAAATTTAATTCTATTTGAGTAATTTTCCTTCTGAATTTTTAAACTATTAATATGACATCATTAACACAACCAAGCTTCATTAATACTTACATAAAGGGTCATAATAGCATTAAGCGAAATAATGCTTAATGACAAATCCATTACTCTTCTGAGACCCATCTCACCACTTTTCACCACCTCTATTAAACAATGAAAGAGCAGAAAATTAAAAAAACTGTCAGAAAACAAACAAAAAACCAAAAAAAAAAAACAAAAACCAGTATGAATTCCCACCAAATTGTCAAAGACATGTTTCAAATTCTCAAACACAGGTGGAAAATCACTACATGTTTTGAGCTTTGATAGTATGAAAATCTCTCATAAATATAATTATTATTACAATAAGAAACATTATTTCCAGACTTCCTTCTTATCAACTTTTTTACAGCAACTACAGCAGCATTCAATAATAAGAGAAACACTATAATTTTCTTTTTCTGACTTCATCAATTTTAATGGTGTTTCTTATTATCATCTCTTAGGTCTTCCAGTCAGGGCTCAAAGTCGGCTTCCACACTTGTTCACAAAACTCTGAGTTAAAGCATTGTGCTGTTGAAAACCTTTTGGATCTATTCTCATTGGCATCAGAACTGAGTTCTGAGTATTCCAGTGAGATGTCCTGGTAGACAACTACATCTCTAATACCACCTCAAGGTGTTTTGTAATTCTTGATTTTTTTGTTTGCTTCAGACTGGATTAATAGAGTTACTGTAACAAACATTGTCAGTGTGTATGGAAGGACCACAGGTATTGTCCATATTAAGCCAGCAGCAACTTTTTACAGAACCTCTGCCAACTTAAAATGCAGGTAAGAGTCAGGAAAAAAAACACCTGAAATTTCAAATATTGTTGCTATTCTTATCTGCAAACTGCTGTATGCCTATGATGTTCTGTCTTCAATTTTAATTCTGTGAGTACTGAGAAAATAACAAAAAAGTACATAAACCATGGTAAGTAGCATCAGTGGAATGACAGTAGTGTCAAAGAAAACAGGTAAGTTCCCCATGGAAACTTTCACTGCAGCTGTGATATTAAGGAGGATTTATTCTGTGAGACTAATTTCAGCATCACACTATCTTAGGGAAACCCACTGTGACAATGTGGCTTTTAAGCATCAGGGATTACTTCCCTCTGGGTGTTTGCAACTGGGGCAGGCTGAACATCCTAGGACTTCAGGAGATCCAGTCTCCCAGGCTGGATGGGTTTAGTTGCTGTTACCTACCCATTTCCAGGAAATTCTCCAATCATCCCCAGACATCTCACATCATGTCAAATGCACTTCCTTACACTTCTCAGCATTTCCTATTGGTTACCAGCAAATGCAGCTGCTAAAGGTGATTACAAAATTTTCATTCATCCATGATGGTAAGGTTGTGTAGTAGCAAAGCAAGCTGTTGACAGAGAACTAGAGGTTCTCTCCTTGGACTATCCTTTTCTTTCTGATCTTTTTCAAAATCTCTATAGCCCAGACTTCAGGCAGCAATGGATGATGCATGTTGCTTACTGCATGACTGCCAAAACCTGGCTCCATGTAAAAGCCACTTCTGAAGAACAATGCAAAGAGCTTTTTTTAGGAGCTTACTTCTCTCTCTGCCAAATGTTTTGGTGTGTAGTAGGCCTGTACAATAGGCAGCCATGCCTGTTGCTATTTCTTACAAGGTTTCAGCTTATAGCTGAGTGGCATGGCAGGTTTACAGGCTTCCTTTATCAGATCTAAAAAGGAGGAAAGCAGATTATGAAAAATAAGTTTTCATATTGTTGTACGCCTATATCAGCAGGACTGAGAGGACAGACTGCCAAGTTTCAAGGAAACAGGGTCATTCCTTATAAATGAGCACACTGCCTAAACTCTCTGCTTCATGAAGAGACAGGTCTTGGAGACCTCAGTGTAGATAGCCACATTACAAGAATAGAATCCTTACCTTTTTCCTGAATTTCAAATGTAAAGGCACCACTTCCTCCTCAGGAGATAACATTTCCAACTAATTTATACCAATTTGTCATATCTTATCTACACCATAAAAATGTTTCAAACATACACTATATTACTGTAAATATAAAAATTGGTGTTACAAAGTTGTTACCAAGAGTTGTATCATTAAGCTGCATCATTTTGTTGAAAATTAAAAAGGTATAAATAAAAATGAAGAAAAGATATACACACATACTTCCATCTAAAAAAAAATAATTTGATTTTGATAGTGGTCTAAGGAAAAACTGAAGAGCTGCAGGGAAAAGCAGGAATCATGTTCAGCTGCATACTTGATAGCCTGAAGACCCAAAGGATAGATGTTAGAACAATTTGGTGTTGCATCATTACTTGAAAGCAATAACTCTCTTACCGCATGATTCATCTTCTTGAGTCACAAATGTATAAGCCATTTACATTATACACACTCTGTCAAGTAATGAGGTACTTCTTGATAAATATTGGTGCTAAAAGTGCATTCAAACAGTTCTCTGACAAAATCTGTCTCTTTAGTGCTTACAAATCTGTAGCAATGTATTTCCTCTGGAACTGAAGTAAAATGCCTGAGAATAGAAAAAAATTTATATGTATCATAATAAAGTTATTTATTTTTTGCCTTACTTTGATTCTAACTGGATATCTTATATTCAGAGAAGTTGAACAACAGTCTTCCCAGTTGACTCAGCCTGGAGTTCATCTATGAAGGTGTGTTATCAAAGTTGTCCAAAGGGAGCAGAATGCCTTTGAGCAATGGTATGTGACATGCCAACAACTGGCACTGAAGGGACATGTTTTAGTCATGCATATGGCAGTGGCACGTTTACAATTAGACTATATAATCTTAAAGGAATTCCCCTACCTAAATGATTCTATGATTCTATGAATTCTTGTTCTTGTACATATTAAATATGATTAAACAAAGAAGACAACTATAAAAGAAAAACAAGTTCTGATTCTCTATCTTTGTATTTTTTTTCTTTCTCTCCTGCCCCTTCTTCCTTATCACTTTCTAAATTTCCTAATCTTTTTCCTAATTTTCTTTGATGTCATTGTCTTTCACCTTACAATTTTAGTTTTTAGATCAAGTTATTTCTTTGCCTGGTAATGAAAAAGGCAAAATAATTATATATCATTAATATAATTAAATGTGGTGACAAATCACATATACTGTTGAACTACGTAACAATTAATAGCTGGAGGAAAGCATTGAAAACCATATCACACGATGAGTTTCTAGTATTATTTCTTTTAATAGATTTTTATGAATCATCAGTTACTCTTAGTGTAAGGTTATAGACCTAAAGGTACAATTAAGTCATTTGAAGCCATGAAGTGGAATGTGAAATATCTCTCTGCAATTTTATTATAGAAAACATACCTAACAGGCTGTATTGGCAATCCTGTTTAATTTGCTCTTTAATTCAGCTTTAGCAGCAAAAATATAACATCCACTTTCTTCATCTTCATCATGTATGTAGCTTTGCTCCAAAATGACTTGAAATTGTTTTTTAAAGTATGATTTCCCAGTTCTTTGAGAGCCACTCTTTTGAAAGTCAATTTTATCAGTGGAGACATGAATGAAAATTAAGTACTTTATAATCTCACTTTTTAGATGAAGTTTAGTTCCAATAAATAGACATTCTCAGCACCTTTAAATGCATAGTGTCAAGTTCAGAGATGTAAATATTGTGCTGTAGCATGGATTTCCTTGTACTCTGACTTGCTTGTATTGTGCTGTATTGAAATGGTGTATGGGCTCCCTTAATCCTGCTTCCCTCAATGGATGTTTGACTCTGGAATTATAATTTACATACAAAAATATCATAGGGAGACAAAAATTAAATTGAAAAGAGGCTGTACACATGTTACAGCTATGAAGGAGTTTATTAAAGAAGAGTTCATAGCCATCAAAGTACAGATCACATGAAATTGAAGAAAAAGAACCAATACAGACAATTTTGAATTAGAAAACTGATAGACTCTGCTAAACATAGAAACAGGAGGAAATGAGACTGCGGAGCTTTAGGGGAAAACACCTGAAAAATTGGTAAGAACAATTTCATAACACTTCAAGTCATCTGTCACTTTACAGAGAGGTGAAATGTAAAGAAAATCGTAAGTACTCTACAGAGGACAAAACATGGATGCCAAAAACTTGCCATCTCTGCTACCATGGAACAAAAAGTGTATGAATACCCACATTTATGCAGGCCAAACTTGCAGACAGGACCAAAGGAGAGCTTGGCATCCACAGAAGTCCTCTAACTCTTAGCTCATACCCAAAAATGATAGGCTGCCAATACACCCTGCGGTGGCAGCTACTGCTGTTTGTAGACACATCCCTCTTGCAATACCTACATGCACGTCAGGAAGAGACTTGTCACTGGCTGTCCAGGACAGAAGGCAATTAACTTGATTTTCATATCAATTTAGAGGTCCATAATGATGCAAAGCCAGGGGATTAAAAATTGTTCCTCCTTGGTCTATCTGCATAATTTTATAACGGGCTAAGTCAAGGGAAAACGTTCCCCCTTCTATTCAGCAACATGGTTGTATAAATTGTGGATGTGGTAGAGGTGAGATTCTTAAGTTATTATTTGGGATTGACTTTACCAGGGAATTCTCTCACTGTTAACAGTTTGTCCTTAGAAAAACAGAGGACAAGTATCATCTTTGAACATTGTCTGTGTTTCTTTTAATTACTTGCTTTGGGCATTATTTCTTGAACTTCTTTTAATATCTGTTGGCTGGAATTTCACAGAGAACAATGACATCCAGCAAACCCTTAAGGTATAAATGAAGCCTATTTGAACCAGAAAGATGGGTCACTGGAAGCTTCAATATGAGCCAAATTCCCTGTTGGTGTAAATGGACATCTGTTTCATTTGAAGACTGCACTATAAAGCACCTTTATGGAAACAAGTTTTTAGTTGTCATAATTATGTACTCCATGAAAAATATTTTTGATCCACAAAAAGACTTGATCTCTTCTTCAAATGAAAATGTCTAGTCACATTTACAAATTGATTTCATGGCTTTAGGTGTAAGATTAATAAGTAATGCTATGTCTGGCTTTAAAAATGTTGTTTACATACATCTAGGTTTTAGGGAGCTAACTAATGTTGCTGACCAAAAGTAGCTCTATTGGCACATCTAAGCAGCCAGACAGAGGCTTTGTGAATCAGTCTGAAAGAGCTGAGCTGCACTGGAGTTACAGTTTAGCTGATTAAATGCTGATTTGGCTCTAGGCTGTGATTCCCAATGTCGCAGTGGCAAGCCAATTTCCTGCCTGCTCTACACCACCATAGTTCGTTTAAGATCAGTGTATGAAGTTAATGCACTTTAAGTTAGTTATTGACCTGGGCCAATACTTTTCTAAGAAATTACTAGAGTGCAGCACATCCTAATTAATTATAGACTGATTGTAGCTGGTTTTACATTGTTACTGAATGCAACCTGGATTCTGTTTCACATTTCAAAATATATTACCTCTTTTTCTATTTCTCACAAACAGATGATGCAACTTATTGTCACTGCTAGGGAGGGATCCATCAGCACCTATGTTAAGCTAACCAGTGGATAAATAAATGTACAAATGTTTGCAGTGCTTGAGTTTGCACACTGTATAAAATGTAATTGTATTTAGACTCACAGACTGTGCTTCCCATCAACATTCCTGGGAGCTTCACATGTGAATCGATCAATCTGAACCGCAAGCATTTAACAGTGTGTCATGGCTGTGCAACCCATGATTTTGAGTTGTCAACAGTTGAGTTAAAGTACCACAGAATTTAGTCATGACTTCTATCTTAAAAAGCCAAACACTTTTTTATTTCAGCTGTATTTCATGCTTTTCCAAAACACCGAGAAAATTATGTACTGAATTGAAACAGATGCATTCCCAATATGTTAAACGGCAAGAGAAAGAAACACTACTGAAACCTCCCTTTGAAATTAACTTCACAGATCTGTAAAATTAATACACATACAAATCTTTGATTTAGATTGCTCCTTATTTATTTGCTTGTTTGTGGAATTTTTGCAACACAGTGTTTGACATACTCTAGAAACCAGAAGTTACTAATAGATAATTAGTTGTATCATTTATTTCAAAACAGCTGGGCAGAGCGTTCTGAGAAAGGTCTAGATCATATCCTGATACCAAAGAAAATCAATTTTTACACTGCACAGTTTTTACCTCATCAAGGAAATTTTGCCTGACCTTGCAAAATATTCTACAGTTGACTCAAACAACCAAATAAATGTGTAGTTCATTACCTGACAAACATCTTAACTCTGAGTCCTTTAACTGTTTTTATCTCTTGGTCTCCTACACATTTATCTCTTCTTTCTCCACTTAAGACTTCAGGAGAATTCAACAGACCCTGCATAAGGACAGACATGATAATATTTTCATTTATGTAATTGAAGTATAAACTTTTTTTTTCATTTCTATTGTTTAGAAGAGAGTTAGTATGTCAAGTCAATAACTAAAACTTTCAACACATATAGAGACACAGTTACACAGAAATGTTAGAATAAAAAAAAAATCTTCATATAATCATAAAATTTTTTGTGTTGGAAGTGAACATAAAGATTTTCTGGTTCCAGCCCCCCTGCCATGGGCAGGGACCATCCACTAAATCATGTTGCCCAAAACCCCATCCAACCTGGACTTCAACACTTCCCTCAAATGGGACATCCACAACTTCTCTGGGAAGCTTGTTCCAGTCTGACCACCACCACTGTCAAAGATATCTTATTATTATCTAATCTAAATAGTTTCAAATCATGAAGTAGAAATTTAAGGGAGGATAAAGTAGTATTTTCTGCTTTACAGAAAATATTATTTGTGTATAAAATATTATTTACAAGATAAAAAATAGAAGTAAAATGTAGCAAGATCAATGTTAGATTTCAGGGAAAACTGCATTAAAAAAAAAATACAGCAAAGCACTGAATAAACTGCCTTGAAATCTTCACATTTACAAGTTTCAGGAATTGAGCAGATGAATATCTACCAGAAAAAAAACAAATATACCCAGAAAACTGGACCAACAGCTCCCTTCTACTTCTTTTCCCTTGAACTTTTTTTTACTGAATCTGAACCTCAGTCTCCTATGCCTAGTATGTCATTAAAAATTCTAAAAGTACCTGAGATTCTATCCCTGCTCTACCTCTAGGTGCAAACTACAGCTGTTGAGGGAGAAGAGAAAACTGTATTGTTCATGTCCCCAATAACTAGAACATAAATTTGGATTTAGACTAAATGTTGGAAATATTTATCTGATTTCAGTGTTTATTAGGAACATAACCAAAGAGCTGAAAAATATTCACTTTTTTTCTCAAGGTTAAGTTCCAGCTGTTTGTCCTTTTCACGTTTCCATGTTTGCTACATTATTAACACTAAACTGTAACACAGGAGGAGTACTAAATCAGGTGTCTACAGTCAACTTTGTGTTTAGAACTGATTTTTAATACATATAAATCACTATAAACACAACTGAATGGAAAAACATCTAGCCAGTTTTGCACTTTTATCCCTGGTTTCAGAAGTATGAGCATACATTTCCACTGACACCACTGGAAATCTGTGGTGGGAAATGACACTGGAAATCATGAATGACCAGAATCATCATCTGTTCCCAAAGTGAATTTGGCTTCACAGGCACCCAACTCTTAGGTGAAACTGTAATGAAAACAGTAGTTTTCTAAAGCTGGTCTAGCACATTAGAGGCAGAATGATTCACAAACAAAAGGTTTCCCATTAAGCAGCAATGCCTGTAACAGCTTTAGTATTAGCAATTCTGGCAATTCAGTGCTTTTCAGCCAGGGTAGTGTAGGATAAGGACACCCATATCTCCATGATGTATTACTTCACCATTAAGTAGATGTGAAGCATCCATCACTGGTCATCACCAGAGCAGGATATGGAAATCACTGAACCATTATGCTGCTCTGGAACATTTCTTATGTGCCCAAGCTCTTGAGCACTTGACCTTCAGCAAATACATGCATACCTAAAAATAAACTCATGAGTAAATGTTTGCACAAGTGGCACAGAAAAATACTGACAGTTTTGGTGACAAATTTCTACTCTATACTAACATATAAACACATTTTTAAACAGAAAAGACTGAAGCCTCAGAACAAGCTGCTACTCTGAAGGCCTGTCTACCTGAGGATTTAAAATAGTTTTGCTTATTTATATAAACCAAAAGACGGGAAAGCAATGCTGCTGGAATATGTTGCAACATATTGTGGAATAATGTGTTATTGTGAAATAATACAAAGAGGTTTCAGACTTTTAAAGTGAAATTGCTACTGATATTGAAAAGCATAATTTCCTGTCTTAATTCCAGCCCCAAATTAGCTTGATAGTCTTTTGTGGTCACAATAGATTCTGATGTATTGTAGAAATGATCTCACACTTTTGTGATGCCTTGTCAAAAACCGTAACAGTATCTTAAGATACATCATCCTTTATTGTCAGAACCTGATGACTCTAATTGATGTTATTCATTAGATAGGCTCTGTTAGTGGATTCTTATTGTTTGAGCTAACAGTTTCGACTAGCGGAAGAGAACACTTCCATACTGAAGCGGTCATTCCCAAAAACCAGAATTTTTTCCACTGATCAAAGGTTTACAAAACCATTAAAAGATCATTTTAAGCTTTCATTATTAATTTTAAGTCAAGTAATTTTTTACACAAATTAATATTTGGCACAGAAATATAGAGGTTTTTGGTTTTCTAGGGACATTTTTAGACAGTTTCCTTATTTTCATTTTCTCCAGATTCGAGTAGCCTGCCTCAGAAACTTTCATAAAGAGAGAAGAAAACCAGTGTAGAATAGAGGAAAAGTATCTCCTTTTGGATTTACTTAGTTCACATACATGGATTGTCCCAAAAATCTGTTCTTTTGTGCTTTTAGAAGTTTCTCTAGAAGCCATAGTTCATCTTGCTTCTTTTGCAGTTAATGAATCTTAGCAACTACAGAAATCTTGCAGAGCAAAAGCAATTTCCTACCTTGCTGATTCATGCTCTCATGTACATACAGCATTCCTGACCTTGGAATCATAAAGAAAGACAGACAAAGTAGCCTAATTTTGCTCCCCATCTTTCACTTGCCTTTGGCCATGGATTGCTGTAACTTCAGCTTAAAATCAGTTTAAGAAAACTTTTGTTCAATCTTCATATTTAGGTTTTAGAAATTTTATAAAATTATTAACAAATTGATTTAAGTTTCCATGTGATCTGTGATTGTTTTTCTAAGGTCTTTTCCCTAAGGCATTGAAAATGAAAGTAATAGATGAAGTACTATTCAAATTGATTTCCTCTTTCAAAAAAAAAACTTTTCCAATGAACAAGGTCTGAATGAAAATACAGTGATATTGTTTAATCTTTGGCTTTAGCCAACATATATACTTCTTAAAAAATTAAATCAATGGTACAAGTAACAAGTATCCCCTTAGAATTTTGGATTTGTCTTCCCATTCCACAGTACTGTTTCTTGCTACAGTTTATCAGTCTACTATGCAGACACAAGTAAAATGATATCTTAAAAAATAAAAGTAAATAAAATCAAAATTGAAATAAATATTAAAATTAAAAATAAAACAAAAAATAAATAAAATATGTAAAATAAAAGAAAATATGTATAAAATAAAATACATAAAATGAAATAAAATTAAATAAAATAAAATATAAAATAATAAAAAGGTTTTTTTATTAAAAAAATTAAATGTAATATTAAATCTAAAAGAATCGTAGTCTCATCTGAGGATGATTCTTTTCAGTATATTTCTCTTTTCTTACCCTTATTTTTTCTCATTACAGATCCTGAATATTTTCAAATTTGATTCATGGATTCCCACATGGGAAGGCATTTGGGTTGTATAAAGCCTCATTAAAGTCAATAGATGCCCCAGGGCATACTAAATTCTCACTACATCAAGCTCCTTTTTCGGATGAGTTTCTTGGAGGAAATACTGGTATTTTCAATTTTGTGTGCCTAAAGCAAGTAATTTATATGAAAGTGGCAGTATTTCCATAAGGACTGACAACCAAAAACACCAAGCAAACTAACGTGAACAGCAAATGATTTTGAAATAATTGGCCATTATGTATCTGCATGATCACCAATGAAGAAAAAATTAGCATACTGCAGCTCATTGAGACATCTGCAACATAAAAGGGAGATTGACAGACTGAAGAGAAGGAAAAACCCCAAATCTTCACTGGGGTACAAACTTGAGAAGATAACTAAGAAGGCAAAACAATTTACTTCATCAAAAGAGAAGCCTGAGATATTATTTAATCACAGTATTGGAATACATCCAAGATAATACCAACCTTTTTAACAATAGAAACATATTACTTTAATAAGAAATATAAAAGCCTGCTTTAAAAGTCTGGGTACTAAATCCATGCAGATTTATATTAAAAATAAAGGCACATATCTGTCATTATGAGAGTGGCTAGTGGGTTAACTCTCAAAATAAATTACTGAGGTAAAGAATAGTTCTCCATTTTTTAACAACTTCATTTCAAAACTGATTTCCCTTCTTTAAAATACATTTTAGTTGAACAGAAATGTGAGAGTTTACCACAAATGTAATTGAATGAAACTGTGTGGCATGTGGTTCTGTTACCAAATCAGATGGACATTTCTACATTTTAGAGTGTAAAAATCAGTGAAAAGATCTCAGCAAAAAATCACAGGTGTTACATCCCCACTTTTGAAAATTTGCTTTTTTAGATAGAATAATGAGTGATAAAGTATAAATCCAGTACACAATTCAGAAGAAAAAATGTGGTACATTAAGGATACTAAAAAGTAAATAAATTTTTTAAATGAATATAAATCAATGTCTAGGTACCTAAATAGAACGCTTTTTATTACTGACTTATTTTTCTTCCAATTGAAATACATTTTGAAGGAAAAAAATAATGATGAAATTTTAGCACATGAACTGAATGGCCTGAAAGATTTTGGGGTAACACCAAAGTAGAAGTTTATAATTTCATCCTCTTGCACCCTTAGTCACATTAAACCTCCGTACAAATTAGGGCTACTTGAGAGGGACCATGCCCATTGAAGAAAGCCAGTTTGATTACAGGAGGCAAGGTCTGTGCAGAGAGGTCATACTTTTATTAGACCACCATAGGCTTGGTGTGAATTCAGTCTCCTGTGGACTCTAGCTAGGAGAGGGTCAATGAATGCCTATTGTGATGATGTTTTCTATGGAGGGGATGACCAAAGGATCACCACTGTGTACCTCATGGGTCTCCTTCTCCTCCTGCCCTTCTTTTCCCAGTGGTAAACTTCTGTGTGATTAAATTAATGGTAAAGCAGCCTAAGTGCTCTCAGTGATGTATAGTGGGGCAAGGTTAAATTCCCTGTGGACTGTGGGCAATGAAATTCCACAAATACTTCTCAGGATGGAAACAGCCAGTTTTTAATCTTCTATTTCTTTAGATACTTTACAGGCGTATTCAGGATTTATTTGTAGATGCAGATATCCTGACAGATGTTTTTTCTACATGCCAGGCCTAGACAATTTTTTGTGTCTTGTTTTGTATTGCTGGTGAAATGGGTGCTAATATGAACAGGAACAAAAAACAGACGCTTCAGAAGTCTGTCAGACTTAATAGGCATCTTTCTCTTCATATGAAATGAAATATTTTTTGATCAATGTCAACATTAAAAGTACAATATTCAAGAACAATATTTTCCATCCAGAGGTGTATCCTTGGCAAAATAAAGGATGTGTTTCTCTTAGCTTCCTTCATGGATTTTGGATCCTCTTCATTCTTCCCCTTTTGCCCTATAGAATTTGAAAGCGCCTCATGTATTTTCCTAAACACTTAATTGACTGTTCCTGCATTACTTGGAAACCTGAAGCCAAAAGGGCTGGGGAATAAATGATATTAGTGAGAATTCTGCAGCCCTTCCAGAGATCTTGGGAGAAGAAGATGGACCAAAGATAAAGAGAAGGAAATATTTCCTAAAATTAAGTGCAGTATAGGCAGAAGGTTACCAAAGTGCAACATGCTTTATGGAGCATAAAATAGCTATTAGACCTGGTTCAAAAGTGCAGAGCTAAATATTTTACACTGCTAGGGAGACGAGTGGTGTAGCTTAGTCTGGGGACTGTATTCCACAAAGAATTTTGAGGTAACATGTTTTCCTGGAGTCCAGGGCATTTTTCTCTCTATGATGATGAGGAACATTCAGGAATTCTGATTTGACTTCCACATCCTTCACTTCTTCATTTTTCGATTTTCATGCACTCTCTGACAGGTTGGCCCCTTGTGTATGGAAGTCATTCCTATGAATCCTGCACTCACATTACTCTGAGATCTCGCCAGAAGGAGAAGAATAAAACTCAACTTTGCTTTTGTCTCAGGTAACACGATGTTAGGTGGAAAAAAATCAGTACATAATGCAAATGATAATTCTGGTTTTATCAGACACTTCTAGCCCCTTAAAGTGTCAAAAAGGATTAAGGTTAGTCATAATCATAACAAAAGTTTATTTTTTTTAAAAAAACAAGAATCACACAGCAGGCTTTTTCTATAGCAAAATAAATCTGAATGTTTCTTTGAACTAAAAATTATGTTAAAATCTATAGTCTCATATAATATTTTTAATTGATTCAAATTAAAGAATGTGTCCAGTATCAATGCCAGAGAAGACAATAAAGTCTTTTTTCCACAAGTATCATCCCACATATCCACAGTTTTGACCATCAACCTTTTTCAAAGTTCTATTCAAACCAGACAATGAATTTCTTTGACAGCCTGAAAAAACATTGTTTAACCTCACGTGGGAAAAAGGTGCTTTTCTTCCTCACAGCAATAGTTCTTGAAGTTGAGAAGCAGCATGATAGGAGTGGTTCACTGAGGCACAGAGCTCTCCTCTGCCCTCAGCACCTTTGTGCTGTCAGCATCCCATTGGATGTCAGCTGTGCAGCAAGAGAGCATTGCTGATGTGCTCTGAAGAGAAGAGCACAGGGGTGTGCAGAGCTCCCTGGGAGCAGGGGCTCAGGGAGGCTGATAACAGCCACAGCTGAGTACAGAGAGCACAATGACACTGAGCTCCAGCATCATCCTAAAGTGCATCATCCTGGAGGCTTCATATTCTTCTCTCATCCTTCAATTCCTTTTATTCCTCAGTTCTGTGGAAATGATCTGTGGTATACATACGATCTGGTGAGACTATTGTTTAAGATTATCCACCACAGAAGCCTTATTTTTAAAAATGAACAGCAGGTTTTGTTTATTTGCCTAATGACTGCAACAATGGCAGCAAAAACAAGCAAAGAGGTGATGAGGGTAATCAGAAATATCCACAGTTCTTCCTGAGTGACTCTTTTGAACCTGGAAACAAGCAGAGATGAAGGGAAATTCTACTCTTTCTTCTGGTTCTATAAATCAAAACTATTTTTCCTGAGTCATTACTATAGAAGTCCAGAATATCAAGGATTTATTTATTTATACTTATTACATTTATCGATATGGACATCCCAAAGAGGTAAATGAATATTGAAAAGCTTTCCTGTAAAAAGCCAAAGTAATTAATTCATCAAGGACTTAAACAATTAAAAAATAGCACCAGTTCTCACAGAAAGACCAGCAGTAACTAATCTCACAATAAAAGATGGATTTTTCATTTCCTTCTGCTAGGAATATCCTACAGATTGTGTGCTTCACTGTTTCCATTAGAAATTACTTCCCTTTATATTTAGGCTATTTCCCTTTTGGGCATTGTTTGAGCCCAGTTCTTTCTCTCTCATTGGACTACCAAAAAATAGAAATCTTCCATTCTACTGAGGAATTCATTTGTTCCTTTGAGGAAAAAAATTACTCAGGAGAATCAAAATAATAAAATGCTAAGTCTAAGCAGCTTCTCCTGAGGAGACATCAGGAAATCACTCAGGACCCAGGCTGGTCAATAATGAAATATTCAGTGTATCATTAAGCCTGAAAATACTGCTAGTACACAGAGTAACTTGGCCCAGATTTGGAAAGATGGTCATTTTAAAGGGCTAAAAGATGGCTTTTCTTGAATCCTTAGTTAAACAATTTAGTAGTCAGCAAGGAGATCATTAGAGCAATTTCTTAATTGAATGGTCCTGGTCCAGAGGATTGGGAATATATTATCACTTCAAGGACACTAAGGGTTCCAGATAAAGAAATTATTATAAATCACATACAAATTCAGGGATATTTTAATTGTTCAGAGAAAGTTTTCTCTAAAACCACATTCACAAATATATAGGCTAAAATAATTACCTCCATTTATGCTATTTATACCTTATTTATAAGCTGCACTTGGTAGGAAAAAAAAAGCTTTTTCATGAAAATATGACATAAAGCAGCATGATTATTTATAATATTAGTACAATCACATTTTCTGTTCACAACAACCAGAACAAAAACACAGTGTTAACTTTTGACTTGGGTTTTAGTTCAGCATTATCTTTCTATATACATAGAAGCATACCTTCACAGATAAAAGTTCTTTTAAGAGCAACTGCAAGTAATTTGAAGACTTAATAGAGATTGCACAAATTTAAGAACATGAATCACTTCTTTGGAAATTTGATTCATATTAACTGTGTATTTTAATCACTAAAGGTGCTATTTGTATTGATACCAGGTCCTGGATAGTTTGACTGTGAAAAGTAGCTTTAAAATGAAACTTAATGAATAGTTAAAAACTTTTTACTGTGAAAAACAAAAAAAAACAAAAACAAAACAAAACAAAAAAACCACAAACCTTGACTCTGATTCTCATTACTCAAAGGATTTCCCAAATTTGCTGGTGATGCAGTCCTGCTGCCCCTGTGGTCTGACAGAAGGGCTGCTGGGAAAGGACCTCTCAAAACATTTCCAGCAGCCAGGCTGACTCCTGCGAGGCTTCCAGCTGGTTTGATGACCTTGGTTGTAACGTGCCAATGGCTGAGGTCAGAGCTGTGCTTACAGGCATCACTGCCCAGCCAAAACAGACAGATGGTCATGTGGGGTCAGGTAGTGCAGATGAATTTCTCTGTCAATGACAAACACAGTCAGCACAAAACAAGAAATACATATTTTCTACAGCAGGAATTAATTCAGGATAAAATGCGGAAAGCTGGAAAACAGAACTTTTCAGGCTCCTGGCTTTATACTTCAATTTTGTGAAATTAGTGCATTATCCTATTTATTGGAAATCAAATTTATGTTGGAAGCATTGCTTTCCCAGACAAAAAACCCAATCTAACTTGACTGAGTCAGATTTTTTAATCCAGACATGTGATTGTGTGAGCTCCTTCTTAAAATTTGCCATCTTTTGAATTCCCAAAGAAAGAGCATGCACCTTAAGACTTTCAATATCACCTTCACAAATACTGATGCAATCTAGGATTAGTTAATGATGAAGAATCTGAGTGGCTTAGGTCTCCTAGCTTTCCATGTCAGAAAGGGAAGCCACTTGAGAGTGGCAGAAATGTAACACAGAGAAGCACACGGGTGAGCAGCCATACTGCTGCTGATATACCAGAACATGCTGTAGCAAAGTCCTGTGACAACTTGAAACATAATAAAGTTAGTTATATTTTCCAAAAGAAAATACTTTATACTCTCTAGATGGCCTAAAAATTCACTAGACTTCCTGGTAATTTTGTGCATCCCAGACTTCTGCATAACAATTTGTCATATGTAGAGTATTCATCTCTAAACAACCACAGTAATTTCCTACAGCTTGTCTTCCAATAACATCAGAGAGAGTGATAAGTTATTAACTGCCTGCTTCTCTTCCTCCTTCCTCTGGTAATGTTTTCTGTTACTAAGCCTTCTCCCACACTATTAGAAATGCACAAGTATTTTTCCCTTTTAAACATAAACAGGAAAATAAGAAAAAAATAATTAAATCAGTACAGTTTTCTCTCCTGTTTGCCTGGAGATAGAATTTTGACAGTCTCAGTTATTGACATTTCAACATTTACAGTGATACCAGCTTTGACAGAGAATTACAGAGTAAATGCTTGCTTTTTGACTTAAATCAAAATTGGTTTTTCACACTCTTCTCCAATTTTTCAATAAGACACTGCACAAGAAAGTTCCTTACTGCCATAGAGTCACCTCATCTCTTAAGAAGACACCTTGGTTATTTTTAATTCCTGAAATATTTTCACTTTTGCAAGTGTTTTTTTAATGAAAAATCATTTAATGCATAGGTGAATACTACTCTACTTGCTTTACAAATAGAAAACTCTTACACTAAAAAATTACCCAGCCAGCCGAAGGTCTTGCACCAAAACTGAGACCCATAATATCCTCATTCCCAGGGCAATGTTTGAACTTCTCTCCTCTACCTCACTGCCTCTTTCCAGAGCAGTTTAAATCAGAGATCGTCATACACCTGTTGATATGAAAGTATAATTACATATTTAATATTTTTATACAGGCAAAATGCTATCTTCTCTCAAAAATATGAAGTGCAAGTTAAAACAGGAAAAATATTTACTAGACATCCTGAAACTTCTTTTCCATACAGCCCAGAATACAAAATGTTTGATGAGAAAAGTGTATTTTACAGAGTGTTTTTTTGCTATTTAAAATATAAAATGTTTCCTTTTAAGAATAGAGAACTAATTGTCTTAAGCTATTTAATAAAAGTTCAATAATTAAACAGTGTTTGGTCATTTTTACTGCATATTAGATAAACCTTAATTATGGCCTTTAAAGGATGTGAACAATTCTGGCATCTAGTATTTACTACAAAGTGGATGGTACTGCTAGATGAACTACTCCATCAAAAAATATGCTACATTTTGTCAATGTTCAAATGAAAACTCTACAGTAGTCTTAAAAAAAATGTTACATGGGTTTACTTTCTTAGGTCCTTGAGCAATTTAAGTGCATTAAAATACTACATTTCAAAATTTAATCCTCAAGTTCTAATTAAATAGTATAACTAGTTACAAGATAGATCAAATACCAACAGTTTCAATTGAGTTTCTATCATCTCCTCTGTGACAAGTGACTTAGCAGGGAACTTCTGATTACAGGTAAAGCATTTCAGTGACTGCTGAGAGTGCCTAATCTGTTTGCAAAATAAAAAAAAAGGCCCTCAACAAAGAGAGCCCCATCCTAGCAGAACTGAAGTACATAAACATTTTAATCCGTTTATCTATAGAAATTCAATATAAAATGTGATTAACAGCTATAAAAAAAGACTCCAAATAATATTGAAAAATATAAAATTTAAGGGTTTGGTAATAAACAACTTTTTGGAAGACCTGTAGGTTCCTTTGAGGTAAATATTCACTGACAGCTGCTTTCAAGTGTCGAATGCCAGTGGAAGCACTACAGATTCATAGGCTAATGTGCAATTCCTAGACGAGTCAGCAGGAGAGGTTTGCACTCAACAGTACTTCTCCCATTTCTCCCTACTTTGTGAGGATGGGGTAAGAGAAGAGCATTGCTGCTGGGCTGTTTGGGAGGCTGCAGAAAGCCCAGCAGGACTTTGTGGGCAGTGAGAGGTGCTGGCACTCGGGCACTGCCGCTCTCAGCCGCTCCTCGGGCGCGGGACTGGCCGAGCAGCCCGCAGGGTCATTACAGCAGAAAGGCCTGGCAGGACAGCCAGCACAATTCCTGCTTTGTGAAATACAGCCTCAAGTACAGACTAACACATTCTGTTCTGAGTGAATATGCTTGCACATAACTAATGGAGGCTAGCAAGATTTATTAGAGGGCAGAAAACTGTTCCTTTCTGTGTTGATCTCACTGGATATAAAACTTTCTGTGAGTCCTATATCACGTATAACATTTTTCTATCAGTTAAAGAAGCAGCTTGGCTGTAATAGAAATGCGTGTTTAACAGCGCTGTGAGAACGGTAGGTCCAGGAATTTTAAAATAATTAAATAACTCAATTAGCATATTAATTGTATTAAAAATTACATCACCTCTCTTTGCAATTGGTGCTTACTTAGCGTCTCATCTTCAGGATTAAGAGAAAAATGCATTTTACTCTCAGAGTAACTGTTTAATTGTCTCATTTTTTGTTTCAGTGAGCTGACAGAAAACATGCACTATATGATCAGGAGCAAGAAGCAACAAAAGAATCAAGGTAAATACTTCTGGGAAGGATTGAAACAAAAATAGTAGAGGTGGATTCGGCAAAAGGCACCAATCAAGGAAGAAAGAATTCAGCAAGAGATTCTGGCTGAAAACAGTTGCCATGGACAAGAGCTTTTGTATTAGCTCCAGGGGGTTTTGTATCTGCTCCATGTTCAGAGATGCAGTATTTTAGAGTGAAAAGAGATTACACCACGTAAGAGGCATGAAGCCAATTTTCCATCCTTTTCCTCAGTGTAAATCCAGACCAGCTCATGAAAGATTTACAGTGATAGGCTGGTAAACAACATTTGATCCATAAATTAGAAGATATAAACCTGAGATGAAAAAAGGAGGAAGGAGAGACATAGAACTGAAAAGACAAAAATTAGTTATAAAGGAAAAAAAATATCAATTTTCAATGAAATATAAGTTTTAACTGTCCCTAAATATAAAAAAAAACAACATGCAGAGCAATTTTGGGAAGTTTCTCATCACAGACTAGCAGGTTATATGAATAATTCTAAAGACTTTATAAAAACAAAAAAAGCTTAAAAATCAATGATTTGGGAGCTGTGCTGAAGAAAATAATTCTGTAGTCTACTATGCAACTTTGCACCTCTTTTTCTAGTGAGTATTTTTTGAGCTGTTTCTTCTTCATTTTCACTGGTTCCTCCCTTTTTTCTCTGTCAAAGAGAAAAAGAGGGGTAAATAATGTTGTAGGGGATAATAATAATTATGTTGACTGTACAGCAATTCTGTGGTTGTATTCCATCAAAAAGTGTTCACTAGCCCATTTAAGACATATAGGTGGGAACTGGAATCTTGTTTCTTAGCAAAAAAAGACAGAGACAAGTCGCTGAGTAGCCCAAAACATAAGTTATATGACAGATGCAGCAAATTCACTTTTCCACTTTCTAAAATATTATGCTGTTTTGTCTATCCTTATTACCCATCTATAAATTATAGTAGCCTAAATTATTGGTCAAAAAAGAAAAAAGCCACATATGATCTCTGCTGGATTTGTAGAAGGGTCAAACCCTTCAAAGGGAGAGGCAGAGATTTACAGAAAAAAATAAAATTTCTACTCTGCCATTCAGTCTAGGGATATTTTCTTGGTAGGAAATATCTCCGTGACTTCCCATGGTTTCTTGGCAGTTCAATATTCATCTTAATATTCAGATTAAGGAAATATTTAGCATTATCAGAAAGTCTCTTTTCTTATTATGAAAGAACGTCACTTTTGTTGTAAAATGTTAATAGGGTTTATTAAAATTTTACATAAAAAAGCTTGTGGAAATGCAAAAATTGGGCACTGCACTTTAAGCTGATTTATAGGTTTTTAAGCTGATTTTTAGATTTATAATTGTTGATTGAATCTTTGTGTTTTCCTGACCATCTTTATACTTGTGTTGTCTTGGTTATACACTTTCTAAACTCGTGAGTTTCTAACTCACAGAAAAATTAAACCCACAGGGGTCAGGTCTATTACTGAGGTTTTGGTAATACAGATATGAATTATAATAATACTATCTTGTGTGATTATGTCAGTGATGCTTTTTTTAGTCATAAATAGATTTTTGAGAATAAATATGCAAATAAAAAGATTCAAATCAATTATTTGTCTTAATTCAATTAGCCTGAAAAAAATCACCTGCCTTATTATAATAATACTGTAGTATAAAATTTTTAGTATAGAATCTGAAAAAAATAAGTGTGTTAAGTGAAAATAGCAGGGTTTCTGTTAGGGCCATAGTACCATTGATCATCTATTCAGACATAAAAAAAAAAGCAAATCAGTGACTGTGAATTTTATATTAATTTTCTCTGCATAATACAATATTAATTATGAATATTTAAATTCAAAACAGTTCACCATCAGATGTTTTGATAAGATGTTTTGGCCTCTGGATATGTTTTGAGACATGGCTCTGGCTCCACTGCTCACTGTGTGTCCTAGGGCATCAGGAGAAAAACTGACAAGACACCAGTAATTTCAGGGAAATTATCAAAATATTTTGCCACAAAATTAAGATTTCTGCATATTCTATGTGTTCTTACATAAGTTTCCTGTTGCTCATGAGGTCTTCCTGACCCACACTGTAGTTGTGACACAACATGCAAGAGAAGGACTTCAGTGAAACCCTTTTTAAAGAGAATGACCTAGAGATGATGCATGAATAATGTTTAAAAACAATGACAGTCTGGATATTTTCTTGCTGCACATACCAGTCTTCTACATATTTAAACTGACTCACTTTTTAAACTGTCCTGGAAATATAAATGCACCTCTCTGTATTTATGCTAGTCAGTATTGTATAATTCTGCTTAACCAACCTGAGCTATGAATTTTTCACTTTACTGAAAGCCATAAACATTCAAAACATAAAAAGCCCTAGTCTCATGAAATAGTTTTTAAAATGTTCTTTCCATTCTTCACTGCAGCCTAGAAAGCTCACTGTTTCAAGCTTTTGTCTCTAACTTCAAGGACTAAATCTTCCAGAGTGGGGAGGTTAGGGTGGGTAAAAATGACCGGGGAGGCTCACAGCTTGGCCATCTGATCTTAATAGCTGGATATCAAAATAAAGCATAAAACACCACAGCTAAAATCATACAGGTTGATCTAATAGACTTCCTTTATAACAGCTATTCTTTCAAATTCTTAAATTAATTTGGTTTTGCTAATTAAATCAAACTGCAAATTCCTCAGGATATGGCACAATCCTTTTTCAATAGAACATTGGTACAGAAGGGGCTCATTCCTAACTGGAGTTCTTCAGCTCTTCTGCAATATAAATAAAAAAACATAATTAGAAATTTACTAAGATAAAAAGAAACAAAAGGTCTTGTAAATACCACTGAATGTTCCCATTATCCTTGTGGCATTAAAAGTTCACTGTTAATTTTGTTACAGAGCAATTAAAGGCAGGCAACTTTCAAGGCTCAAAGAAAAAGGAGTGAAGATTTTGTCTGTGCACATTCTCTTTCATGGAACCAAGGACAAAAACAGATAGCAGACCTGAACTGAAATTGAGAGGAGCACATTAAAATCAGTCTGAAGGATCGTCTTGAAAGTATTGTGAAACTTCACAGAACATAAAGGTAAGAGGAATTTTATTCATATAGTATGCTAATTTTATTGAGGGAAATCATTCACATGGAAACAGTAATTCATTTTTCAAAGACCAGTGCTTAACCACTCAATGCCTGAGGAGGTAGGCACCTGTCAGACAGAAATGTTGGGATTAATATTTACAGACCAGAAGACAGGACGACATATTAGCTACTTTCTTAAAAGAAGTGAATAAAAAAAGTATTTTTCATTCTACACTCACCACAAATAAGACAAATCTATCCATCAGAGGGTAGATTCATTGAACATGTTTCTATTAGGTCTTTCCCTCTCATAGAGCTCTGAAATTTGTACTACAGGCAACAGAAGGCATAGAAGGCATTCATTTATTTTCTAAACATACGGCTATAAAAGTGGCAGTTTAGAGGTAGAAAAAAATATGCAAAGAAATGTTTTATCTCACTAATGTTAATGTATAACCAGCATTTACTTTATATACATAATGCAACGGGAAATAAATTAGATGACAGATGTCTTCTCCCTCGCCCTTGTCAGCTGTAGCATGAGTACACAAACAAACTAAATCACTGGCAGATATGGAAACACTGTGCAGAGGTAGTTAATTATTCTTTTCAGAGAACTAAATGCAATTGCATTATTTATTTTGAAATTACAAACACAGTAAACCATAAAATAATCATTATTGACATAGAGGTAACCATCTCCAGGAGTAATCAATAAATCCATTTATTCAGTAACTGATATTTCTTTATAGGTGAAAAAGAAGTGTCTAAGTGAAAAATATTTACAGAAGGTTTATGAATGCTGCTGACATAAACCCTCAAAATTAATAATTATCTTCTATTTAACTAGACCCTTATGCAGATATGTATAATACAAAAATATATTTTGCTATAACTGCCTTAGAGGCAGAGTTATCACTTACTACAATAAATTCATTTGTTTCCTAGTCATAAAAGGAAAAACACCACCTTTGGAATTGAGGTTAAAAAAAATATTTAACACCTGTTTGATTTTCTAGTTCAATAGTAATTCTTCTCCTTTGTCAGAGTAGTTGGCTCTCTTGAAGGCACTACTATTTCAAGATAGTGATGTACCTAACAGAGCACATCCTCCTTTCCACCATGATATTCAGATGATGTGACTTGATGGCAAGCATTGTACAGACCCTAGTTGGGAGGAAGGACGAGGGAGAGAGACTTGAAGGTTTTTAACACCTAAGGAGACTCATACTTGGACAAAAATCAAGAGAGAATGCAGCAAAAAGCATTTTTCCAGTTATGAGGTTTTCTTTTAAGGAAAGCTGTCTATCCCATACATTACAGTCTGTGTCATCCCTTAGTGCCAAAACACTGATTGATGTACAGTACTGGACAAGAAAGGAACCAGTCTCTTCATCTTCTGCATAAGTATTTTCATAAAGATAAAAGTGGATGCTGAAAATTGAAATAGAAATGCTGAAGAAATATATGATTAATACATCTTTATTACAGATTCTTATTTGTCAGCCATCAGAGCATAAATGTACCCTAAAGGATATGTTTTTATCAAACAATAAAAAGAAAATATTTCTACAATGGAGTGAACAGTATTCTAACCAATATTTTTCTGATTACAACAGTAGGAGGTTATAAATGGAAAAAAAGAATATATTACAGGTAGACAGACTCTACATATTGCTATTACCTTAACACAAACTATATTTGCATCAGCCACTATGGTTTAAAATGCCAGAATATCAGAGAAAGAAATTCTTTAGTAAGTAATTAAACTCTGCTTCGTCAGACAACCATTTCTCAGCAGAGATTTCTGTATGTAAAGCTGAGGCAATGATTGTAAACAGAAGCAAGAATCGTTCCTGGAACATGTTCTGAATTTTCCTGACTGGAAGGAACTGTTGTCTCCATACATGCAGACCCCTCATACACAGGCTTACACAGTCCACCTCTCTCCTTGCTACTAGAGAATGCACTCTTTGCTTTACAAAGCAATAGGAGCAGGACAGTGCTGACCAAAATCATCACATCTATTAACTCCATGATACTGACTACAACTGTAATTCAAACTTCCTGTCCTGTAGTGAAAGCCTTCCGATGAATTATCCCAAGATACTAAAGCAGCTGTCTCTGTAATACAGAAGTTATGTTCCCCTGGGCTTGTGATGAAGTTGCTGAGTATTGGAAGAACTTGAAAAATAGTATGAAACTTGAAATGACTATCAGACATTTAATTTTATTTTAGTATGGTATTATGAGGAGTTATATAAAGGAGATACACATGTGGACATGATGGTGATTTCTTTCCTTAAACACACGTAAAAGGTAACTGCACTATGAATAGTCATAGTTTTTCAGATAGTGCTTATTTAATAGCAATTAATCAATGTTTTCTGGTAATCATAATAAGGATTATTATTTTACACTTGTAAAAAAATGGGGTTTTTTTCACCTTTGATAATGGACCACTTGAGGTTAATTTATTCATCTATGCAGCAGCAGAAACCTGCTATATTTGTGATTATAAGAATACTTTGAAGTGAGATAATGATGAAGACATGGGTTTCAATAGAGATTTTACAGAATCCTGCAGCTCTCAGTAGGGTAAATACGTCATCCAAAATGCACCCCACCAAGAATAAAGGAAAAAGAGAACAATATAATGAAAAAGAAAAGAAATAGCCATTTTGGATTTGTAGTCCAGGTGTTAACCTTAGTCTCTGCACAGGACAACAGGAGATAGTAAATTGCTAGTACTGCTCTATTCAAAAAGAAAACAGAAGAAAATGAAAGTAAAAAGAGTTCATAAAATTTTCAGAAAGTATGTACCATAATCTCATGGCACTTTAATGAGAACTGGTCTCTAAATCTCATTTTACAACAAATCTCTGAAGAATAAATATCTGAAAACTAAATGTGTTGATAAAGCAAGAGAGAATTACAAACATATACAATATTTCTATGATATAACTGTTTCACAATATTAAGCTTGAGATTGTGTCTAATATTCAGTTTCATTATACCACAAAATCAATTTCCACTGGATTGGTCACAGCCTGCTCTCATTCCTATAAAAAATTATCTCTCACTAAAGAAAATTTAGATTTATTGCCTTATCTATTTGATACCTTTTAATGAAGGTGCTGGTATAGTTTTATGGACTCCCTACCCAACCTATCTGCATTTCCTGTACATCTGTATTCAAAGAAAACCATTCCCTTAAAAAACAAACAAACCAACCTAACAAAACCAGAAATAAACACAACAACTAAACCAGACCCAAAGCAGGCAATTCATTACTTTACATCCAAAAAGTAACATCAATCTTTTTCTTGTGCTTCTATAAAGCTAACCAGAAGGGTGAAAATTTAGGAGCGATCATGGAAAGATTTTTCTGAAATTTATTTGCAACTCACTGCAGTCTAAAGAGTAGAGCTGAACAAAAGAATAATTGACTAAGTGTGAAGTCCCAGCATTTTCACTCTCTGAAGTGTTTTCTAAAACTTGATTTCAAGGAACATGGCTTATTGTAGCTGTTGTAAATAAGTTTTCTAGCCATGATTATGAAGGTCCTTGGAGAGTTGGGAACTATCTGAAATTCAACAGAGGCAAGGGCAGGGTCCTGCACGTGGGGAGGAATAACCCCGTGCACCAGCACAGGCTGGGGAAGGACCTGCTGGAAAGCAGCTCTGTAGAGAAGGACCTGGGGGTCCTGGTGGCCATCAAACTGTCCATGAGCAGAGTGTCCTGGTGGCCAAGAACACCAGTGGGATCCTGTGGGGCTTTAGGAAGAGCATTGCCAACAGGCTGAGGGAGGGGATCCTGCCCCTCTGCTCAGCCCTGTTGAAGCCACATCAGGAGTGCTGTGTCCAGCTCTGGGCTCCTCAGGACAAGAGAGACATGTAGCTCCTGGAGCAGGTCCAGTGGGGGGAAATAAAAATGACTAAGGGTTTGGAGTATTTCACTTATGAGGAAAGGGTGATAGAGCTGGGTCTGTTCAGCCTGGAGACAAGTGGGAGGAGACCTCATCCAGAGAATGGAGCAAGGCTCTTCTCAGTGGTGACAAGAGGCAGTGGGCAGAAACTGATTCACAAGAAGTTCTACCAGAACACAATGAAGAACTTCTTTTCTGTGTGGGTGACCCTGCATGGGAACTGATTGTCCAGGGAGGATGTGCAGTCTCCCTCACTCGAGATATTCAAGAACTGTCTGAACACAATCTTGTGCTCTAGGATGACCCTGCATGAGCAAGGGGGTTGGACAAGATGACCCAACATGGTCCCTTTGAACCTCACCCATCCTGTGAGTCTGTGAAATACATCTGAATCTACATAAGATCCTTAACACAGCATATCTATACATATGTTGGAGAGTAATGTATTCTACTAGAAATCCTGGATATTGCATATAAACTACATATGCATGGCCAACAACAGTTCTGAGAGTTTGGAGACGTATTTTAATGCAGAATATTAACAGTGGACTAAGTAATGACTTAATAATCGAAAAAAAGGAAAGTAAATAAGATGCATAAGGATAGCGGGAAGTGAATTATTTCATACAGAAAATAATAAACACACTGAATAAACTGTCAAAATTGAAAGCCTGCATCTTGCCAGAAGATAGATGAATTTCACACACTAAGCAACAAAGCTTTGAAGTGAATATATCAAAAAATTTGAAAGGGCAGCACAGCAGTTCAAAAAAATATGTTCACTACAGAAAAAAGTCTTCAAACCCAGGATAAAAAAAAAAGAGATTAAAAATAAAATAAAATAAAATAAAATAAAATAAAATAAAATAAAATAAAATAAAATAAAATAAAATAAAATAAAATAAAATAAAATAAAATAAAATAAAATAAAATAAATAAATAAACTGCCTGTAATTCTGGTATCACTGTTTTTTGCTGGAAAGGAAAGGCCTGGGGAATTTCATATTTGAAAATGAGAAAATGAACAAAATCCATGTTTTGATCATAGTGTTTGAAGTCCGATAAAAATATCAACTCATGTTCTGTATGTTCAAAAAAGGAGGAAGATGGGATATTTTATTAATTTACAAAAGAGTTTCAATAATATTCAAAGTCTGTGAATATGAACATTTTGAAGGCATTCATTAAGGAATTTTGGAATTTTTCACAAATATTGACTTTAAGAGAAGAGGAAGAACCCGTGTTACAAAGTGCATAAAAATATCTCTATAAAGGTTACCACAAATACACAAATCAATGGAAACTAAGATTGATTAAGAAACAAAACTACATATAAGTATAGAAAATTTAGCAGTTTACCATGAACACTGAAAGAAATAAGAGAATTCTTCAGATAAATAGAGAAGAATAAAGAAAAAAAGTTAGACAGCTACATCCTAAAGCTAGTTAGAGACGTAAAATTCCAAAAATTAAATTAAAACTATGGGTTGAACTTCCATAGTGTGGAGGCACAATCAAAATTGGACAATCTTTTTAATGCACTCAAGGAATATTTGAAGTATATGGGAGTGCCTCAAAACCTCCCTAATTAAATATCAGTATAATGGTACCTGGGAATTATTACATACAATATTGGGCATACCCTATCCGTCAGAATACACATCTCACTAACTGGAATAACTGGTAAGACCACATAGTTGGAATGTTTGGGGTTTTTTTACATAAATGGCACTTCTGTCATTTAAAACACCTCCTTTATAAATACTGTAAATTATATTCCAGTTACATTCAGGAGTTAGATGCTGAAAAAGCCATTATTTCCTGGAAAATAATCAGCAGTGCTGCTAAGAACGGCATGCTGATACTCAGCACCAGCTTCAGAAGAGTGAATTGTTGTGACAGCTTGCAGGGACATCAAAAGCCTGCAACCAGCCCCCCACTTCCACACCTAAAAGGGAACAGCTGCAGAGAAGGATATGGTGGTGCCAGGTCACTGCAGCAGCAACATCAGAAAATAAAAATGGTAGACGCCTCACCTAGGACCTGGATGGGGTCCTTCAAGTTTAGAAGGACTGGTAGTGTCCCAAAAAGGAAGGACTCTTTTTTTTTTTGTCAGCTTTGCATATATTTTTTCTTTTTTTCATTGAAGAAAATTACAGATTTCTGATGGAAATTCGCTGGAAAAGGTGTGAGGATGCAGGATTGAATCCAGTACTGAGATTTGTGCTACAACATATGCAGAAACTGAACATAAATGCAAGTGTTACAAAGATTAAATGGAAATATAAAGCATATATTGGGATAAATAGAAAGTCTTTAGGGATCTTTTTGAAAAAGTATATAGCACCAAATAAATAAATGAGAGCACAACATTACTAACAGGGAGAATAAAAATGAAGGGCTTCATCCTACAACTGCAAAGCAGGGAGATTTGCATGATTTCTTGCATGCTAATCTTGTGTTTGCAGAAAATATAGATAAGTTAAAACAGTCACACAGCCCAATGTTTTCTTCTGAATAAAAAAGAAATTAAAGCAATTCAGAAATAAAAGAGAACTAATCTGTCAACTGAGAAATTATGTCCTTTCATCTTATGTTTCATTAGCAGGTCCCAAACTCCTACATATTACTGGTGACAATAAAGTGAATCCATGCTTTATTATCTCAATTCCTCCTTTTTCTCCATTTCCTAGTCCTTTCATGGTTTTGAAAATAAGTTATTTGCTATTCAGTCACTGCTTGTAATTGTATAGTTACACAAATACAATGCTTTCCATGGCTGCATGGTTTTAACACAGCAATAGAACATAACATCAGTGAGAAACAGAATGCTACAATCCTTGTGGTCCCATGTATGGTGTGGGAAATATATTTGTGTCTCCACACCCTCTTATAATGTAGAATGAAATCAGAATGAGCCATTACCAGAGGCAAACAATGGGTTTGTAAAAATTAAAGTGGATGGATGAATTTTTCTTATTTTTGCAATAATTTATATCTACCAGAAGCACAAACATTTGCATTTTTATGAATATAGCCCAAAACATTTTATGAAAAGTTAGGTTCGGATTTCATCCATGTCATGATTTGAGCCTGTTAGCAGTCTCCAGAGCAATATTTCTATTGTGGTATACCTATTTGCTACTCCTCTTCCTGGTTCACAGACAGAAAAGCAGACAAGGAGGAAGCTAACATGAAAAAAAGAGACCAATAGTATGCACAAGAAACATTTACCAATTGGCAAAATGTGCGTATTCAAATCAGTCACAGCACCTATATTAGAGGTAATGTTCCAAAAACACACTCCAGACAGAGCAAGCTAATAAATCATCTTTTCTAGAGGATTACGTCATACAGAATCTTGCTACTTAAAAATCACATATATCTCCTTATTTTTTTGGTTCATTAAATCAGTCAATCTGATGCAGTAAAACATCTTAATAGAGACTGAGCTCACACAGTTTAAAATGGTACAGAAGAAACCCCTTGCTGATACACAAGGATAAAAGCAATTACATTTTTGAAAAAAATTGTAAAAGGACACATGAATTTTCATGCCAACACTCCAGTCTCTCACACACTCTAAGACATAGTCACTCATGTTTTGTCTTGTAACATTTTCAAAGCCAAAGCTTTGAAATTCTCCAGGTCATTTAAAAGATGTAAAGTAGAATTGCAAGATGATGTTTGAACATAATTGTAATTTTTATTCTAGAAAGCACAAATGCCAGCGAAGTTGTAAGACTGACATATTGAACTTGTGATATGTGCCTGTGATAACTGAATGCAAATTCATCCTCAGATTTTATAAGGATGTAAAAAACCCCTAGATTTTCTAGGCAGAAGACTGCCTTTCTTCTTTTGTGGATTGCTTCTCCCTCTTGCATTTTGTTTTACCAACCTAGGAATTTCTCATTTAGGTTCCATTTGGTATTTATTGAAATAATTTGATCATTGTCATTGACTTCCATGGAAATTAAACTAGTAGAAATTAATTAATTTACAAAGAATTGTACACTCTTGTTTACAAAATCATCTGCCTAAAAGTTCTAAAATTTACTGACAAGCAATTTGTTTTCAAAATATATTTAAACCTTTGGAGAAACAATTTCAAATGCTAGCTTATGCAGCATTTGTAATATCAGGTAAGTCCTGAATCAGAAAGTAGAGTGTGAAGAGGGAGCAAGAAATCAGAGGACTGGTACATTTCTACCACTCATTTTCTTCTTAGTATAGATACCATCCACGTAGCACGTTGCACCCTGAAGTCAAAGTCACCAGTCTGCAGTTGGGAATAAGCTATGAGTACATGAGTTTTAGAATTGCTTTTACTCATATTTTTTCTCACATACTTCTTAAACACTTTTACACAGAGATCCCAAATTGGCAATAATACTGAGTGCATGCCTCACAGCTTACAAAGAACATATCTTTTTCTTATGAGTTTTTTAGAACTCATAGAGAAAAAAATAATTGTTTTAATACCAATGCTTTTTTGTGTTTTATGAATCATGTAAAACACAAATACAGAAAAGCCAGATTTGTTTCATTCTCCAATATGAAGTTATGTCAGGGATGAATTGAGTTCACTAACTACCTTCAACACAGATTTATTAGCCCTGCTGTGGTTTCCTTTTAATATGCTTTCCTACAGTATTAGCCAGTGAGTTTTTTAGTGACTGCTGAGCTCCTGACACAAAGATTTTGGATCCAGTTCCCAAACTGATCCTTTGTTAAATTTTTGACCCATTGAAGTCTTTCTTTAGTCTTTTAACTAATAATATGCCATAAAAAACCTGACATTTTTGTGTTAAATCTAGCCAATGTTTCTTTGATAGTGTATTGGGCTTGTATGGAAAGGTTTTGGCAGCAGGGCGACTACATGGCTGGTCTCTGTGAGAAGCCACCAGAAGCTTCCCATTCTTCTAGTGAAGCCAACGCCAGCTGTCTCCCAGAAAAGCCCACTGCTGCCCAAGGCCAAGTCCATCACTGAAGGTGGTAGCACCTCTGGGATAATGTACTCAAGGGAAAAGAAATTATTCTACAATAGCATTAGCAGCCAGAGAGAGGGGTGAGACTATGTGGTAGCCACAGCTCTGCAGCAGCCAAGTCAGCAAAGACAGAAGGGAAGAAGGTGCTCCAGGTGCCAGAGCTGAGATCCCCCCACAGCCCGTGGTGCAGCCCATGGTGAGGCAGCTGTGCCCTGCAGCCCATGGAGGACCATGGGGATGCAGAGAGCCACCTGCAGTCCATGGAGGGCCCCACACTGGAGCAGGCAGGTGCCCAAAAAGGCTGTGACCGTGTGGGAAGCCAGTGCTGCAGCAGGCTCCTGGCAGGACCTGTGGAGAGAGGAGCGCATGCAGGACTTGTGACCCCGCAGGGGACCCACACTGGAGCAGCCTCTTTCTGAAGGACTGCACCCCATGGAAGGGACCCACACTGGAGCAACTCATGAAGAGCTGCAGCCCATGGGATGGACTCACATTGGAGAAGTTCATGGAGGACTGTCTCTGTGGGAGGACCCCATGCCGGAGCAGAAGTGTGAGGAGTCCTCATGCTGCGAAGGGAGAAGCAATAGATTTGACCACAACCCCCATGCCCCACCATTATGCGCTGCTGAAATGGGGAACAGGTAGAGAATTCAGGAGAGAAAGTAAGCCCGTGAAGAAGGGACGAGTGGGAGGAAGATGTTTAAAGATTTAGGTTTTATTTCTAATTACCCTACTCTGATTTGATTGGTAATAAATTCAGTTAATTTCCCCAAGTCAATTCTGTGTTGCCCATGACAGTAACTGGTGAGTGGTCCTCATCTGAATTGACAAGTCCTTCATTCTATTTTCTCTCCCTGTCCAGCTGAGGAGGCAAGTGACACAGCAACTCTGGTGGGAATCTGGCATCCAGCTGGGGTTAAACCACCACAGATACAGTGAAATATAATTGTGATACATGAATTTTCATCATACAAATAGAGGGGAAATTATATTAAAAAGTGAAGATAATGGTCTGAGCAGATGAAAGGCAAACAACAAAATATAAAACAAATAGAAAAGGCAGCTTAATTTCTCACAAACACAACAGCTTTTCCCAGATGTCTCCTGGGTTTCTTGTTGTTTTTCTTTTTAACAAGATTCTTTCTGTGGGGTATTTCTGGTTGAATGGCACATACTGTGCTTGAATGCTAAAAAGAAATCTTAGCCAAACAAATACAAACAAGAAAACAAAGTCACAATCTGTATCATAAATTAATTCTCTAGCTGCTCAACTTGAAAGTATGTCTTCCTGTTTATTGACAAAATACGTTTCCTGGTTATCCTACTTTCCCAGCTTCAAAGATTTGTAAAAGATCATAGAATCATAGAATGGTTGGCTTGGAAGAAACCTTAAAAACCATCTAGTTCCAACCCTCCCTGCCATGGACAGGGACACTTTCCTCTAGACCAGCTTGCACTAAGCCTCTTCCAGCCTGGCCTTGAATAACTCTAGGGATCAGGAGTCTTGGGTTCAATTGCCTTACCCCTCTGAATGAATTTCTTCATAATAGCTGATCTTAATCTACATTCCTTCAGATTAAAGGTACTCCCCCTTGTACTATCACTACATGTCCTACTAGATCCTTCTGAAATGCAGTCTTTTCTTGCTCTGTCATCAAAAGATATTATATATTAATTTACATGCAGCAGAAATCTTTCTTTTGCTGGCTTTTAACCTTTTATAATGAATTAAAAACTGCATTGTTATAATCTGTCTGTCTGACAATAATGCTGGGATGGTATTTTCAAGGATGAGTAAAAAGTGCTCTAAGAAAGCTCTCTTATTTTATACACATATAAGAAGAATATCTTTATTTAAGAATAAAAAACATTCAGAAAAAACTCAACATGAAAAAGTACATGTTACTTGCAGGGAGAAAAAGAATAGCAAGAGGAAATGTTGAGCTCCTGTAGTATTACAGCATCAGTTATCACCAAAATGCCTCTGAGATTTTGTTGGCGCAAAAAGTGACATCATGCAAAAAGTTATTATGGTTCATAGCCTTCTTTAAATCATAGCCTTCTTAAACCTTCTTAAACTTACTGAAAACAGGGAACAGTAAAATGAGTAAATTGAAGCATATATACGAGTTCATTAGTGGCTTTCCTTTTATCTTTTATAAAAAGATATTTTATATGTTGAATGTTAAAAAACTTCATTGTCCAAAGAAGTTGCCTTTGAGCTTAAAAAACACTAATGTTACACAACCAAAAAAATGAAACAGGAATACAGAGAAGCATTTTGACTGCAATGGCTTTTGCATATACTGTCCCCAGGGAGAAAAAAAATAAATTAATATTCAAAAAGAATGACAAAGTTCAAAGAGGATCAGAGAGCAAAATTATTGATCATGATTTTAATCTTTTTGACTCTTTCTGTCTCAATTCTGCTGTTATTTTTCAATTTTTATATGGTGTAAATTACTGATACATGTATCATTTTGCGACCCTCAAGTAATGCAAAGGATTGAACCAAGTAGTTAGAATTGAATTAAAACATGTGTTACCTATGGCCTGAAAATCAGCAACAGGAGTAAATATATATGTGCTTTCTAACATAGTTGGGGTTTTTTTGCCTCATAATGACACTTTGTTCTTCCACTTCATCAGTCAGTACCAGCAGTGGCAGTTTCATGTAATTGATACTGTTGTCTGCTTGATCTGGAATAAAATCAATTATTAGCATAACTAGTTTGAGTGGTTTTTATGTCTCTATTTTATGGTACATTCTTCAAACTCTTAAGACTTACAGAAACTGAAACGAAAGGGTTTGGAATGCTGTACACCACTGCAGAGATGGGGTGGTCACAGATGTGATTCTTTATGACAAATGGAGAGCTAAAATTTGAGAACTATTTTAAATGTCTTGAAATTAAAAAGTTCTTGAAAAGTGAATGAATTGATGACAGTGTGGTTCCTTTTTTCTATTGTTTCTAGGGGTCTAGGCATGTTTGTAGGTTTTGAATATTCCACACAAGGGAAAAAAGATCCTGTTTTTAGGAAAGGTGGAGAACAACCTTTTTTCAGTTCATTATGCTTGTATTGTCAACATTTTGCAGAAAACACAAAGAATCTAAAAGCCTTTAAATACGTGACACTGAAAAAATGCTTAACAGTGATACAAGAGTTTAAAATAATAATACAAGAAAATTGAAAAGAAAAAGACTGAAAAAATTCCAGTAGAACTCACTGAATCAGAACAGAAAATATTCTAAAATCAAAAACAAATAAGTTTTGTTTTGTTTTTTTTTAGTGTGGAGATATTTTATCTCTGTTTTCTGCAGTTGCTCTGGAGATAAAATGAAAGGTTTTTAAATTTATGCAGTCCAAAATGCATAGATACCACAGCCTCAGATGCAGGTACAAGTTCTGTGCATTTTAGGAAAGGGAATGGAAGACTAGCCCTAATCTGATTTTCCAGTTTTGTAATGCTTGCTATGACAGAAGCCATTATAAACTAAATCAGAATTTAACCCACCCCTGGAAGGCACTTTAAAATTAAACTTGTTTCAGAAATCCCACAGAGCGCTTGGGCATCTGGGTCTGAGGAGGACATGACATCCAAACACACAGCTCTGAGGAAAAAACATGATTCCTAGAGAATTAAGCTGTTAGGGAAAAAACTTCATTTATGAGGAGCCTAAAATTCTTAGTATCACTCTAATGCTCAAGAACACATAGCCTGGAAGCTGTCATTCTGCTATTTGGATATCACACATCTTTTTGTAGTCCGGGATAGTTATGGAGGACAGGGAAATGCTCACAGTATGAGCAGCTGTAACTGAGATGATGGATAGCACAGGTCTCTGCCACAGGATCCGAACATTTCAGTTGCTACGGACCATTAGTACAAACACAGCTCTGGATGCTCTGTCACTGACTAAAGTTGTGGTACATGGAAAAGACTCATGCACAGCTCAGCCTTCTGCCTTAGGTGCTGCCTCTAAGGGCACTGGGAAACAGAAATATAGAGAAGAGAAGAATACTCTGGTTTTTGGTTACATTGCAATTCTCTTGTGTGTGTTTGCATAACATACTTCCCATAGTATAAAAACCCCCTAGCCTTTTTTTACCTGTCTGCCTACAATAGAGGATGAATAGCAGGATTAGAAACGTCCTTGTTACAATTTTATTCCCTCTCCACGCCATTTTTCTCAGCACTGTACTTCTTTTCCTCTTCTGTACATGATAATAAAAGAATGGAATACCTTTCCTGTTATCCAGCTATTCAGCTGAAAATAAGAGGATAATGAAAGAATGATTCAATGTCCATTTGGAAAGTCAATCAAAGTGAATTTTGATCTGTTCTCAAGGGCTTACAAATGAGCTGAAAAAGATCATTACATAAATCCCGATTCAGTCCCTTTCAGTAATATGGATAGGCATTAAGTATACATGACAAGAATTTCAAGGGAACTTCTAGTTCTTAACAGTCATCAAATGAAATTTTCAAAGGCACCTAAGTATCTAATTCTCACTGGTGCTTATCTGCATCTTCATGAGCCTAAGTACCATAAAAAAATCCATCCTTTGATCATCATCAAGTGCACAAGGAAACTCTCAAAAGCATGTAAATAGCTGGCAGATATTCATTCAGAGGTAAAGTAGGAGGTAGCAGATAGAACAAAAAAATCACAGAATCACAGAATCAGGTGGGTTGGAAAAGACCTTTGGGATCGTTGAGTCCAACCTATGACCTAGCACCATCTTCTTAACTAGACCATGGCACTGAGGTCAACTACACCAGGACTTGGCCCAACACTTATCCCTGGAGAACACCATGAGTGACTAGCTGCCAGCTGGGTGCAGCATGATCCACCACCACTCTCTGGGCCTGGTGACCCAGCCAGCTCTTAACCCAGCAAGGGATGCACCTCTCCAAGCTGTGGGCTGCCAGCTTTTCCAGGAGTATGCTGTGGGAGACAGTGTCATAGGCTTTACTGACATCCAGGCAGACAACATCCCTAGGTGTGTCACCTGCTCATAAAAGGAGATCAGGTTGGTCAGGCACTACCTGCCCCTCCTAAATCCATGCTGGGTGAGTCTGACTCCCTGGCTGTTGTGCAGGAGTCATGTCATCATTCTCAAGATGATCTGTTCCATAATATTGCTGGGCACCGAGGTTATGCTGACAGGTCTGTGGTTCCCTAGATCTTCCTTCTGGCCCTTCTTATGGATGGGTGTCACACAGGCCAGCTTCCAGTCATCTGGGGCCTCCCCAGCGAGCCAGGACTGATTACAAATCATGGAGAGTGTCTTGGTGAGCTCTTCTGCCAGCTCCCTCATCACCCTAGGATGGGTCCTAGTTTTTGTCCATCTAGTCCCATGGACTTTTGAGCATCTGAGTGCCTCAGCAGGTCACTAACTGCCTCCTCCTAAATAACAGGAGGGCTGTTCTGCTCCCTGTCCCCATCTACCAGCTCAGGAGGCCATCTTTCCTGAGGATGACTTGGATAATCGTTCTAAACTGGGGGTTTCTATAAGTAGTCCAAAAAAACATGTCACTTCATAAATAGGCTACACTGTATGTCAGAAAACAATGGCCCATATAATTTATATACACATTTCTCCCTCCTCACAGTCTTTGGTCTTATTTAGGCATAGAACCCAAATCATAGTATATTGTAGCATTTATAAAAAAACTTGTTTCCTGATTCCATTCAGTCTTTTGCAGTAAATTTAGACTACTGCAGTGAGTGTGTCTTGAATCCTTTAAGGGAGAAAACTTTTTCCTTTACATGTCCTGCTCCTTTGTGTTATATTTTTGAGACCATGTTTATCTCGTTCTGCTTTCCCACAGCAGGAATGTTACTTCTTCTCAGAAGAGATTGTTCTTCCCAAAATTTCAATAGCTTACTTTCTGCCCAGAATTCAGCTAACTTTGTTTAAACTCCATTTTTCCTGAAAGATGGAAGTGTATCAGTCTTCCAGGTATCACTTTAAAATGTCATGTAACTTTCTGCATACTCCGTAAATTTAGAGAAATTAAATTCTCTTTGCCAACATGCTGGTTTGGGCTAGGATAGAGTTATTTTTTTTCAGTGGCTGGTGTTGTGTTGAACGAGGTGTTAATAATACAGAGATATTTTTGTTACGGCTGAGCAGGGCTTACATAGAGCCAAGACCTTTTCTGCTTTTGGTACTTTTGCTTTCCCTATTAAACTGTCTTTATCTCAATCCATGGGTTTTCTGCCTTTTGCCCTTATCCTTCTCCCCCTGATCCACCTGGTGGGGGAGTGAGTGAGTGGCTGTGTGTGGCTTGGTTGTTGGCTTCCAGTCTGCCAAAATTCAATACCATTCAAGAAAAAACAAAACTAAATTAAAGTCAGTGTGCTAGGAAAAAAAAGGAAGAAAATAAAAACTATATTTGATAGATTGCATCAACAAAGTTCCAATTTATTCTCTGCTCTTATCGTGCAACTATAATGTTTTGTTTCCTCACACCTGGATGCCGTTTCTTCTTGGATAAAATGTTCTGGCTCTGTGAGTGAAAGAAATTACTTTTTACAGTTACTGTGAGAAATTATGGTAATGGTGATAAACAACAGAAAATAAAGAAAGAAAGTGTCTGAAGTCATTACTGAGGAGACACTGAGGCCTTTTAATTACACAAACCCACAATATAGTTATCATCATGGATTGCAAACTTTGGCTGCCTGGCGCATAAATCCAAACAAAAGCTGACTTCAGCTGCTCACTTATAAGCACCAAGTGCCACATGGGACTGCTGAAACATCAGCATGAATTTGGCAGATACAGTACAGAACCTGTGGGAAACTCACTGCCTCCTGGATATCTATTTGTAGACCCCAAAGCACCTAAGAAGCACTAGATAGAAACGCTCAGACATTGGAAGAAAGTCTCAGGAGTCTTCAGTGCTGGCAAGGTCTGTGGATTTTCCTTCTGACAGGAAACTATGGCAATGCACTCAAATTAGGATGAAGCCTGAGAGTCACCAAAGCCTTACTGATGTCAGAGAAGGCAGAAGACACAGAGATGAAAACTAAATAAAACCTTCTAAAAACTGACTCAAAAGAATTTTTGATGAAAATTTGAAGTGTTTGTGATATTGTTTATAGTAACTTATAGAATCAATTTGGGTTTTGTGACAGGAAAAAGATTGAGAATAGTCTAAACCTCAGATAAATCAGATTAGACTTAGAGAATAAATATAATGCCTTTCTTGGACAGATAGTGGAACAGAAATTCTGCTTCTCCTATAATTAATTCTGTGTGGAGAAATACAGCATTTTACATTCAAAAAAATTAGTAATAAAATATGGATTATTCAGCTTCATCTCTAAACTGTCTCTTTTTTATGAGATCATCCAAGCCTAAGGTTAGACATTAATAGCAAAGACACTAAACCATTTGTGCTTATAATGGGATGATAGATTCACTACTGTAGGATTAGTAGAATTAGTAATGGATTAGAAATAGTGGAATCAGTAATTAATTTGTAGCTAAAGAATGTTTTTAAAACATCTCGAGCTGTATTTAAATAACTTATTCTTTGATGATGCTGTCTCTATTGACTAGACAAAGCTTCTGTTCAGACTACAAGAAAGAGACAAATACAAGGCCAGGGATTTATTTAATTTTACATAAAGCTTCTTCAGTATCTACTTTGCTTTGCATGTTTTACAATCCAAAATTAACAGTTTCTCTAATCTTCTAGTCTTTGACAAGTACAAAATATAATGAAAATATTATCCAGTTTTTACAAAACTGCTTGTATTACTTCAGATTACTATTATCTAAAATACTATTCTAAATACCAATAAAAACACACTAAAGCTATTCTTCTGCCTAAATCATCAACTCTAAAGAGTAATTGTCAAGATAACTACATTAAACTTTCAAATTTTGAACTGGAAAACAATTTACTAGAAACTGACAGAAAATCTGTAGGCAAAGAAAAATGTCTAGATATGAACTACTACCAGAGGAAAAATGATTGTATCTATAGGAATTTTTAAAAGTGGAGGTGAAAATAACAAAAGAAACTGAACTTCAGAATACATAGCACATTTTACTAATAGTATATCTAAACTAATCTGACAGATAAGTTTTATTAGCGCTACCACAAATTGTGTGAAACTATAAATATTTTTTCTTTACAGATGAATCAAAAAAGACTTTAAGAAACCAAAATATTTCAGCTTCAGTGACACTCTGATGCAAAATTACTAATTAGGTGTCTTTAAATAGAAAATATTTAAGGAACTAAAACATCTATCCTGCCTTTTCTACTTAAACTCCTTTTAATGTCTGACTAATTGATAGTCAGGCAGAAACTTAAAGCCTCACACTCTGTCTTACCAATTCAAGGCATACATAAAATTTGATTCAAATAGAATAAGGTGCCAAAGTTTACATTAGAAAGATGTCAAAGTCCTACGCCTTTTCTAATAAATAACTCCGACATTTACAATGAAAGGGGAACAGCAGAGCAAAAACATTTTGTCTGGCATCAGTCCGTTCAAAATTCCTTCAAAGGCACGTTGTGAGGGAAGTCTGCAGCACAGTCCCCCAGGAGGCATTGGCATGTTTCATTATGACAGTCCTTGGCAGCTCATCAGTTCTACTCAGGAAGTGATCAGCCCCTTCCAGCAACCAAACTAATTTGTTTCCTATTCCAGCTTTTTAGATTCCACACCCTCTGGCCTTGTTCTTTTCTCTCCAATGCAACCAAGGCAAACAATCCCATCTGGGCTGTCCAAGAAAACCCTCATCAAAGGGCAAGTGTGCACCATACCCAAAGTGTGCATCATCTATTGTGCTACTGTGAACACAAGAACCTGAAGGGTAAAGGGATGGAAACTACTTTCCTTGATGGTTAAAGATTGTTCTTAAAACTGCATAAACATCTATCAAATAGTTTAAGAGGAAAGCAGGTTTGACATATTTTTAACTTTATTCTCTTTTAATGAAATATGTCTCTCATTAAATTGATCACTTTTTCAGCCTTTCAGCATATGCTTTCAGCTACCTTCAGAACAATGTTCCATGGATGGAGAGCCTTGATATCTTTTTTCATTTAAATTTTGATCAGTCTGAATGTAATTTCTATAATGCTTCCTTAGCTACGTTCTGGATTAAAATATATTGATTTGTAACCACTTGGTATTAAGTGTGCAGATACAATTAAGTCACAACACTGTTTCCGTACTTAAATAAGAAACTTTGCATAAGTAATCTTTCACTGATAGTGTCACAAAGAAAATTTTCTGCCTTTAGCCAAAGAAAAATCATGAGATTTTTATTTGCTGCCCCTCGAGAATGGTTTGAAATGTAACTGTCAAAACAGACAGGAATCCTGTTCAGTCCCACTTTCTTTGATTAGTAGGATATAGGAGCTGGGATAACTCATTCATTGTGAAATACAGTTCCTGAAAAATCAATAGCAAATTCTTGTCCCTAATACTGGAATTTTATTCAAGGTCTTTGTATGTTCTCATTTTCTTCTGGTTAATTTTAAAATTATTATTTAAAAATAGCTATTTCTACCCAAAAGTTATAGAAACAACCATGAGAAATGCTACAGTCATAATTCATGCAAGAATACTGACCACTGTTAGCAGTTGTTGCTGGGAATTGTTAATGAATTTAATGAAGGTGATGGAGACAGTACAGTAGATCATATCTCGTTTCTGTGATCTGGGAACAGGAGCTTCTGTGTCACTACTGAGCCTTTCCGTGTATTTTTCTCAGTAGCTTTTGTAGCTGTATTTACAATATTCACTGATAAATGTCTGTTCTGTGCCAAGAAGACACAAAAAACCCATTATAATTCACACTCACGTGGTGTTTAATTCAAATCTACCAGTGCGGTTGCAGCTATTTGCACAATTACCTCGTCTGATCATGGGAGAGGAGAAGGAGGCTTAGCTTGAACCTGAGTTGGAGAAAGGAACGTGATTCTGCACACAGGTGGAGGATTTTCTGCCAAAAGATCTGTAAAATTACATTTCCCAGGACTATCTTTCTCTTGGCACCCTGATAGTTAAGGAAGCACACACAACAGGCAGGACAGCAACAGAAAAATGAAGCACAAATGTATGACGTACCATACCCAGTTGAGAATTCAACCATACTTCACCCAATCCCAAGAAAACTCCTCTTAAGAATGACATGGACTATAAAAAACTCAACAAAACTGTAGAACCTACTAAGCCTTATTGTCAATGCTTTTATTTTTGTTGGGTTTTTTTTTCACTAAGTATTCGTTTTATTGATACAGCTCTTTGAAAGTGAGAGCTGCTCAATTCCACATGAACACCACATTCATTAATTTGCAACAGCAAAGCTCCTTGGGCCATAGGTTGCACCTTCCTATGTATGTAATGCAGACATTCAATGAATAATAGACAGCATCACAAGTCCTAAGTTTTTTGATTTTGCTATATAATCACTCTAGGTATAAATGTTGCACAATAATCATCAATAATCATCAAAACTTCTCTTTTTTTTCTTTATGCAGATGTAATTTTACCTTCTTTATGGGCACTGCTTGGCTCTCTGAACTTTGAAATCTCAGCTCAAAAAATAAATTTGTAATCATTAATCATTTACAGAAAATATTTTTCACAAGCATTTCATTTCTTTCTGTGGTAACATCCTGTTACTGTACTCTCAATGCAGCAACAGCTTTCCCTTCTACAGCAAATACTCAAAAGGAAAAGATAGGTCAGAAATAGAAGCAGCAGCAACAGTTCAGCTCGCCCAAAGCTGCACGATACAACATAAATTATTTTATTGCCATAGGCCTGTTGTGTACTGCAAACCAACCTTCACCCTCAATATGGTAGTGCCATCCTTAACTATTTAGGGGGAGTTTTAGTGTCTGAATTCTCTTCTAAAGATCATATATTTTGATAAAAAATTGTTAATTTAAACAGTATTTCTAATCTTCGATGCATCATTTTAAATTTAAATAATCTATTTATCTATTTAAACAAATGCATCACGATTCAAAATATTGGTCTGTGTTTATAAACAGTACAACAGCCTCCAGCTTTTTTCTTCTGTGGCAAATGTGGCAAACCTTAACAAGATGAGAGGGAGAAAGACAGAATACAATAATGTGATCAAAGCAGTGATGGAAAAGTAATAGTGTTGTGTGGTTACTGTCAGTGACCTGATTTCAAGGGAACCTGAATCCGGTTAGAGCATATTAGCAGAAAGAAGAAATTCCACAGAAGAGAAAATCTCAGAGCTCTGTGCTTATAGACCATGTATCAAAATTCTGAAAAATAGAAATGCAGTAACAAATTTTACTTATTCACAGGTATATAGAATCCCACTATGCAGACAGTTGCCAATACAAGATTTACATATAGGATTATGACACATTTTTCAGGTCCTTGTTCTCTAGAAAGTCTCTGGTTGTCTTTATGACTCATGTAGATTTGGTTATATAAATGATCTCCAATCATCTGTTTTCTAAAGTGAGTTTCTGCATTATAATAACTGAAATAAATGCAACTCTTGGAAAAATATAAAGCTGTGAAATATGCAGTAATCTCTTTGTAGCTCACATTTTGCTCTAAATACACTATCTACCGCATCCCAAATCTTGTCAAACATCCAGAAATGTTAAACCTAAAAAGACAGAAAAAGCAGCACCCCAAGAGGTGTGATTTTTTTTTTTTTTTCTTCACATGGTGTTCTGGCAGCTCAGCAGAAGAGACAATGACCACCTACTGCCATGGCACCAAAGGCAAATAAACAAAATTTCACCCTGTATCTGCATCTGTATCACATTTTTCATTTACTGGCAGGAAGACTGAAAGCAATTCAAAAAGTTTAAAATTTTATTTAGAACTTAGCTTTTCCTTTGAAATAATTTTTTAATTAACTTTTGTACTGAAAATGAATGTGAATGAAAATAACAATAGACATTGAATATCTTGTAAAACATCTCGGAGTCTAAGAGCAGGAAAAGGTTTACAGCTCTTCTCAGATTCTGGGATTATTTTTCCTCTCTCTTGAAATCTTTCCTATGGCCTTTTTGACTTTTAAATTTTAATCATTTAAGCCTGTTCATTGCATCCTTCTGTGAATTTTTTTTAAGTATTTGCAGTCTCCAGCTGTTTTTCTAAAATTCTATTACTCATATGCAAAGCACTGGATCATATGAAATCTTAGTGGATCCTAATTAAGATGTTATCATAAATAGTTTGAAAATGACTGGGTTAAGGAATCTGTGCTGAAAGATTTGCATGCACTGTCAATAGCTTTGCATCATAATCATAGAATATCCTAGAATCACAGAACATATGGAGATGGAGGGAATCCATCAGGATCAGCGAGTCCAGCTCCTGGCTCTGCCCAGGACAACCCCAATAATCAAACCATGTGTCTGAGAGCATTGTACCAATGATTTTTGAACTCTGCCAGACTTGGTGCTGAGGACACTACCTTGGGGAGCCTATTCCCGTGCTCAGACATACTCTGGGTGAAAAATATTTTCTTGATATCTACCCTAAACCTCTCTAATAGTTTAGTATATTTTTATGTTGTGGCACCCAAAACTGCACACAATATTGCCCTTGCCTGGCTGGCCATGCTGTGCCTGATGCAGCCCGGGGCATGCTTTGACCTCCTGGCTGCCAGGGCACTGCTGCCTCATGTTCAACTTGCCATTGACCAGGGCTCCCAGGTTGCTTTCCATAGCACTGCTCTCCAGCCGCTCATTCCCTGACCTATACACACAGCCAGGGTTGCCCTGTCCCAGGGTAAGGAACGCAGCACTTGACTCTGTTAATTTCGTACGGTTGGTGATTGCCCAGACCTCCAATTTGTTGAGGCATCTCTGCAGGGGCTCCCTGAAATGTAAACTTCCACCTCAATGTAATTAGAGCCACATCATTTAAACTTTTTTTGATTTTTGAACATAACTCCTTTGACAATCTAGTTCTATTCAGTCATCACCTGGCCCTGAAACCAAAGAGTTATAGATTCATCCAGCAAACAAGTCTTTACAACCATCTTATTTTTGCTTTTTCATCGCTTCCTTCTCCTAGATTACAGCGCAGTAAACGCCCATACCTTGACAAATAGCTACTCATGATATCACTTCACTTCAGCGACATGCATCTTGTTCTCATTGAGATCACTCAAAAAATGCTTTAATCTTGCTGGTTTGGTCAAAACATCCTCTACTTTAATTCTCCTGCTGGTTACTATAAAGTTGATACAGTTGCCTCAATTCTAGGCTCTCAAATAATTTAAGATTTCTTTACTTTTCCACCCTTGTCTTCTTCACATATATTATCTTTCTTTTCTAAAATCTCACAGAATCCAAATTATCTCTCTTCGGGAATTGAACATGACATCATTCTACCTTTCTTAAAATAGTGTCAGTATTAATTTCTAAGTACAGTCTTATTAAAAAGGAAGTAATAATAAATGTATACCTATAAACACAGGTTTTAATCTTCGCAAGTGTACACAAAAATTAATCCAATGACCATATAATTGTACTTAATTTCTTTCCATGCATTCAATACTAATTTTATTGTTTTTCTTGTACCAAATCTAAACTCAGTTTTGTGGCTCTTTTAAAGAAATAATCATCTGTAAGTTCCTTTTTGGGGACTTTTTGAAAAGACAATACTGTTTGCAAAATTCACCTACCCATATTCATATTAGACATAATGAATGTACCTTGTGCAAGTGATTAGTATATGCAACAAATAGCCCGGAAAAAAATGCAACCCATGCATTCCTCATGCCTAGAAATCTCAGAGCTATTTTGGTATTCTTCCAGAAACAAACAATTCACTCTGCAGTTTACTTGTTGCAGGTTTGATGAGCATTTCTACTACCTAGGTATTGATTGTGTCTTTTACTTCACAAACTTCAGTTGTATGTTTCCTCCCAAAGTGTAAATTTGTCAGTCCATACCTCACAGCTACAGTCATGAAGATTTCAAGGAAACAATAAAATAGTGAACAAAAGTAATATATTTCACTGTAGCTCACCATGCATATGATACACATCTTTTAACTTGATAAAGCAACCAACTTATTTCTGCCTTTAGATAACATCAAATGTCTATTAATACCATAGCTGTTCCAAATGCATTAATCCAATGTGGCTTTCTTTAGAAAGAGTTCTTTCAGGGTGAAGTTTTTAACTGGGCTGATAGTGAAATAGTCACAAATGTTTCAGCAACCTGATCAGCGGGTCACATCTAGAGGATAGAATTTTCATTGTAGCTGGCTTCAGAACTAACTTCAGACCTAATTCTGTAAATTTTATTCTGTTTTAAGCTTTAGTTTCACCTTTCCATCGGTAAAGTAAATGGAAACATAAATCAAACTTGCATTACAAACCTCTCTTATTTTTCTTGGACCTAGTGTCTAGCAAAAAGGCAAACTATAGATTTCTGAAGGTTATTCAAAACTTGTTTGTGAGTTCTGAACTAGCATTTTTCAGTTTCCAACTAAGTTCTATTGTACAGCTGCAATGTGGATAATATGGATATCTAATAACAGTTTCATTCTTCTGATACAATAATAACCTTTCCCTCCTCTTGTGAGATATTTGCAACTTACTGAAGCCAATAACTGACTTCTACAGAATATATTTTGCATCATGATTTTCCAGGGTCATAAGCTATGAAATCAGAAAAATACAAGAGCTGTACACATCTTTTAACTTGTTCCAAAATCAACAGTAAAGATTATATTTTGTTATATCAACTTTGTAAGGTGGCTTTCACCAGGCCTAATGTTCCAGTATGTAATTATGCCATTCAGTTTGCAGATTTGTTTTCTTTCTCTTTAAAGTATTTGAAAAGCAACATCTAGCGAATTTCAAAGTTGATGAAATCTTGGCCCTAAGATGAACACAGAATTCCCACTGATTTCCGCACGTCCCAGGTTATCATTGATGCCTTCCAGGAGCTATTATCCCAATAATGTAATATAAACCAGATATAAAATATATTAATAAAAAGGTATTTTTAATTACTACACTTTTCAAAATTCTTCAGAGAAGCACAATTTCTGGCTTTCATTTCTCAAAGAGTCTAAAAGACAGGTCCTAAAGCTATTGAGTTAAATGGCAGAATTCACATTACCTCCCCTGCACTTGAAGATAAATGGTACCATTTAATGAAATAATAAAATTTTTAGGGACATAAAACTGTTATTTCATTCTGGATTGCACTAATAGCTTATTTTAAAAGAAAAGAGAATATTCAAGAAATTTTCAGAAATATGTCTTTTCCCTTTCAGTTCTCTAAATAACGAACTTAATGGTACAAACAGCTTATCCCCAAAAAAGACAAAATAGCATAAAATTTATTTGCAGTGCTTGGCAAAAGATAGTGAGCATACTGAGCCAATTTTTTTTTTCTCTAAAAAATCAGAATATATATATATATATTCTTGCTCAGATTCATACCTTATGTTTCTGAGACATTTTTTTCCAAAATTGAGACTCCCTCCTCAGATAAAATCACAGAATACCAACCATGGTATTTTTCACTATGTCACAGACAGATTGGCCATTCAATGAATATTTTTCATGTAATGTCTTACCTAAAAATCAAGAACAGTAAGGACAAATATTTATGGAGCATATAATCAGTAAAGCACAGAGTGGTGAGCATCACAATGGATTTTAAAAAAATTAACTGTAGGCCTGACACAAACTTGTGTAACTGAACTCTAGCCTGTGTGTAGGTGCTCTGGGGAATGGTGATGCTATAAAGAGGATTTTCCTTCCACTGCACCCGTATAAATTAGTGCCAAAACAAATTTCCTATTTGTCCTGAAGTACGCAAGTACACCAGAGAGTAATAGGAAGAAAGCTTAGCTTCTTGTGCCGGGAAAGCAAGTGATCATGCTACTGACCAGGTAGCATAACTCTCCCACTTCTGGCATATTCTCTACACTGCAGCAAACATTCTCTCCCTTTTTCACAAATAAGAAATTGCTTTGATCTTATACACCTTTGCTTCTCCACCACATATATTTTCTTACTCTCAATCCCTCTGCCCAAAGGAAGACACCTGGTCACAATGTGAGCAAATGCCCTGCACTGCCACCCATTCTCTGTACTTCAGCCCATCAGCTCTGTGTGTAAAGCGTATCTCACCTTTGAAGGCTGGGCTTCCTCTCCCTCATGCTCAGGTTTCTGCCAACATCCTTCACATGTAGGTGACCTTTGACTTAGCCAGCAGTAACCTTTGGAGGAAGGCTCTTTTCCTATTGCCCATAAACTCCTCTAACTTATGACATCTCTTCTGCCTTCAAAGCACAGTAATGCAGACTTACCTTGTCCTGACAGTAGATTCGGGGTGTATTTTCAACCAGCTCTTATTTTTGATTATTTGTTGAGACAATTATGAAAACTCATAATTAAAATATTTTAAATAATTTACATAAGCCAAGACATGCTGGTGGATACTAAAATGCCACCCAAATACCCTGTCTAACTAGATGTTGTCTACTAGTATTCGACTGTTTACTGCTAATATTTTTATGTTGGTGATAAGACACTCAATACATAAAGCTGTTAAATACTTGCTCTAAATTACAAAGCAAACTCCTTAGCCAGAATTAAAACTCAGGCATTCAAGAATTTGTCCAGGTCTTTGTTCAATTATGGTTCAAGTGCTTTCTCAATGAAGTAGCAGAGTACTTCGGAAAATCACAGTAAATAACTTGTGGTGGCAAAGCAAACCTCTCTACACTTTCCTATAGAACTCTGTTTTCAGTTGCAGAGAAAAAGAAAACAAACATAAGCCCCGCTAAAAGAAACATTTTAGTATCTGCTTTTCAGGTCAGGAACTCTATCCAATATATAGCTCTTCTCATTGATTCATTAATTCTATGGAGCTGCATGCACGTTTGCATTAATTTTTTACCTGTTCTGAACTAGAACAGGTTATAAGGGTCAAAAGTCCTATTTAAAAAAAAAACTAACAAAACAAACAAAAACCAACAAACAGGATATGAGATAAGGCTGTACACAACAGCATTTGATGTATTACATCTCACCGGTATCTGACAACTCTTACTCCCTGGTGATGCAATTCCTTTCTAATAATTTAGTCTCAGTCTATTAAAAGACAATTACAGATAATGCAGCCAGGCAAGTGTTGAAGGATGCCTAGAATAGTACTCGTAGAAAGGTTATCAAAATACAATTCTCAAAAAAGGAGTGTGGTATTGATTTTTTAATCATTTCAGATAGAGACTGCTAGATTTTCTAAAGGATTGAACATAACTAGAAGAAGCTGGAAATGGATTTCCCCCTTGCAACTTCATAAGTCATAATAATAGATTTTTATATATATATGTATAATATATTTACTGCTAAGTAAAGAATATAGCTAGCCGCAAGAAATCATCTTATCTAGAGATTTGATAGACTTTCAAATCTGCTGTCATTTTGAATGTTTCCAGACTTCATACTTCACTCCGCTCCAGATGAACAATTATTTCCACATTATGCATAAATTAATACAAAATCAGAAGTATTCTCTGAAGCTTTTGTTCTGTGCTGCTGTCATCTGAGCTCTTAGTTACAAGCTGGCCACAGAGTAAAATAGGATCTTTATTATCATTCTGTTTCAGAAAATATTTATGACAGAAGGGGTTAAGTTGACCTTCTGAATCTGAAAATCAGGGGAACTTAGAGCATGCTTGCCTTTTTATTTTGATGCATATTGGCATTGTTTGGAATCATGGCTCTCACTGCAGATAGTTTAAAGAAACAAGCCCTGCTCAATAAGGCTCAGAGATGAAAGACACTGTGCCTTCAACCACATCAGTCCGCTTCACTGTCCAGCTTGAAAAGGGGCTTCTTCACAAGGAAACCTGCTCTGATGTGTGATAGGATCTGTATGTAAAGGATTTGTGCAGTCAGGTGAATCTCCTTGCCCAACATGTTGGCATATCACTACCGGAGCAGGCATGGGTCCCAGCCTGTAGTGGGCATAGCCAGCTGTGCTTCAGCAAGCAAGGAGTCTGCACACCTGCCCCATTCCCTGCTGTTATCCAGTATCTACCAGCCAAAGCAGTGATTTTAAATCATTGTAGTCTTTGAAATATATTGAAAAACTTTTCAAAGAGTTTTGTCAAGATTGATGCAGATGTACACCTAAAAATGAATGTACATCTGAGCGGGAATTGGTTGGGCAAGCTAAATAACCACACATCTAGTTATATATAAAGGCACCCAAAAACTTTAATTGCAGTTTTCTACACCTATCAGGGACTATCAAACCAAAGGTACAGCACTGTGTCTTTGTCCTTAGGTTTCAGGGAATCTGCCTGCTTTTTGGGTTTTTGTTGGGTTTGCAGAGGAAAGGAAACCATCAGGATGTCTGTATGAACAGTGACAGCGGTTCCACCATGATCTTCAATGTTATCAAAAGACTGTTTTCACAAACACAGAGCTCCAGATTTCTGCATTTCAAGAGGCTTAAACAGGAAGTAGCTCTGTGGCATTCAGCCTCTATCCTGAGCCCTCCATATTACCCTTCCTTTCCTTTGAACTTAAAATGTTGATCTGAGAAGTGAAATATGTTAAAATGTCTTTAAACATTAACATATTCCTGAATACACTGTTTATCTCTAAAATGTAATAAATAGCATGCAATTTTATTACAATATGACCATCCTGTCTATAGTGTATAGCTAGAAGTTTTTGATTTCAAAAGCATTTCTTTCCACCCATATTCACATTGAAAAAGTTTGTGTTTTAAAGCACATCCTTGTCCATACTAATAAATAATGAAGTTAGCTCAACATCTAAGATATGGAAATGTCATTAAATGTGTTACTTGCATATTCTGAATTCCCCAACATATCAATATCCTAATGAGTTCTAGGACTTCCAGGAACATCAGATGTTTACAGTATCCTGACAAGGCTGTTTGAACACTGTCCCAATGCTTCCTGCTAGGTTTCAATATGTTGACCAAAGGTCACCTAGGAACCATTAGTTTGGAGAAAAACTGTATTATAAATCTCATTAAAATATTGTATATTCTTTAACAACTATGATTTTGCAGTATACATTTTAAGTGTACATGCACATGGCTCCCTCTTCTGGAAAATCCACACAGAAAAAAAGAACTACCCATTTAGGAATGAAGAAAAATAATCATAACAAAAAAGGGGATTGAAAGAACAAAATGAGGGGAAGAAATTACATTTTAAAGTAATCTAATCTTTATCAAACCTATAATTATCACTCTCAGCCTTTTTCCATTTTTTTTTTTTAACTTTACATGATAAGTTCACCTTGAATGTATAATTTCAGCCACAAAAATGTTAAGAACAAAGACATATGCATTTTACTCAAACACTGGTGTCAAATAACGTGTAAGAAACTGAAAAAGATGATAGAACAGATTAGCACTACAATGGAAGAATGTTTGAGTACATTAAAGAAACCAAATAATGAAGCTCAAATGAGTAGAGAGGTGTTTGCTACCACTAACACAATACATAAGAGATGAATGTGACCCATATTCATAAGGCCTGGGAAGGCAAAAAAATGTTTTAAAACACAGAAGTAAGTAAAAATCATGAACTGAAAAAAAACGAACTTAGAAATATGTCTCCTGTATAAAATGCATTTTAAAATATATTTTAATTAAAACTGAATGAAAATCCTTTACAAGAAGCTAACAAGAGATTTTTTTTCAAGTGTGACAGAAAAGTTTCTATTGAACTAAAGTTTATTTTCAAAGTTAAACAGTTTGATCAATATACTCCAAATGACATTTTTGTTGAAAAATTGAAGCATAAAATCAACTGTCTGTTTACAATATATTTGAAGATGGATACAATCAAGAGGATAAGGCTTAGAGGAATCTCACTTAAAGGCAACACTTTACATTCTCTACCTTTGATTATGAGGAGCTGCAGAGGTAAACTGAATTAAGAAATGCCTAACTACCCCATTTAGATGATCGGCTGAAAGGAGATATTACATGGATGTTCCATGACAGATAAATAAAAATAATTTAATAGTAGAATAAGAATAAAGGGAATAAAATTCACCTTCTGAATTCAGCTTAATAAGATAAATTAGTAATATAAATTAGCTTGAACTGCAACACTGCATTCTCATTAGGAATGTAATTTCTTAAGAGTGTTAATAGCTGAAGGATTAAAGCAGATGGACAAGAATTTCCACTTCATATAAGCCATGGGAAATGGGATATTTCTCTTGTGATTTTGATTGGCTAAACCAATGTAATTTATCAGGCCAGTAAATCCTGTTCATCAGTACTTTCCACACAGTCTTCACAGAAGAAAAAGAAGAGCTTTGAGTACAGACTTAAAGGCCTGTCTTTAGGGTATTAGTTTTTATTTTTAATTTATATCTTTGGATTTTCATAAGTTACTCTATATTCCTCTCATAGATCTAAGTTCTTATTGAAAAGTAGTACTATATATTAAGGGCCAACAGACAGCTAGTTAGAAAGAATATTGAATATGAGATTAAATCTTTGAATTTCCTTATTTCATTCCTTAGTTTAATTACAAAAATAATATAGAGCTTCCTTTATTCTTCACATGAATATGAGAAAAAGGAAAAAAATAATCCAGTTTTTCTCAAAGAGGAGTTCTGTCAAATAATTTACTGTAAAATTTTGCCACATTAATTACCTTTTTTAAGGGCTGCTGTGTAGAATTAGACAAAAAATAATAAAAATACAGAATGCAAAAAGCATATTTTAACAGTGTAATAGAACTCTTTAGAAAAGCTGAAAATGGAATGAGAACTGCTTCATAAGCAGCATCAAAATATTGCATGATGATGGATAAAGATGACATTTACAAGGTTTGGGAATGCAAAATTGTGGAGTTTACAGGAAATTAATCTAATATGGTAGACATACAATTTCTCACAGAGGCTGGATCATAATTCACCTGTCTTCACCTGACAAGGTCAAAATTTACTGCAGTGTACACCAGACAACTGTAACTTGAAGAGGCTTCATAACATCTTAAATCAGTATCTGCATAATTTCAGACATAAAAGTCTAATTCTGTTGAAACCAGAGGATGCATCCCTGCTATATTAAAAGGAAACTCCAAAACTTATGATTAATGAAGAGAAAAAACTTTTATCTACTTAAAAAGGCTGTTCATAATTAATTTGATTTATCAGGAAGCAAACAAATATAGTTTCCTCAGAAAGATAACACATGTAACAAACCCATCCCTTTCTTTCAGCATATCAGCTTTGTTTCAGACTAAAGTTTCATTATGATTAAGGTGAAAACAATACAATCAATTTAATAAATGCAGAGGTGCTCTTTGGGGTATAGATTACAAAATCAGCATATTCTGTATATATTGAACCCTAACTGCAAATCCAGCTCTTATCTATTTTTATGGTTTCTTCTGAAAGCATGATATACAAAAACAGAAACAAAAACAAAACAACAACAAAAAACCAAAAAAAAACCCCACAAAAAAAAACAAAAACAAAAACAGAACAAAACAACAAAAAAAAAGGACTCATTTATTTAATGTGGTCAAGTAGAAAAACATCATTTTTTCATTATTTTTGGTAAGGGTAAAAGTTTAGAACCATTGAAGAGGCTCTCTAAACTATTCATACATATTTAATGGAACCAAATATTGAAGGACTAAATAATTGTGGAAACTATTATTTTTATTATGTATGACCCTGGTAAATTTATTATGATTTCACAGGAAATTACTGGCATTCCATAAACAGGACCAACTTGCTTCAATTCTTGTGGAGTTCTTCACTTTTTATTGACACATTAGACCACTCCAAAGTCTGCTTTTCCCACCAGCCAGAGCTCAGACCCATGACTGATATCATCTCTGGAACTTCAGGAAAGGTTCCAGTGATAGTTGGACAAGTCGAAGCAAGTGCTATGATAGACCACGAAAATCACCAAGTTCTTTGAAGCTTTCACTGAAGCAGGAAGAAATATTGTATCAGGGTTTGCAAGGATCAACACTACAGTACAATGTCTGATTTCGTGAATACAGAAGG